>NC_080546.1:38554107-38863224 GCF_028640845.1 Ahaetulla prasina
AGGTTAGTTATATATCCACACTTAGTTAGAGGAAGGGAACTAAGCTGTGAGGAGAACTTTGACACTGGAATCTCTTTCCTTCCTTCTGCTGTCTCTTTTGGCTACTGGGAATTCCCTAGTTAGGAATATAGAAACAGAAAAATGGGAGGGAAGGGAAGTTGGTTGATCGGGGCTTATGACAAGCAGGGTTTCTAAAAGATTTTAAACTTTGTATATTGAAAACCGCAAGATAAAACCCCAAGCCTTTCTGAAGTTATTATTTTCTTACCATTAATATCATCACTTTTAAAATAGAAGGAAAACAGAACTTATTCACATGAATGAAGCTATAAATCCATTCTGATTCAGATACATTTTGAACTCTTTATGTTGGAAATTCTTTTTTTCTGTTTAGACTGCAATATTGTCATGCTCATATATTTACAGTATGTTTCTCCCTCTGTCTCTCCTCCCTCCCCCTTCCTCCCCTCCCACTCTCCCTCTCTCATCACTATTTTTAATAGCAAATGATTATAATGTCATTGTACAAAATTATACCTTTAGCTTTATCCTAGAATGGTAATATTCATTCTGCATCATATCCCTATTGTCAAAAACATTTAGGAGGTTTAATAATACACTACTTTCAAAATGGAATTCCAAATGCAATATGTTTTTTGACATTGGGATCACTTGTAATATATTCTGATAGTCCTGCTAAGTTTGGGCTACATTTTTTTCAACAGTTTATTTTGATTGAGCTCTTGCTTTTTAAGGAGGAGAGCATTAGATTACACAGAAGGCTGAACTACATGGCCTTTAATTAAGTAAAGCAATTTTTATGCTGACAATTGTCAGATGAAAACAAACCAGCAACACATTAAAACACTAAATAAAGTATATTTGGTCACTGCTCACTCATAATACATAAAGATTATCCACACTAGTGATTTCCAATGTCATCCAGTGCATAACACTAATACATATGATCTTTATATTGCCACAATTAGGCCTGTATGAGGTTATTTTTTTTTAATGTGGACAGCTTCATAATTATTGATAGAATAGAATAGAATAGAATTTCTTATTGGCCAAGTGTGATTGGACACACAAGGAATTTGTCTTGGTGCATATGCTCTCAGTGTACATAAAAGAAAAGATACGTTCATCAAGGTAACCATAATAATGTCAAAACTGGTGAAAAAGTGATATATGTAGCTAGTAGACAGAATTATGTATGGAATAAAAGCATTACAGGTAGTCCGCGACTTACAACAGTTCATTTAGTGACTGTTCGAAGTTACAGTGACACTGGGAAAAAGTGACTTATGATTATTTTTACACTTATAGCTCTTGCGGCATGCCCATGGTCACGTGATCAAAATTTAGACACTTGGAAACTGACTCATATTTATGGTGGTTGCAGTTTCCTGCAGTCACGTGATGCCCTTTTTTTAACCTTCTGACAAGCAATAAATGGGGAAGCTGGATTCATTAAAAAATCATGTTGTTAACAACTACAGTGATTCACTTAACAAATGTGGCAAAAGTCATTTAACCAATGTCTTGTTTAGTAACAGAAATTCTGGACTCAATTATTGTTGTAAAAAGGACTATCTATAACAGAAAGCCATGTTAAATCTTACAGTGTTGGAAGAAGGACTACCTGGAAAGTGAGCAATGTAACAAATAATTATTCTTGACTTCTAATATGGGAACATATTTTTAAAAAAATGTAATTCCCTTTCTCCTTTCTTTCTTTTTTCCCTCCCTCTCTCATTCCCTCTCTCCTTCTCTTTCATTTTTTCCCTCCTGATATTGCTACTCAAGAGCAAACTAACAAATTATTTGGCATCATGCAAGGGACATAGGATAAAGGAATGCCGAATGAGAGACAGAGACTATATATATTTAATTCTAATGGTTATTTTGAATTTTTATAAACATGTAAAACAATAGCCATAAGTTCTTGAATTTAAGTTTTCAGAAGTAGTGGAACCAAATGGAAAGTCACATTTCTGTTTAAGCTTTTGAGCTTAAAATGCCAGCATCAAGATAAATATTAGCTATTTAAATGTTAAAGTTAACTGAATAGACATGGAGTTTAACAGATTTGTGAATTATATATTTGGCCAAGGTTCACACAAATAAAAAATTAGGGAAGAAAGGAAACGCTTATCCACTTCCTTTTATGAATAGGAGGCACAGCCCAGTCAGTTAGACAGCTGAATATCCATGTGAATGAAGAGGAAAACTATGATTCATTTTTTCCTGTCTAATATAACTGTAAAGTGCAAAGATTAACATCTTTAAATGGCACAGTAACTTCAGATATGCTGCCCAGAGTCATTGGATATGAGATAGGCAGCAAATAAAATTTACAAATAAGTAAATAAATTCAGGGGTGGGCTTAAAATTTTTTAGCAAGGGGTTCTCTGCCTGATTGCTGGGTGGGTGTGGCCACGGTGGGCATGGTCTAGTCCAGGAGTCTCCAACCTTGGTCCCTTTAAGACTTGTGAACTTCAACTCCCAGAGTCCCTCAGCCAGCTTTTTGCTGGCTGAGGAACTCTGGGAGTTGAAGTCCACAAGTCTTAAAGGGATCAAGGTTGGAGACCCCTGGACTAGTCAACCTTCTGCACCACAGCAGGGCGTTTTTGCCCTTCCTGGGTTCTGGAGGCTTTTCTCGAGCCTCAGGGAGGGCAAAAAGGCCTCCCAAGGCTCTAGAGGCCCTCTGAAGGCTTTCCAGCCTTCCCAAACTTCTGGTAGGCCTGTTTTGAGCCCTCCCCGAGCCTCTGCGCACATTTACTTGCATCCAAAATGGGCTGTGTGGGGACTTCTGGGAGGGGCGGGACAGAGTGGGTGGAGCCAGCCAGGAGTGGGATTTGGGGGTTTTCTGAACTGCAGAGAATCTTAGCTAGAGCCTCTGCAAACCCCCCAGCAGCCCACCCATGAATAAATTTCATTGTATTTGGAATCTTTGGCCCTGAAATTATCAACCTACTTTTTCTTCAGACTGCCTATGCATTGCAAGTTGAAATCTATATTAAGACACCTTGCTTTTAATCTTCTGAAACTCTTGCATTTTTAATACATTAGAAGAGTTTTGTCATTTGACAAAAGAAAAGTAGACCCAGAAGCTAAACTCCTGAAAAATATTTAAAGGTTCTTAATATGTCTGTCATACTTTTCTGATCTTCTGCTTCAGATTTAAGCTTTTAGGAAGAGGGGGAAAAAAATCAGGAAAATTTTGAAAACTGCTATTACAATGCAAAAATGCTTGCTCAGAGATTTACTTCCAAATAAAACATGTAAGATAGTGAAGATCACATATCTACAAATTAATAAACGGACTTATTTGACTATGAGAATATCTACATTTTTAGTGACTGGAGTCGCTTATGGATTTTTTCCATAAGCTTGTGATTTATAGTTTTTATGATTAGACAAAGTACATTATAGAAAGAAAAGTAATATGATATAACTTTGAAAGAGATTAAAATATATTTGTACTTTTAACTGTTGTGAAGAATACCAGAAGTCACTTATCTTTTTTCTTTCTTATCTACTTTTCTTCAATTATTTTCTTTTCTTGAAATTATTGTTTTTTATTTGGTTTTTCTTTTTTCTTCTTTATATTAGTTTGTGTTAGTTTTTATCTTCTTATTTAAATGTTTTAATAGAAATGATATAAAAGTAATATACATATGGTTTCAAACATACCTTTCCATAACAACATGCTGACTCTGAACAATCTGGCTCTAAGTAATAAAGTTTAATTTTAAACGTGGCTGATATAATCAGATATTAAATATAGGGACAATATTCACATTAAAAATAACTGAAAGGAAAGAACAATGACAGTCTGAAATGTACTATATTTAGTATATCTATAGAGTAACTATTCTAATTTTGTTGGTCTTTTCCACTTCTTTCTTTCTTTCTCTCCCGCTCTCTCTCTCTCTCTCTCTCTTTCTCTCTTATTTCTCTATAAAAAAATGGTTAACATTTTTATTATCTTATTCACTGATTAAATAAAGCATTATTTAATTAGAGTCACTTTAGGGCACCAAGTGACTGTGAGTTCTAGTGTTTCATGGCTAATACTTTCATATGTTAGCCATAAAAGCTAGCTGGGTATCCTTGAGGCAGTCACTCTCTCTCAGTCCAACTCATGAAAAGAGTTGTTGATATGGGGACAATAGAGGGAGGAAGCTGCATTGCATGCATCTGCCACCTTAAATTATTTGTAAAAGTAATAAAAGTAAAAATAAATATAAATAATAAATAAATATTACACTTAAATATCCCAATACTAATATTTGATGTGGTATAATAAAAATATGAAAATAATGGCTCTAAAATATAATGGATCACAGAATTCTCAGCAGCAAAATTTGCAAGTGATATCTTCATTGGGTTGCATTATATCTTAGGATACATTCAGGGGTGGGCTTCAAAAATTTTAGCAAGGGGTTCTCTGCCAGGTTGCTGGGTGGGCTTTTTGCTGTTCCTGGGCTCCAGAGGCTGTCCTCAAGCCTCTGGGAGGGTGAAAAATGGCCTCCCCAGGCTCTGAAGACCTGTTTCCGGCCTTCCCGAACTTCCAGTAGGCCCATTTTTTGCCCTCTCTGAGCCTCCGCATGCACCCTGCACTTACCTGCATCCAAAATGGGCCTCATGGGAATTCCTGGAAGGGGAGGGGTGGGCGGGTCAAAGCCAGCCAGGAGTGGGATTTGGGGGTTCTCCGAACTGCACAGAATCTTAGCTAGAGTTTCTCCTGAACCCCTGTAGATCCCCAGCATCCCACCCTAGATACACTCAAGCAAAATAAAAAAGAATATACCAAAGCGAGATAATGAGTTCCACTATACATGATGGTTACCTACTAAAAGTATAGTTAATGAGTTTATTTATTTATTTTTACCCAAAATGTTAACTGAATGACAGAAATACGTGTTTCAATGAGTTTTGATTTAGTGAAGCAGTACAATGGATGATATTTTATTCAGATACATTTTATTTTCTATTTATATGAAACATCTCTAAAGATTAAGATAATACTATGCTTACTGAATTTGCATGAATAGAATCTTCATTGAACTCAGTGAAACTTACTGACAAATCAAAATATGTAACTTAAGTTATTAGATGCATAATGATGCAATTATGATTTAATTAAATTCATCATATGAAAATTACTATTTTAATATTTAATAGCTAGAAAGAATCCAGGTATCAGAATTATGGCATATAAGGTAATGGTTAAGATTTATATTTTCTATCTTGACCTTGACTTAAACCTCTACAAAGGAGCTTTGTTAGCAGGTCTGTACAAAATCTCAAAGGAGTGCTTCACTTTGCACAGTTATTAAGTCTCAAAAGCAAATTCCTTAAGAACATATGGTGGCTTGCCTTCCAGGATAAATAAATGCCATGGGGGACAATTTTCATCAAGATTTGATCATGTGGAAGAAAAGCATTAAACCCCTGTTTAATTTAACAGTAATACAAACATGTCCAAATTTAACTAAGATATATAAAAACATACCAATGTCTTTTCTTTTCTTTCTTTCTTTCTCTTTCTTTCTTTCTTTCTTTCTTTCTTTCTTTCTTTCTTTCTTTCTTTCTTTCTTTCTTTCTTTCTTTCTTTCCCTTCCCTTCCCTTCCCTTCCCTTCCCTTCCCTTCCCTTCCCTTCCCTTCCCTTCCCTCTTCCTTTAGCACTTAGCACTTAGACTTATACACTGCTTTACATGCTCTACAGCCCTCTCTAAACAGTTTACAGAGTCAGCATATTTCCCCAACAATCTGGGTCCTCATTTTATCCACCTCAGAAAGACAGAAGGCTGAGTCAACCTTGGGCCTGGTGAGATTCAAACTGCCAAATTGCAGGCAGCAGTCAGTCAGCAGAAGTAGCCTGCAGTACTGCATTCTAACCAGAGTGCCACCTCAGCTCTTTTCTTCCTCCCTCCCTCCCTCCCTCCCTCCCTCCCTTCCTTCCTTCCTTTTTTTTCTTTCTCCCCTCCCCTCCCCTCCCTTCCCCTCTCATTCCCTCCTCTCTCCTCTTCCCTCTTTTATACAGCCAGCCAGCCAGCCTTTGGGCTGCTTGTGCAAGCTTAAAAGTAATTTGATCTTTGTGAAGCAATCCTGATGTGACTATATTATTATTACGCAAGAACATTAACTGCTTCTCCAGTGTGTGTGTGTGTATGTGTGTGTGTGAGATAGAGAGAAAGAGAGAGAGAAAGAGAGAGAGAGAGAGAGAATAAATTTACATTTATTCATTAAGAATGATACTACATTTAAACTTTCACATAAATGTTCACAATCACCCTAGAAATTTCTGGTGTCCCAGTGCTCTATTTTCCTTCTCATTGAGCTGAGGCAAATAAGGCTGATACATTACCTGTAGCAAGATCCGGACTCAAATTAGTTAAAAATAAATGTGTCGTATCACAATGATTTCATGATCTATAAAATCTTTGTGCCATTGCAGTAAGTTGCAATTATTCATTTCAATGGCAGGAGGCCTGTGAGTCTAACGCAGCGGCTGCTGAAAACTTATATGCATTAATATAATAGCATGGCATTAAAAAAGAACTAGTGCTGCAGAGAAGGTATTCTAAAGATGCTCCATTCTTCACAAGACCTATTATCTTTCATCTTGAACCTTTGCTGTGAAATAGCACAGCATGGAACCAAAAACCCACAAAAAAATTTGCAAGATTCAGCTACAAAGTAAAGTTTTATATGACTGCTTCCCTCTTTCCCCTTTCAGGCTGTAGTGACTATTCCTTTATCACTTCATCCATAACTGCCAGACACTAAATACATGAGGAACAGAAAATAATCTGTTTAATTTTAAAACGTGCCTTAGGCATACTTTTGTATTCTTTTCAGCTCAGTTCTCATCAGGTTCCCAATGTTAATGATTCATTTAAAGACACTTCTACTAAAAATAGAAAAAGTGCTGTTTTCTGTCAAACTGAAGCAGCGTGGTACTTCATCTCAACCTGAAGAGCTGCATTTGATTGTGCTATCTCCACATCTGCATAAGGACACTGAATACAAAAAAGTACCCAAAATAGCCTCTTCAGTTTTTTCATATATTCTTTATTTTAGAATGCTCTCTTCATTTGCCAAAATGATCCTTGCTGTTTATTACATTTACTGAGAGTCAGTGTGGTATAGTAGTCAAGGTTAATAGATTCACATTACGACTGAGATGATCCAGATTCAAGGGTCCCCTTAGCCATGGAATCTCAACAAGTGACTTTCGTCTTTTTCAGTCCAAATTATCATTTAGAGATCTACATGTAATCTGGCTTTTCCCTGGAGTAATTGTGAAACCAACAGATCAGAGAACAGTTAACAATTTTGCTATGTCTTTAAAGCAGTGGTGCCCAACCTCTGTGGCTTGGTGGCCCAGCTGGTGGGGAGGAGGGAAGTGGGCCACACAAGCAGTAGGCTGGCACATGAGAGCACACAAACACCCTTTGAAAAAGTGGCAAAAGGGCACGCATGTGTGCAGCTCAATTTGTCCAAGCGATGGGCTCGCATGCATGCATGCAAGTACTGTTGTGTCTTGCCCGCCCTCAGAGCAGCCGGGGCCTTCTTACCTGCTCCCGAACACTGAGGAATGTATGCCTCCCGGCCCAAGTCCTGGCTCCATGCCCACACAAACTGCAGAAGAAGGAGCATCTCCCTGCCCCAGCCCTGACTCCATGCCCAGGCAAACGGAGCAGCTAGACCCCTCCCCCTCCTCCACAGCAGGTGAGCCTGAGGAGGATTTACTCCCAACAACAGCTGATTGGAGTGACCCTCGCATCAGAAGATTGGAGAGGCAGAGGCAACAGAAGGAAGGGAGGGGCAGGCCTTAATGAGTGCTGAGTCATGGAGCCACACCCCATGGCCTATATAAAGGATCTACTTTCTGGCAGTCTCTGAGTCAGGCAAAAGTTGAACTTATCTTGCTGAAGTCACTTACTGGTCTCCTGCCTGCTCTGAGGACTTTGCTAGGACTTTGGGCAGAGCTGCAGAGGCAAGCCTGATTCGGATTTCCCTGACCCAGCTGTCAGCGGAGGAGTGGGACACGACAAGTACCCTCTGGCCTGCCGCTTGCACAAGTTGAGCTGCACACACACATGCATGCTCTGGCCAACCACTCGCATGGCCCAATTCTGAATAGATCACAGCCTGGTAGTGAGGCATGGCCTGTGGGTTGGGTACCCTGCTTTACAGGATACAAAAAGTACCATTATCTATATGACTTTAGCAAAAATCTGAATGAACTTTCGTTGACAAAGTCTATTTTATTTTGTTTTAATATGTGGCCATTTCAAGTAAATAAAATTATCTCTAAAGGCATAAATTCATAAAATATAATGGTAATATGTGTCTTTATTTCATCTATTATCTGTATAAAGAGATCCTTTTTCTTTTGTTTTATCACTTACAATCTCTTGTGTCAAAACCATTTATTTACTGTAAAGCTTATTCAGGTGCCCATATTGTAATCATGAATTTGAGTGAGTCACAAGACAATAATACAGTAAAAAATAAAACCAGAAACCATTTGATAGTAGTAGCAGTAGATTTCATTTTTTTCTGTCAAGTGATGACAATAATTACTTAAGGATGACATGCTTCCTTGAAGATGTTGTTTGCACCACACATTTAATTGAGTTTAAAAGGTGGCAGGGCATATTAAAGAGATGATATATCAGTAGTCCCCAACCGTTCCAGCTCCACGGACCAGCGGCAGTGATGGTGGTGGTAGGGAGAGGGGATGGTTTCGTTCATGTGTCTGCTGTTTGCACAAATGGAGCTTTGTGCGCTCACACACTCACCCACTGCTTGCACAGCACAGTTCCCAATGGGCTGCAGCACATTCCTGAGACACAGTCCTGGGATTGGGGACCCCTGTGATAGACCATTTACAAGGTATATGGTGTAGATCAGTTAAAACAGATGAACTTTACATTTTAATTTAAATTCTGACTATATATGGTTATGCAGATGTATTTCTGTCAACTTTGCAGACGGAAGCTGTCATGTCGTGTAAGACTGTTGTTAAGATTTTCCAAAAATTTCAAAAGAAATGGGTTTTTATAATTTTTTTGTCTGACAATAATCCAAAAATAGCATTTTTCTTGTTCCCCAAAAAACAACAAACTGAATTTTGTATTCTATCTGCTTTGTTGTATATAAAATTGTAGACAGACGAACTGTCATTACATTCTTATGTGATGAGCTGAAGTGTAGCACTTAATGCTTTGGGCCAAATGAACTTCCTGATATAAAGGTTTTCTAAGTTGCAAGACCGGCTCGTGGTTATGCAAGCTGAATAGCCCTCAATCATTTGAGCAGCCAGCAGCAGCCAGACCCATCTATTCTTTTTATTTCCATATCTATGGAATGGAATCTATTGCTGGGGATTCAGCTACATTCACTCCCACTGTTGCTGCTGCCTTTTCACAGAGGCATGACTATTTTTTAATGATGCTTAACAATAGCATTAACAGCCTGGAATTCATTCCAATGCAGTTCATTTGAAAATGGAATGTCATACTGTTTCTGATTTTTCTGCTCACCAAAATAGTTATATTTTCCTATTCATAGCATCTGCCAATAATGTTCTAGCACTGCTGGCAAAATTTCAGGAGCAACTGAGTAAATACTGGAAATAAGAAAAATAATGTTGCATGTAGTATTTAAAACTACAGCAGGCACAAATGGCTTTTTCAAACTTTCAAAGTAATTTGGGAGCCGATGATTCTTTTAATTTATCCAAGGCAAGGGATTTTTTCAACAGCTTCACATGAATTGGAATCCCCGTTGGCTGTGACAGAAGCAGCACTACAGAAACAGACCAATGGAAAAGATTCCTTGCTTGTAATATTATCTCCTGGGATTTAACTGAAGGGTGCAAGCCAAGGATGCTGTAGTCCATTGGAAAATATGACTACATAATGAAAGGAAGAACATTCACATATCTCCCTTGGGTTTCTCATAACTTTGTGTGCAAGAACAAATTTAGGCCCATGAAAGAATTGGTCTAACATTGAATATTTGTGCATTAAATTGAAAATTGCTTAAAAATACAGTGAAATTGAAATATTTGGAGACAAAACTTCTAATAGAATATTTGAATATGAGTATTATGTGACAAACGGGATAATGTTTGTTCCTTTTTATTTAGCTTTTTTAAAATTTACTTTATTATTTTAATGTTTTTTTTTACTTGAAATGGGATTTTGTAATAAATAAGTAATGGGAGACCTTTTAATTAAGGTGAGATTTAAGACAGGAGAGATTTTTATCTTGTTTTTATTTTTTATTTTTTATTGTTACTGGTCTTTGATAAATATTAGGGATAATTATGTTGCACTTTGTTTAATGAAGAAGGGAGTGGCAAGAAAGGGGACAAAAAATGTGGGAACTAGATTTGACCAAACACTTTTCAGGATAAAGGGATGGAATAGATGTTTTGATAGAAGTGGGCGATAATAAAATTTAAAGAGGGGAAAGGGAAACATTGGATAAACGATATAATGAGGACGTGAAATTTGAAATATGTTTAATTATGTACCCGACTTATATCTTGTTCAACAAAGATTTCTATGTTGTTTGTTTTTCAAAAAATACACAATTTAGTTTTAAAATAATTCAATATTTTTAAAATAAAAAAACTAATTCACAATTGTTTTATGGGTAAAATGTGACTGCTGGAACACTTCCTTTTGATGGCTATAATGTCCTCAGAACATCAATCTCACAGAGATTCAAAGACAATTTAGTCATTTTTATTTTTCAGTATCAATTATAAGCATGTTTAGTTAAGTTTAAAATTCCATTCATTGTCTTAGTTACATATACACTAGGTGCTGCAATGAACTGATTTCATGCGATGATAGTTAGCTTCATTATGGTCAGTCTGAAAACAAGGTAATTTTTCCCAAACTGGTTGCCTTCCTATATATTGGAAGGGCTACTCTAGATTAGTCATCCTGACTAACTCCAATTTTCTTATTTTGAAAACAACACAGTGGAATTGTTTGGAGTCAGCAACTCTTTACCCCATTTTCTTATGCTACAAAAATCTCATAAAAGTGTCAGATTTTGAGTACTTTTATTAAAATGCTCCAATATGGCATATCCTTGTTTTAATTATGCTAAAAATAACTTACAACAGCAATACTTCAAAATCATTTGATTATATTTGCAGTTCTAAACAGGAAGCAGAAGGAAATGACAAAGAAAGCCATTAAGGAATTTGGAGTGCACATGTCTGCAAAGAAGAAAGATAAGCAGAAGAATAATATTAAAAGTTTTGGAAACCTTTTCTCCATGTGTGGGTAAGATGAAAAAGGAAGACACAGATATTCTATATGCTTTATTCCATACATTCTACACAACTATATGGAGCTAAAATAGAATTTTTGATTAAAATGTGCTGTTATAAATAAGCAGAATCCAATAATAGCATGAAAATGAATGAAAAACGTATCATTACTTGAGGTCCTGAATGAACAATGAGATATACATCTAGCAAATAAATAGATTTAAGATCAGGACATAAAATTTTGAGCGGTTGGATATTGAAATATTACTCATATGAATCAGGAAAATCAAATTTTTGTTAATCTTTATAAATGTCCAGATATACAAAGGAAACCAGTTCCATAATTGAATAAGAGCAGATTATACTCTTCTGACAGTTTGTAGTAAGAAAACTGGAGGAAATACACTGAGGCTTAACTTCATTGTTACAAAACAGGAACTCCGGGAATCCTGCCCAACATCTAGATCTTTAAAAGTTAGATGACATGAAATGGATTTAAAAAAAGCCTAACAGTAATTAACAAAACAGTAACTCTGGCATACATAACACAAACACAACCCATTCAATGATTAGTAGACCTTTTATGGAATGGCATCTTGATTTTATTGTTGGGTATAGAAAGCGTAGGATATTGTACTTTGACAATTTTCATGGTCAACTAATAATAGTCACTGTTATACAATAATTAACTAGCTCTGGAATTTCACAAGGAACGTAGCAGACATATCAATATTGTGAGGAAAATGCTTCTGTTGACACCATTGATGCCAGTCCATTCTAGGAATAATGCTTGTCTGTACCTTCTTTGCAGTCTGGCAATTTCCTTGAGGATAATGGAATGCAATTAAATTAAATGATATGAATATCAAACCTCTGAGATGATTGTGCCAGACAATTCATAGTTTAGCGTTAAATGACACAGTGCTGTAATTGTTGCAGTAAGTATTCATGAGGGCAAAAAGATCAGTTCCAGACATTTAGAGTAAGAGTGTACAAGGTTTACAGGAATTAGCATTTTTTTAAAAAATTGAGAAGTTCCCTCCACATCTCAAGTTATAATAGGCTGCATTAACATTTTTGTGTGTGTGATTTCTTAGGGAAAGTAACCAATGGACATTTCTCTTATCCATGTATGGATAAGCATTCTCCAAAAGCATATGGAAACACATTATAGGTCATGATCAATTTTCTTTCCATAAAGTATGAGCAGAGCACCAGGCACTAATAATTCTTGACACTCTGGAAAGCAACCCCATACTGTTAAGTCTAGAGTCAGGAATTCCCTAGTAAACTCTAGAAAGGTTTGGTTATGATTACATAACATATATACATAACCAGAAACTTTTATAAATTTGTATTTTATTCTGAAAGAATGTGGATCACCAAGTCACTTATTTATTTGTATTCATTTACATTGCTTTACTTTCACTGAAAATAAAAATAAGTTGGATAGAGTTTGAAGAAAGGCCTAATTCTTTAGTGAATCACTGTTACTCTGTTAAAACCAAGGACCCAAATTAACCCCACTATTTTATATATATTTAGGAAAGGGATAGTTTTAGAACGGTTCTCAGCTGTTTTGTCCTTACAGCTTACCTTTGATCAATTCTGTGTTCAGAATGTTTTGTTCCCTTGCTTTAAATTTTAAGAATGTACAGATATTTTACAGCATAAAGTTACAAGATTACATTCTTTGTTTCTTAAATCCTTTTCTTAGTGTTCCATCTGATCTCATGCTTCATCTTTTATTTTAATTAATTCAGATCTTCAAAGAGATTACTGTACAATGTTTTCCACTACAAAAGACAATTAATTTGTTGCTCTTTTTGATGGCATGTGATTCTTTCAATTTTTAGGCATTAAATAATTTACATACAAGAGTGGAAATGACTTCGTTGCCTGCTAGGCATTGCCTTGGCTTTTAAAAATGCCAAACCAATTTTGAATTAATAATGCAAACTCATGTGGTCTTCCCAAGTTAAGTAATAAATCAGATTCCAGAGGTCAACTGGAAAGAGAAGAAAAATTTGGGCTCCAAATTAAAACCATCAGCTTTGCTCTGGAAACATTTAGAAAAGCAAACACAATGCTAGAATCTGTGAAGGGGAGAAAACAGAAGTATTCAGCAGAAATGTATACAGAACTCATGATTTAATATGGGTTGTAATTTAAGAATTTAAGAGACCTAAGACAGCTTTGACTATGAAGAAATCTAGATTAAAATTCAGGTATATGTGATGGAAATAAACTGTTAGAAACAGCTGATTTTTTTCCTTATGTGAGATCTTATTTATTTCTATTTATTAATCAAATTTCATGGTTTACTATCTCATGGAAAATGATTCTGGGAAGAGTACCACAATCCAGTGAAACAATAAATAAATAAGACAATCATTAGTTAAAATTATTATATAATAATTATTACAAGTAATTAAAAATAATAAAAATAGAGGTAAGCTGAAAAAAGAATAATAGAGGGAAGTTAATAAGGGAGTCACCTCACAAGTTCACCTGTCCTCTGAGGTCTCGAGATCTGCTGGGATAAAAAGTTATTTTTGGGGGAGTCAAAAGAGTAATGAGGCTCAGGCTCTTTGGAATCTCAGGAGTAATGAGGCCAACCTTATCTGTGAGATTCCACGGAAGATTCTACAATATGGTAACCACAACAGACCATCTGCAAGGACCCACTGACTTTAGCTGTTTAGATGACAGAATCTATAATATACCTATTTTGTGAGATCTGTTCAGACTGGTCGTTGAAATCAGAAAAAAACGGTCCCTCATATAACCTGGTATTTTCTAATGAAGGTCTGGATGGAAGTCTTATTTAAATGTCTATATTCCAAGTCCTATGCTTTTATTCAGCCAGGATTCTACCAAAGCAGATAGTATGGATAAGATAAAATCATAATATGCCAAATCATCATTAATTTATTTTCTTAGGTTAGAAAAGAACCTTTCTAGCAACGTGAGATGAGCTAAGGAAGTTCACTAGTAGACTTGCTTCACTCAGAATCTAAGATAATAATTGGGCTCCAAAGGAAATGCAATTTATTTAAGTTTCTTAAGGCATTGGAAGGTGAACAAGGAATTTTAGTAAGATTTTCAAGACTTTGATTGTATTGCTTCTAAATAAGGAGACTCCTTATAAATACTCAACCAAGCATGAAACCTGGGGAGGAGCCACATAGGAGGTTCCCTGCAGTTCCTTGGCTCATCTGAGCTACAGATGAGCCGGCGGAGGCCACACAGGGCACAGCTGCGAGTATGCTAATCTTGGCCTCCCCAAGTGCCAGACTCTGCCATTGCCATTGCCCCTGGCCTGCCCGCTCTGGCTGCAACCACGGGTAAGGCCCATCAGAGGTGAGAAGGGGCACTTTTCAGCCAGGAAGGGCAACAGAGGGAAAGCTGAGAAGACCACTGCCACCTCACTGTGTCCCGCACTGGATATGGGGCTGGAGCGTCAAAAAAAAGTGTCAAAAACTCCCAAAAATTTCAGTGGCTTGGTTGGGGGGCATGTGACTGAGTGCATGAGTAACATCAAGTTGGCCACGCACACTCAGTCATCTCTCCCCCCAGCCACACCCACAGAACTGGTAGTAAAAAATTTTAGAACCCACCCCTGGCCTGCAGTATGGCTGCAGTGTTGAGGAGAATACACATGGGTAGTGGGCAAGTAAGGAAGGATTGAATTCTAGCTTAGCGAAGTTCTTAACAATATTATTAACCTAAAGGGTAAATTATAGTGAGTCAAGGATAAAGTCTTGTTTTATGTATTTGGTAGAAAAAATGATTCAATTTAATCCCCAAAAATGATACCATTTATTTCAATAATTATATTTTGCTATAATACCATTAATAGCCTAAGAAAATGGTGGTCTATCATTCTAATGTCTAAATTCCTTCAGAATTGTTCTAATAGATTCAGATCAAACACTGGCCTTGGTCTATGAAGGCTATCTGGGAGGCTCAATATAATATGTCTCAGTTAAGTAATATGGTGCTATGATGCACCATGGCTTAATGTTTAGACCTGTAGCTGGCTTGTTGTGGGCCCAAAATATTTTCAGAGGATATCCAGTCCAGAAGTTTAAAATAGAAAATTCTAGTATATAATTAAACCCTATGCATACAAAATAGTAATTTATAAGAATTATGTGAACTTTTGTATTGTTTTAAAAGTTTACATAATTCTTATAAATTACTATTTTGTATACATGGCTTCAATAATATGCTAGATTTTAATATATAGTTTAGCAACGGTTACATGATAGGATCTAAAAAACATAATAACCACTGGACTGTTAACATGCAAATAGAGCTTTAAAATAAAGACAGAAAAATTACTTGTCAGCACGAGATATGTTGGTGTCTGTGTACCTTGTTCATTCTGCCAATTGACTCCTATTATATCAACACTTTGCAATGATAAAGTTGGTTAAATCAATAGAGATCATTCTTATTTAATGACCACTTCTTCAGCAACCAGTCAAATTTATGGACTGTCAGTCAGTCAACATCATAGTCAACCTATTCAATATTCTCAATGAGCTCAGTGTAAATAAATTTCTTAAACAACACCAGCTCTAATTTCAATTGAAAATAAATATTTCCTTTATTCAAATGTTCACTTATTGAAAAATGGAACATTAAAATTCTGGTAGATGATTGCATTGGCCAGAATGGAGCACTGGAGAAAGTTAGTTGCTAAACCTAAGATATTATCTGTCAAAACCAGCATATAAAGTGTAACATGTTCCTGATGTGTGCCTGCTATCACATCAGCTATTGCTGACGAAACTACGGCTTTTCCATTGTTTTTAATCCCATTTCCATTGTTTTTAATCCCACTCCATATACCAATTGGTTTTTATATTTACCAACATTTATATTGTTGATAAGTCATCGTAAGGATTTTTATGGGATTCTTGGAAAGTGAAGTTATTGAATTTTGTTTTATTTAAGTGTTATAGGACTAGCAGGTAAAATGTGAAGAATTGAGCACGATAGATTATATGACCCAATGACATAAAGAAATTAAAATACTTTAGATTTTCAGGAACACATCCAAATCCAGCAGTATGACTTGGTAGGCATATTTATACTTTTTTCTTCTTCTTTAGTTTTCTGCTGTTCTTACAACATTCCACACCCACTTATGCTCCTTAGTAATTAGAGTCGTGAAGGGCATGATTCATTGTCATTATTTTTCTAGTATTTCTATGCAGAGCTTTTAGTTCTGCTTGAGTCCGGTAATTATTGCTCATTGCACAGTCAACCAGATGTTCAGACTGAATTTGGCATTTTGTTCACCCATCAACTCCTTCCCAAGGACCTATGATAGGTGGATGTTGATCTTTGATGGCATTACAGGTATCATCAAGGTGTGTAAGCTATTCCAAGTAAAGCTGATGTTTGCAACTGACTGATCCATGAATTTGTCAATGCCGATGGTGTTCAAGTAGTGCTTCTATTGTTTTGGGATTGCATCTAATGTGCCTATGACTATTGATACTCCCTTTGCTTTATTTTGACACAGTCGTTCTATTTCTATTTTTAGGTCTTTATGTTTTGCTATATTCTCCAGTTCTTTTTCTTCTATTCTGCTGTCTCCAGGTACTGCTATGTCCATTATCCAAACTTCTATTATCTCCTAATCAACAATTGTTCAGTCTGGGGTGTTATGTGGCAGATGCCTGTCAGTTTGAATTCTAATCTCCTAGAGCTCTTTAGTTTCTTGATTACTTTCTATATTTTGTGGTCCCATCAGTTGCAGGCAGATGATATTTCTTGCAGATCTTCCAAGGTACCATTGTTGCTACTTTGTCACGGTGTTTTTTTATTGCCAGTCTGCATGTTCTTCTTGCAGAAGCTAACAAAGTGGTCTACTGCTTCTTCCACTTCTTTGCAGAGGTGGCACTTTCTGTTTGTTGCTGTCAATCTAGCTTTGTTCTTAAGCTTGGTCTTCTGTAGCCAGAATTAGCCCCCTATCTTTTCCTGTAATTTTTATATTCTTAGCCATTGCCAGGTCTTGTTATTGCCTGCTTTTTTTTAATGTATCGGTCATTAATTCTTTGTATTCTTCATTTGGTCTTTCTTGTAGGCCAGTTTTGTCTCTCTTAACATAACATAACATCAGAGTTGGAAGGGACCTTGGAGGCCTTCTAGTCCAACCCCCTGCCCAGGCAGGAAACCCTACACCATCTCAGTCAGATGGTTATCCAACATTTTCTTAAAAATTTCCAGTGTTGGAGCATTCACAACTTCTGAAGGCAAGTCGTTCCACTTATTAATTGTTCTAACTGTCAGGAAATTTCTCCTTAGTTCTAAGTTGCTTCTTTCTTTGATCAGTTTCCACCCATTGCTTCTTGTTCTACCCTCAGGTGCTTTGGTGAACAGTCTGACTCCCTCTTCTTTGTGGCAGCCCCTAAGATATTGGAACACAGCTATCATGTCTCCCCTAGTCCTTCTTTTTGTTAAACTAGACATACCCAGTTCCTGCAACCGTTCTTCATATGTTTTATCCTCCAGTCCCCTAATCATCTTTGTTGCTCTTCTCTGCACTCTTTCTAGAGTCTCAACATCTTTTTTACATCGTGGCGACCAAAACTGGATGCAATATTCCAAGTGTGGCCTTACCAAGGCATTATAAAGTGGCACTAACACTTCACGTGATCTTGATTCTATCGCTCTGTTTATGCAGCCCAGAACTGTGTTGGCTTTTTTAACAGCTGCTGCACACTGCTGGCTCATATCTAAATGGTTATCCACTAGGACTCCAAGATCCCTCTCACAGGTACTACTATTGAGCAAGGTACCACATATACGGTACTGGTGCATTTTGTTTTTGGCCTAAATGTAGAACCTTACTTTTTTCACTGTTGAATTTCATTTTGTTAGATAGCGCCCAATGTTCAAGTCTGTCAAGATCTTTCTGTAACTTGAGCCTATCTTCTGGAGTGTTGGCTATTCCTGCCAGCTTGGTGTCATCTGCAAATTTGATGAGTTCCCCATCTATCCCTCGTCCAAGTCATTGATGAAGATGTTGAAGAGTACTGGGCCTAAAACAGAGCCTTGGGGTACTCCACTGCATACTTCCCTCCATGTGGATGTAGTTCCGTTGAGGACTACACGTTGAGTGCGGTTGGTCAGCCAGTTACGAATCCATCTGGTGGTGGTGCTGTCAAACCCACATTTTTCTACTTTATCTAGTAGTAGGTTATGGTCTACTTTATCAAATGCTTTAATGAAGTCCAAGTAAATTATATCGACAGCATTCCTCTGGTCTACTAATTTTGTCATTTTGTCAAAGAATGCGATAAGATTAGTCTGGCATGATCTGTTTTTGACAAACCCATGTTGGCTTTTGGTTATTACTTTGTTTGCTTCTAGGTGTTCGGTGATTCGTTGCTTGATTATCTTTTCCAGAATCTTCCCCGGTATTGAGGTCAGACTGATAGGTCTGTAGTTTCCTGGATCTGTTTTTTTTTCCTTTTTTCCCCCCTTGTATTCAGTAAGCCTTCCTGGTATATTAACTTCAGTGTATCTTCTATTCTGTCTTTCAGATATTCTTCCAATGCCCTTTTTTCTTCTTCATCTGTCTGATGAATGTGTAACATTCCATGCCCACCTACTTTCCTTGGTTAATAGAGCCTGTCAACATCACTGTGAGGATGAAGAACATGATTCGTTGTTATTATTTTTCTTGCCTTCCACTCCAAGGCTTTTAGTTCTGCTTGAGTCCAGTCTGGTTGTGTATCTACTGGAATTTCCCAGATGTTAATTGCCTTGATGGTATTTTCTCCACTGAGTTTTGACTTTAAGGTACTTTTCACTCTCTTGCTGTATTTATTTCTAAGCTTTTCCTTGACTTCAGTGTGTTGATGTTGTCAGCTTGAAGGATGCCCAGGTATTTGTAATAATCATCTTCACCCAGACTTTTGATGTTATTTTCATACAGTATCTTGATTCTTTCAGTTTTCATTATTTTCTCCCATTTGATAATAAGCATGGCAAATTGTCCACTCCAAACTCAATTGCAATATCTTGGCTGTATATAAAAGTAATTTTTATTATTATTATTATGTACACAACAATGTACAATCACAGCTGTGAGTTCTTTAGATGGTATTGGCTTTCATGTGCACTTAATCCTTCCCAGAAACCTAGTACAGTTGCATATATGCAGATCCAAGCAGTGTGGCCTTTTGTAATTGACAGATGGAGATTTTGTCAATGCACAGATATTCTTAGCAGCATCCAAGTTTTTAGTTGAATGACACCTGTTATTATTATTATATTTTAACCCACCATTTAAAAATATATTTGGTCAAGGCAAGACATAACTGAAAGAAAATAATGTTCAAAATTAAAAACTGCCCTGTCCTCAAAAAAATGAATGAGCTAGCCTAAGCATAGAAGCTCTGGATCCTGCAATCTTTGATTGATTGTTCATGCCTGATGCAAAGGTTAACCATAAACCATAGAAATAGTATCTCAGTTACACTTGTTCCTGGGGATAGCAAAGGAACATGTAAACTTCGTAGTTAACACCTAGAAGCAAACAAAGTAATAACCAAAAGCCAACATGGGTTTGTCAAAAACAGATCATGCCAGACTAATCTTATCGCATTCTTTGACAGTTAAGCTTCTGTGTGGTAAACTTACTCATAAGTGAGGATGAATGAAAAGAAAAGGCTAGCAATTGAAATGGGACAAAGAAAGTAGAATAGGATCATAGATGTACTTTGTATGTTCGGTGGTGCATGGGTATTAAAGACAATACAAGACCTATATGAGCTTGCCTCAATTACTTATGCTTTATATCGCCTAATTTAAGAAAATTGATAATTAATATCACATTTACTATGGACAAATTGTTACTTTCATATAGTTCCTATCTGTGTGCACATAAGTCATTGATAGCTCCTGAACACTTCTACCTTTGCTTGCCTGTTTAATATAAAAATTAATGTATCTAGACACAATGGCCTTAGCTGCTAAACCATTTTTCTTGTATGCATGTCACGATTACTCACTCATGACTTATATTCTTCCAGAATTGTAATCTTCAGTATATTAATGGATGGCGTGTAATTCATAAACTAAATGTCTCCATAAACTACAGTATTGCCAAGGACACTGATAATGGGTGTGTTTACAACTTTTCCCATTCATAGTGGGATGCAGGGTCAAATTGTTAGAGTGATTGCCAGCTTGATTGACATACACACTTGTCAACAGCTATTTATCCTGCATTACAAAGTGTTCTATTTCCAGACATAGGAAGTTCTATGTATCCACATCTACGCTCCTTATCAGTGTAAATCATTCCTTGCCAATGGTAAAATGTATGCATATGCTAATCAATAAACTCTATGAACCTATAAAAGACTTGGTTGATCAGTTTCTAGTAAAGTTTTCCCTTAAGAGTAGGAGACACTAACTCACTTATTGTTCTGTTTCAGTTCTCTCTCTCTCCCCCTCTCCCTCTCCCTCTCCCTCTCTCTCTCTCTCTCTCTCTCCCTCTCTCTCTCTCTCTCACACACACACACACACACACACAGTAAGTATGTTTATTTGACACAACCAAGCCTATAGTCATTCCCCAGGTGACTAGTCTTCCCAATGTAAGCTGTCTTTTTCAAGTCCATATCGAACAGCCTGGATGTAACAAAAGCATTGGGGGGTAAGTCAGGATGCAGTTTCTTCTGTGCTTTAGGCATGGGAATGCTGCCAGCAAAATAACAGTGCCATGATGCTCAGGGTTCAAGGCGCAGCCAAGGCCAACACAATTTCAAAGGATTTAAGGCACAAAGCAACATGACTCCAGCAGTTTCCAGGCATTACATGTCCTTAGTGAATTCAAGGCACAACAAAGGCAACTTGGCTTTGATGGGTTCAAGGCAATGGTGGGTTTCAATTTTTTTTACTATTGGTTCTGTGGGTGGCTTGGTGGGCGTGGTGTGGTGGGCCTGACATGGAAGGTTACTTCAAAATCCCCATTCCCTCCCCACCCCACTAACCTGTTCTGGGAAGGAATCAAATTCCCCCCTCTTCATTTCCCCAAATAAAATATTACTCATAAGAAAAGGCTTCCAGAAAAGCAAGGAAAAATCAAGCTGCTAACAAGGAACTTTGCCTGATACTCATTTCACATTCCTGCCAGCTGCATAAAGGAAACTTTATAAGAAGAAAACAGCTACCAGTGCTTAGAGATAATAGAAAGTGGAAGCCTGAAGTTTGGCTCCATTTACAAGCAGGCAGAAAACTCATTCAAGACAGGATATTTCACAACGGAAATCGCCTAAACCTTTTTAGAAACACAAAGCCCATGTTGCACCAACTCCAAAACTTCAAAAACATAGAACTATATAAGAATCCCTCCTCTTATCCAGTTTGTTGTTCAATTGACCCAGAAACGAACTACTGAATGTCACTGCTTCTGCAAGTAAAAACCTCCTTCCAGCAGCTGCTTCTTGGCTTGTCAATTTAAAGAAATAGTGTCTTTTTTTCTCTTCTTTGTCAAGTGAGCCCTGATTTTTTCCTTCTATCCAATCAGCTGGAAGTTGGGAGGTAGTGAATAGATTGGGATGGCACCAGGCAGAGGTAGGTATTTACTGGTTCTCCGAACTACTCAAAATTTCTACTACCGGTTCGCAAGAATTGGGGGGAACCGGTAGCAACCCACCACTGGTTCAAGGCATGATAACAGCAATATGTTTTCATCAGGTTCAAGGCATGCTGAAGGCAGCTTGACATCAATGGTTTCAAGCCACAACATGGGATCTATGAGTTTAAGGTGACAAGTCATGAGTATTCATGAATGGATAGTGTCAAGGTTCCAAGTAACATCACAACCAAAGAAGACTCTGAGGCTGGAAGTTTCAAAGTTCCATTTTATTAGAGATGTCATACTGGCACCTTTAGAAAAACCAAATCTGAAAGGTTCTGAGTTTTCCCCACCCAAAGTCCCTTCCCCTACATCCATATGTCCATCACATGGTCATGCCACTCCAGGTGCAGGCTGAACGTCTTTGACTCCAGAGGAAAGAATGTTGTTATGGCTAGATATCTCTACAACTCCATGCAATCCCCCCTTCCAGTTTCCCACAGCACTAAACATGGCGGCCCAGAAGATTCAACGAAAAAGATGGCCTCCAGGGCTGGCAGATTATGAACAGTTGTCTCCAAGAACCCCAGGCTACAAATACCAAAATAAATAAATGCAAAATAGTACACCTCACTAAGAGGATCAAGGCTGCCTCTTTGCAAATCACCTCACCAACCTCTGTTGAGTTTCCCTCCACTCAGCTCTTCATGACCTTGGATTGAGTGAGAGTGGCAACTTCTTCTCTTCTCCACTGACCTGGTACAGCTGCATCTCTTCTCTGGTCCACATGACTGGCTGGTCATCTGTGCTAACTGGCTGAAGCTGCCTGCTGCCTGCAGCCAGATGTTGATTTGACCAGTGTCTCACAGATTCCTCCCATGTTCCTGGCACAGCTTTACCTTGATGCCATAGAGTCTTCCACATCCCCCTGGTACTCCCCATAGTCCCAGTCAGACATTCCCAGAGCTGGATCTTCCCCATCATCCAAGCCAGTGTCCGAGGGAGTTATCACACTTATTTTATAGCCTTAATAAATCAATTATAGGCTTCTCAACAATCTAGTGTGTGTTCTTAGGTGTGTTTTTCTATCATAATAAAGAATGGCCTATAGAATATGTTAATCACCAAAATAATAAGTTTCCTTTATGAGTTTTATCAAGTAATAAACAGATAGAAGAGAGAGGGGCTTTGCATGGAACTGTTCAACTTATCATATCTACTTATTTGGAAACTCGATTGTTTTTAATTTTATTGCTTATGAACTTCCAAGTCTGGAATTGGGCAGCATATTCAAGCTGCGAAATAAACAAACAGATGAATAGATTGTGGGAAATGTGTTTTTCTTCTGGCTTTGTTTAAGCATTCCCTTCTTGCTATGTCTGAAATGTGCCAAGAAAAAAAAGAAAACAATTTTATCAAAACCCTAAAATTTATCCATCTAGTCAATGATTAGTCAACTTCATTCTTTTGTAAAATAAAAGAAGAAAAGAAAACAAAAATAGCAACATTTGATTTTTCCTGCCTATAAGCAGCGTATAGCTGGTCTAGCAGATCTTCCAGTTTCTGAGTGCCATGAAAAAACTCCCATTCTGATACTTTTGTTATGAATTTAAAGTTATAGAACACAAACAAAAAATATCAGCAATTCATTGAAACTTATAGCCATGGCTAGAGAACTGTGACAAGTACCTGGTTGTAAAAATTTATCCAGCTTCCTTCCCAGAACCAGAGCTCAAATAGCTTGGGAATGGATCATTATCTGATAATTTTTTGAATTCTTTTATTGGGCCACTGTGAGCAAAATTGATTGGGAATTTTCAGTGGTGTATATTTTTTTAACATACAAAAAACCCAATCAGTATGAAACTGTGGATGATTGTACTACATTGGCATTTTGTCAAATGATAAGGAGAGAGAAAGGCATGTTACACATGTTAAAATGCATGGCAACATGTTTCAGAAAGTCATCTACACAAAAATGATTTTAATACAATTGTGCTGTCCTGCTCTCTCTCTCTCTCTCTCTCTCTCTCTCTCTCTCTCTCTCACACACACACACACACACACACACACACACACACACACACACACACCCCTGTGGTTTAATGGGTTTATTAATATTCCCCCACAACTACCTTCACCAAAAACCCAGAAGTATCCCAATTAAGACCAGTCATAAGCAGACCAATGCTGGTCGACAGAGTAATGGAAAAGGAGGCACTTGAAAGTTTCAGTGTCCCTATGTCCCAAACATGGATGCACAAATCCAATTGAAAATGAATTATACTCTTCACTTGTAGAGTGATGTACTGGATCTAGAAAAATATTTGTTAAATACACTGTACCAGATTGAAATGAAATATATAGACTCAGGATAACTTTTTCTTAATTCTGCATTTCTAAATAGCTGACTGACTCAGTGGACAGCTCTATTCTGATGTACTAGATGAGGGGTGTCAAACTGCCGGCTGATGGGCTACATGTGTCACGTGCAGACCACGCCCAGCCCAGCTCTGCAAAGGGAAAAAAACATTGTGAAACATCATGGGACAGCAATGTAACGCTACCAGTTTGACACCCGTGTACTAGATGATACAATGTGCTTATCAGCATGATGTCATAACAGAAGGCATATTCCCTAGACCAGACCTATTCCCAACTGGGCACAAAGATGGTCCTTATGGTATGTTGTACTTCAAAGTGTAGGTTTGATTCCATAGAAAAGAGTTATGGTTTGGTAGTTTTTGATGAGGAGACACGTGTGGTACGATAAATGTATCATGTTACGTATTTTGTTTGCATGAAAGCAAAGCAGGTGAAGCTAAGCAGAATCACATCAGATACCTGTACAATTAGCACAGGATACCCACAAGTCTGTTTGTTCTCTCCACTTCTCTTCTCTCTATATACCAATGACTGCATCTCAAACAATCCATCTGTTAAACTACTGAAGTTCTCAGATGACAGTGATCACTCTCATTCGAGACAATGATGAATCCACATACAGATGGGAGGTTGAACGACAGCTTCGTGGTGC
Source organism: Ahaetulla prasina (assembly GCF_028640845.1). NCBI lineage: Eukaryota > Metazoa > Chordata > Lepidosauria > Squamata > Colubridae > Ahaetulla > Ahaetulla prasina. The sequence goes on from NC_080546.1 coordinate 38,579,075, forward strand.
GACCGGAACAATTTGGAACTGAACACACTAAAGACCGTAGAAATGGTGGTGGACTTTAGGAGAAACCCTCCCATACTACCACTTCTTACAATACTAGAACAACATAGTATCAACAGTAGAGACTTCAAATTTCTAGGTTCTACCATATTGTAAGATCTAAAATGGACACCTAACATCAAAAACATCATCAAAAAAGCACAACAAAGAATGTTCTTTCTGCACTAACTCAGAAAGCTCAAACTGCCCAATGAGCTGCTGATACAGTTCTATAGAAGAATTATTGAGTCTGTCATCTCCAACTCTATAACTGTCTGGTTTGGTTCTGCAATCCAACAAGACAGACACTGACTGCAGAGGATAATTAGAACTACATAAAAAACAATTACTACCCACCTGCCTTGCATTGAGGACCTGTATACTGCACTAGTCAAAAAGAGGGCTGTGAAAATATTTACAGATCTCTCACATCCTGGACATAAACTGTTTCAACTCCTACCCTCAAAATGACACTATAGAGCACACCAGAACAACTAGACACAAGAACAGTTTTTTTCCCGAACACCATCACTCTGCTAAACAAATAATTTCCTCAACACTGTCAAACTAGTTATTAAGTCTGCATTATTATTAATCTTCTCATCGTTCCGACCACCCATCTCCTCCCACTTATGACTGTATGACTGTAACCTTGTTGCTGGTATCTTTATGATTTATATTGACTAATATGATTTGATTGCTTATTTGTTCCCTATGACAATCATTAAATGTTGTACCTTATGGTTCTTGACGAATGTATATTTTCTTTTATGTACACTGAGAGCATATGCACAAGACAAATTCCTTGTGTGTCCAATCACACTTGGCCAATAAAAAATTCTATTCTATTCTATTCTATTCTATTCTATTCTATTCTATTCTATTCTATTCTATTCTATTCTATTCTATTCTTAACCATAGTATTCAAAAACTAAAGATTTATAACTTCATTGTCCACATTGAAGACCTATATAATGGTTTCCTCAAAAATATTTACTTTTTTCTAACTTGAAGCTATTCAGTACTATAAAAACACACATGGAGACACTGATAAATTCAGGATAAACAAAAGAAATTTGTACAGAGAATGGGAAAAAGAAGGGATGGAGATTCTTACTGCTGTTTTATATGTGTGTCTATTTGTGTGTGCGCACGTGCACACACAATGTTTCTTATATATGTATCACAGCCTTGCTCCCTTTGTGATTTCCGTTCTCTGTCTAAAATGTGCATAACAATTAAGAGCATCTGCGATATCAGGAAACAGAAATAATAGGAAAAGGAATTCTTATTTTTAAACTTTTTTGAGTGCTAAACAAGTATTGATTCATTCCTTCCCAACAGCTGACTAGTTCTTATAGAAATCTGATGCTGGATTTTAGTTGCTTATTTTTATGTTGAACAGTGTGTGTGTTTGCTCGCTCCCTCCCTCCCTCCCTCCCTCTCTCTCTCTCTCTCTCTCTCTCTCTCTCTCTCTCTCTCTCTCGTGTTTCTTATTTTTACACTGAAAGAGCAGCAAGGAAGAAAATATATATGTTATAATGAAAAAGATAGAGAGAAAGTTTGGGGTTTCCAATGAGTGTGTCTCAATACAGACTTTGATTTTGAATGTAAAATTTTAAAAGTATAGAACTGTTCTTAACAGTTTTAATATTTTTAATGTAAGTAAAATTGGAAAGCTTTCTGTGTAAATGAAGATTTAAGCCACCCAGACTTGTGGCAGAGGGAATGAATATCTGTTTAAAGAAAAACAAGACCAGCTGGTGTTAATGCCTAGTCCTTTTTGGGTTTTTTTTACGTTTTCTTTGGCCTGTGTGCTGAGGATGAAGAGACAAGAAATACAAATTGTGAACAGCAAAAGACTCAGCACTGGCTCCAGCATCAGTCCACCAGCTGCCACTTCATTGTGTATTGTGTCCATTTCCACAGTGTAACTTCTAATTCAGTTTTACAGTCAAGAAAGAAAAGGAAGCAATCACGACAACATCTATCACCAACCATCATGATAAATAACCTGTTGTTAAATGCTCACATATTTAATCCAGTCAAAAAGCTTGAATGGAAAAGGGACTGACAGAACGGGTGAAACTTACATGCACAACACGGAAGAAGAAAAATCTTAAAAACTCAAAATGTACTATACCTGTCTTTAATATAGAAAATTTTCAAAATAATGGCAGTAAGTACAATTTTGTACTTTTTGAAATTGGGTTTCACTGATTTCTGTTTGCTAGGCCACTGGTAGAACTTCTTTCTAATATACAGGTTTTGACTATATGGTAAGGTTTCATAGTAACAGAAGATTTCAGACAAACAGAAGAATAAGAACAAATATTCAGTTTCTTAGTAAAAATAAATGTAAGCATATAATTGTCATTCTTCTGACAATCAGGCAATGAAAATCCATACTAAATCCATACAAAATGGATCATTGTTTTATAAAGGACATTCATATATTAAAAGTAAAGGTTCCCTATATACTAGTTATTCCCAATTCTAGGGGACAGTGCTCATCTCCATTTCTAAGCCGAAGAGCCAGCACTGTCTGATGACAATTCTGTGGTCATGCGGCCGGCATGACTAAATGCCAAAGACTCACAGAATGCTGTTACCTTCCCACCAAGATGGTCCCTATTTTTCTACTTGCATTTTTACATGCTTTCGAATTGCTAGGTTGGCAGAAACTAGGGCAAGCAACAGGAGCTCACTCCATTACATGGCGCTAGGGATTCGAACCACTGAACTACTGACTTTTCTGATCAACAAGCTCAGCGCCTTAGCCGTTGAGCCACTGCGTCCCCATATTCATACATACAACAGCAAACCTGGGTTTGAAATCCCTAACATTTATGTTATGAGAACTGTATGCAATGAAATTTTATTTTAATGTATGTCAATTAGAATACATTCAAACTGACAATAAAGTTATTCTAAGTCTTTGATAGATCCACCAATCTATTCCAGTTCTCCACTAAGAAAGCATGTAGGTAATTATGCGCTATATTTTTGGACTTATTTAATATATATATATTTGTTAATCTAACCATTTTATCCCCACTCTATCATCTGTTTGAATCAGATAGAGGGCAAAACTGTTGAGAAGTTCATAATAATCACATTCATTTGAAAAATAAGCAAGTTTTTCTCTCTCCCAGGTTGTAACATCTGGCAGGAACATTATTGTATTTACCACTATTATTTCATTCAGTTTCAAAACTCTACTGTGAGATATGAATAGGAAGTTGGGTTGAAGGTGGAGACTTCCGCAATATCACCCAGTGACTCTATGACTCAGCAAGGATTTGAGCTCAGCATTGCATTTTCCTGAGTTTTCTGTTGTAGCACAGACTTGTATTAAACCTTTGAACTTCAATTTCTGGGTCAGAATCTGGGTTAATTTTTTGTACGCAATATGCACCACCATTTCCTCTTCTTTCTCCATATTCTTTACTGAACAATTACGGTCCATTTTCTTTTACCATTGGATTAAAAGTCAATTTGCAGAGCAGATCTGGAAGCCTGGAAGAAGGTTGATTTACTTTTGTCCCTTTGTGGTAATTCTTACTTGCACATGTTCTCTCAGTTCCAGCATACACAGTGCAAAGAAACGATGTGCTTTTCCCTATGCAGTATTTGTTTTTAAAAGCTAAAGCACGTATGAATGTGAGCATCTGCATTTTTGTATTCCTACTATGAATGTCAGAAATTGGAATTTATTCATTTTTGTGAGAATGACTCCTGGACTCCAGATGTGGGTTCAGCCCAGATAGTTCAGTTAAAGTAATGCATGTGCTTTTTTTTTAACATTACAGGAATATGCCAAGAGAACCACTCTCAGACTTAAACAAATTGAGAGAGAGAGAGAGAGAGAGAGAGAGAGAGAGAGAGAGAGAGAGAGAGAGAGAGAGAGAGATTTCCAAGGGGTGATGTCAACATAATTATATCATTTTGTTTTTGAAACACATTAATCAGAAGTATTGTTGGAAGAAATATCCTTCTGGGTTCAGTTCCAAGTGGGGAAAAAGACACTGGATTCATGGAAGTTGCTTGGAAATAAGGTTTATTAATGAACAGGATCACTTAGCTTGAGTTCCTGACCAGGATCACGTGGGCTTCTGAGTTCCTGAGCAGAAAAGAGAAAAGATGCTGGGAGTGCCTTGGTTTAATGCCCTCTGTTGGGCCCCACCTTAGAATTTCCTGTTCCTGTATAAGAAATGTATCCCATTGGCTGTCAGACTTCCAGACTGATTGGGTCTTAGTTAACTTGCTGGCTGATGTAATCTTCCCAGGTGCCATGTGGTGAGTTCTGTTGCTAGATGGGTAGAGGGCTAATCCTACCTTTGTTATGTAGAATGGACTGGCTCAGGCCTTAAAGGCCCATTAACAAGGTGGGGGCTGAGTTTCTGCCTCCCTTTTAGGGGAAATATTCTGCCCTTTTAATATTTTCTAAAATATTTAATCTTTCCAGGAGAGGGGTGGATGCTAACTTCCTACAGTATTAAAAAGTGTTTTATTTTTCAAAAAATATATTAAAGATAGGAGAGCCATCCAAATTAAAAGTTCAGCTCACCATGAACTGAATTGCACAGTAATCACCCTGAAATATTTTGTATTGGAAAATAAAATTGGATAAGGAAGGCGACTGGAAAGCCTACTTGGAAGAAATGAAGCACTGCAAAGAAGGCTATAGATCTCACTTGTTTTTCTATACAGTGGAATATCCTTTGGGCTTTTGGGTCTCTGTTTAAGTCATATCATTGTCTATATATATTTTTTTCTTTTGAAAAGCAAAGGCCAAGTTTTGTGCTTCACCACTGAAGCATTTATTGGACAATGAATTTTGACTGAAGTTCATATTTATGTTTGAGAAAATGAAGCAATCATTGGATGAGTACAAGGGAGCCATCTACTGGACAAAGTATGCAACTACTTGAGCGAATAGTTTTCTGAAACACTATTTTTTGCTTGTAGATAAAAAGGAAAAGAAAATGATGAAATATCACAGGGGACTTCCATTTGACCCACTTTTGCTACAGCATAAACAAGAACATTCAAAGAAAACATTTTGCTTTCTTTTGACTATAATATGCTTTCTTCTTTATATCACTACTGTATAGAATTGCTAAAAATGACATGCTGAACTAAAAATGTAGTATTATAGAACTTGTGTGACAGTTCAGCTGCCTTTGACACAACAGGTTCTTTTATGCTTTGGGCCATTGCTAACTTGCTAGCCTTATCTGGTGACTAAATAAGAATAATAAAAAGCAGATAGGAATGATATGAAATTTGGAGAAATAAAACAATTTTGTTTTTTATATTACATGTAACGGAATAGAATAGAGTTTTTATTGGCCAAGTGTGATTGGACACACAAGGAATTTGTTTTGGTGCATATGCTCTCAGTGTACATAAAAGAAAAGATACCTTCATCAAGGTACAACACTTACAACACTTAATGATAGTCATAGGGTACAAATTTAACACTTAATAATATAAACTTAATGATAGTCATAGGCTACAATTAAGCAATCAGGAAACAATCAATATCAGTATAAATCATAAGAATACAAGCAACAAAGTTACAGTCATAAGTGGAAGGAGATGGGTGATGGGAACAATGAGAAGATTAATAGTAGTGCAGATTTAGTAAATAGATTGACAGTATTGAGGGAATTATTTGTTTAGCAGAGTGATGACGTTCGGGAAAAAACTGTTCTTGTTTCTAGTTGTTCTGGTGTGCACTGTTCTATAGAGTTATTTTGAGGGTAGGAGTTGAAACAGTTTATGTCCAGGATGTGAAGGATCTGTAAATATTTTCACTACCCTCTTTTTGATTCGTGCAATATACAGGTCCTCAATGGAAGACAGGTTAGTAGTAATTGTTTTTTCTGCAGTTCTAATTATTCTCTGAACTCTGTGTCTGTCTTGTTGGGTTGCAAAACCAAACCAGACAGTTATAGAGGTGCAGATGACAGAATCAATAATTCCTCTGTAGAACTGGATTAGCAGCTCCTTGGGCAGTTTGAGCTTTCTGAGTTGGCGCAGAAAGAACATTCTTTGTTGTCCTTTTTTGATGACGTTTTTGATGTTAGCTGTCCATTTTAGATCTTGCGATATGGTAGAACCTAGAAATTTGGAGGTTTCTATTTTTTTTATTTATTAATCACATTTATATACCGCCCTATCTCCCGAGGGACTCAGGGCGGTTCACAGGCAAGTAAAAGACATATAAATACACACTAAAACCACATTTAAAAATCTACTGTTGATACTGTGTTGTTCTAGTATTTTAGGAGGTGGAAGTATGGAAGGGTTTCTCCTAAAGTCCACCATCATTTCTACAGTTTTGAGTGTGTTCAGTTCCAGATTGTTCCGGTCGCACCACGAGGCTAGTTGTTCAACCTCCCGTTTGTGTGCAGATTCATCATTGTCTCGAATGAGACCGATCACTGTTGTGTTATCTGCGAACTTCAGTAGTTTAACAGATGGATCTGTTGAGTATACCCATGCAGTCATTGGTATACATTGGTATACAGAGACAAGAGAAGTAGGGAGAGCACACAGCCTTGGGGGATCCTGTGCTAATTGTACAGGTATCTGATGTGATTCTGCTTAGCTTCACCTGCTGCTTCCTGTTTGTTAGGAAGTTTGATCCACTTACAAGTCTGTTCAGGTACCTGTAGTTGGTTTAGCTTAGTTAGAAGAGTGTCTGATAGTGTTGAATGCTGAACTAAAGACGATAAAGAGGACCCTTGCATAGGTCTTTGGAGATTCGAGATGTTGTAGGATGTAGTGCAGAGCCATATTAACAGCATCATCTGTTGATCTATTTGCTCGGTATGCAAATTGCAAGGGGTCTAATAGCAGATCCATGATGGTTTTCAAGTGGGACAGGACTAGCCTTTCAAAGATTTTCATGACTGTAGATGTTAGAGTAACTGGTCTGTAGTCATTCAGTTCCTTGATGGTTGACTTCTTTGGCACTGGGATGATAGTAGAGCATTTGAAGCAAGAAGGAACATAGCACATCTCTAGTGATTTATTGAAAATACGAGTGAAGATTGGGGCCAATTGGTCAGCACAGACTTTTAAGCAAGAAGGAGTTATCTTGTTTGGGCCTAGAGCTTTTCCTGGCTTTTGTCTCTGAAGTAGGTCTTGCACTTCCTTTTCTGTGATCACTAGGGGTTGTGAATCCAATGGGATGGGGTCAGTTGTAGGAGGCTCGGCTGTAGTTGGTGTGTCTGAGATAGGGGTTGTGGAGATAGGTGGCTATAGTTTCCTTTCAAACCGGCAGTAAAACATGTTCAGGTCATCTGCCAGTGAAGGAGGTTTGTCGTAGCCGGTGATATTTTTAAGAGTTTCCCACATGTTTGCTGGTTCATTTGTTGAGAACTGATTCTTTAGCTTTTCAGAGTAGCCTCTTTTTGCTGCTCTGATCTCCCTTGCTAATACATTTCTGGCCTGATTGTACAGCATTTTATCACCTTTTCTGTAGGCTTCATCTTTGGAACGACGTAGCTGCTTAAGTTTAGTTGTGAACCAAGGTTTGTTGTTACTGTATATTCGCAAGTTCCTTGTCGGTACACATAGGTCTTCACAGAAGCTGACATATGATGTTACAGTATCTGTGAGTTCATCCATAATGTTCTCAATGAATATTTTACATTGCAAGTGGTTTTCATTTGTGAGAATGTATATACTGGATAGCTAATTCAAGCAATCTGAACCCACAAAGAACACTTGGAGTCAGGAATGCTGACCTACATAGATGCAAGTACCATTTTCAAGATATATTTACAGAATGGTGAGCTCCCTGCTCTCCCTTTATTCCTTGTTTACTGGCCATATAGAATAGAGAATGTCATAAAGAAGAAACAATTGCAGAAGAGAGACAAGGTTAAATATGAGCTGCACTCCATAGCTTGGAAAAGAGAAAGAACGAAAAAGACATCAGAGAAAGAAGCGAATAGGCTTGAATATCAGCTTGTATCATCTGCCTTGGAATATTTGAAAATAAAAAATATGCACGTTTTCCTCCAAATGATAACCAGAAATACAGTTCATGAAATAGCTTCATGAAGCGGCAGATTCTGCTTATAAGAAAAGGCAGCAATTTCTTTGTTACTTAATTTGTTTTCCTTATTATTCTACATTTTGTGGCAGAAGTGGATAGAAATGATATTATGATCTTCTATATTTGCTGAATTAAAACTGATTTTGGACCCTCTGGCTAATTATTTTGAGCACTATAGGATTTGAGTTTAAGTCTGGAAAGAGTGTCACTTGCTATTTCTATGCCCCAGGCAACAAAGTGTCATTTGGGAGAACCCATAGTATTAAGGCCAGACACTAAATAGCAAAAAAGATAAGAAATGACAGGAAGAATTGCACTTGAGTCTAAATACACTGACTTGGAAATAAGTCATATTGATTTTAATAGAACTTATTTTCAGCTTAGTAGTGAGGCTAGCAGAATTTGAAGATTAAAAACTAGCTGTCCAAGTCCTATTCTAATGGCTGTCTCCAGGTCAAATTTAGATTTAATCAGAATTTAGAATTAGTGCAAAATGGTCTCCCTCTGCTATGAATATGTGCTGTCCTGCCTAATTTTTTTTTTCAGATATTGGGGGGCGGGGACTTGCTATAAAGGACATATTGCTGCAGGGTGATTCCAAAGTATGGTCTGGAAAATCATTTATCATAAGGTTCTTGAAAATCTAGTGCAGAAAATAATTACTTTCCATAATCTTTCTTCTGCTGCATTCATCCTGACTTGTGAAGATATTGGGTGTGATAAAGCTTCTACGTTTGACTGGTGCCTGGTGTTAGCCTAATTGGAAACTTTCCCAAACCTTTGTCCCAGCAGTGAGGTGTCTGGGACTCATGTGTGAGCAGGGGGTTTGACTAGATGACTTGCAAGATCCCTTCCAACTCTGTTACTGTTACTTTTCAGGCTGGTAAGAAATTAGATCTAGAGGAGATCAACCCTGACTGTTCTTTAGAAGGCCAGATCCTGAAGATGAAACTGAAATACTTTGGCCACCTAATGAGAAAGAAGGACTCATTGGAGAAGAGCCTAATGCTGGGAAAGATTGAGGGCAAAAGAAGAAAGGGACGACAGAGAACAAGGTGGCTGGATGGAGTCACTGAAGCAGTAGGCATGAGTTTAAATGGACTCCAGAGGATGGTAAAGGACAGGAAGGCCTGGAGGAATGTTGTCCATGGGGTCGCGATGGGTCGGACACGACTTCGCAACTAACCACAAAAAAGAAATTAGATATCAAGCAACAAGAATAGGACATTCCTGCCTAGAAAGACCACTGAAATCATATTTTTTAGACATCCCAAATACCTAAAACCAACACTATACCTCGTATAATGATACGTATGTAGAAATGACCTTTGGATTTGGGATTAGTGGTGGGAGAAATGCTGCCTGGGGGAGTCCAGTAAGAGAAATAATAGCCCGAAGAGGCATAATAGAGAGAGAAAGAGGCACAGCTTGTGTCCCCTCCACCCCCCACCCCCCACCCCCCGGGTTCTCAGGCTGTAGAAGAGATGGTAGGAGATTTGTACTTTCAGATTTTCATAGCCATTCATTTGTAAATTAAAATGCTGCCCTGGACATTTATTTTTAATCAACATAATTAGATTTACTCACTTACAAAGTGCTTACAATGGCAGATATGCTGATGGTAAACAATAATTTACCAGAAACCATAGTATGTCTACTTCTTCCAGGCTTCCAGAACCATTCACCATTCATTCTATCCCTCTCTCCCTCCCTCTCTCTCTCCCTCTCTCTCCCTCTCCTCTCTCTCCCCCTATTTTTTTTTCTTAAGACATGGCTATTTCTAAAACAAAAATGGAATGGAATGCGCTACTTATCTTTATTGTCAATGAATATTTACATATATTCCTCATTTACTAACTCTCTCATTTAGGAACCATTCAAAATTAAATGTTTTGCAACAAGCTCTAATGCAACATTGCAGTGTCTCACAATCCCGTGACTGCCATTTGGGCACTTTGTAACAGGTGTACATTTATGACCATCGTAGCATCTAGACCCCATAATTTCCATTTGCATGCTTTACAACCAGGTTCCAATTAGCAGAGTTCATGAAGAATGAGAAGAAAAATCACATGATGCCTTGCTTAATGACTACAGTGATTTACTTAATGGCCAAATAGTAAATGATGTCATAAATACAATTGGAGTTAACATGATTTTTTGCTTAGTGGCCACAGTATTGTACTTAGCACAGAGTTGCCATACCCAATTGTGGTTGCTTAATGAAGATTATCTGTATGTGGCATCTGAGAGACAAGAAACTTGCTTGAAAATAAATAAGAAAAGTGATGTTATAGTGCATATTAGATTCCTTTTGATTAAAAGAACCTAAAAATGAATCAGTTTGGCTAGAGAAAATATATATATATGCATGCATACACACACACACACACACACACACACACACACACACACACACACACATTACCACCCATGGATACCTACATTGCCTATCCCTGGTATTTGGTCCTAGAGAATCCATAGTGGTGGTGGTGGTGGTGGAGGAGGAGGAGGAGGAGGAAGAGGAGGAGGAGGAGGAGGAGGAGGAGGAGGAGGAGGAGGAGGAGGAGGAGGAGGAGGAGGAGGAGGAGGAGGAGGAGGAGAACTTTATTGTCTGTAAAAACCAGTACATAACAAAACTCATATATTTTAATTGGTATAACACTTAAATTTGGTTTAAGTTTCCACATATGACTGGTTCTGAGAATTGTCCAATTGTACTCTTCTCACAGAAATACAGTTTTCATTTATTAGAGTTTAAAAATAAGCAAGCCACATTTAGGCCACTAAATCAGTCATAGATTAAAATTTAACACCAGCTCCAAACACCCCCCCCCCAGTTTTGACTGCCAAAGCTATTGCAAAATGATAAAATATTGCTTTGGCATTCAAATAATTCTTACGTTACTCCTACCCATTCCATATACAATTAATTATTTATAGACCGTCTGTCATTTAATTTTACAAGCCATGGCCCCACGTTTGGGAGCTTTAAATATAATATCAGTATTAGGAGGAAGGAAACATATAATCTATCTGATCTGTAAGAAAATTTATTAAAATAGGAGTAATAGAAAGAGAATATATATTTCTACAAAACAAGCAATACTACAATGCAGGGTTTCAACCATTTCCATTAGAAAAGAACAGAAACATTGAAGGATATTCATGCCTTTCTCTTTTCTATATACAGTATAAACAGAAGACAAAGCATCAAAAAAGTTTAGAAGGATTAGTCTACTGGAGTAAAATATTATTTTAGTTTATAACTTCCAAATAGCATGAAATTTCTGTCCATTTGAAGATCTACAGCAAAAAATATCTGTTGATGTCTTTTTTGCCTTAAGAAATATAAGGGATGTAAACACAGAGGTAAATTATCATCATCATTAAGTTCTACACAGAGCACATTGGGCAGCAAGTGTTTTCCAACTGTTTTGATCCTTTGCGGTGTCTTTATCATCATCCTAAGGGACATTAATAATTTTAAAATCTTCCTTGCATGTTTGGCAACAAATTATCTCAGGCCAAGCCTTGTTTCTTCTTTTTTCCGTGAGTCATCCAATTTAGTGCAATTTTTGGATGCCGTCTTTAGGCATGTGTAAGATATGGCCAACAAGGCACATTTGCCGTTCATTCACAGCTCTCAACAGGTGTTCTAAATCTGATCTTAAAATCCACCTGGGCCAACTAACTCTGTTCTGAAGTAACCCAGCCGGTGCCAAGTCTGGATAAAGTGAGGAGGATTGCACACAGGATTAGTACTCCTACCCTGTAAAAACAGCAAGCAAATTGAAAATTCGTAGCAATCTCATAGTAATAGTAATGACTGTGATGATCATAATTAGCAACAACAACATGAAGGTGTCAAATCATTAAATGGTGTTGGAGTAAAACCAAAAGGCCATCCAATGGCTAATGGTAGATCGACATTTAGTACAAAATTTACAACACAAATTGCAACCTGGGGTAAATATAATTATTTATTTATTTAGAAGAGTTATATGGCCACCAACTGATTCTCAGTGATTCTGGATGACTTACAAACAATAAAAATATATAAAAACAATAAAAACAATAACTCCCTACCCTTCTTTTTGTTTTTGATAGCAAAAAATCCAGAACAATTTCGGTTACAAAGAATACAAACAATTTTAAAAATTCAGTTGAAATAGAACTCTCCTTGTTGAACTAGTGGGTACATGGCTAGTAAAGAGTTATGGAAGACTATTTTTATATATGGTACCTGATCTAAAGTTTATTATATGAATAAAAATGAAAATCTCTAAAATGCCCACAATGAGGAATGTATAGGAAGATGATAGAGAAGATTGGTTCTCTATCAAAAACGGCAACAATGACTGATAATAACTGCATTTATTAGTGACTGGAAACTCCTTATGAACTTTTTGCTAAAAAAAATGACTTTGTGATTTATAGGTTTCATTATTAGAAAAGGTAACTATAAAAGAAGGAAGTTGTATTATAACTTTAGAAAGACAGGATAAAATATAAATGTACTTGCAACTGTACACCAGAAATTGCCTCGTTATAACTTTTTTTCCTTTCTCTTCTCTATTTCTTTGTACATTTTCCCACTTAGTTTTTCCTCTACTTTCCTTACTTTCTTTTTCAAAATTTCTAGTTTTTATTCTTTTAAAAATGTGTGTGTGTGTGTGTTGAATAAAAAATGCAACATAAATATTCTTCTGAGTTTATTTGATTATTTTGTAACTTCTAACATTTTTCCTAGACATCATTTCATCAGATTTGTTTGTCAGTAACCACTTCTTTGAATTTTTGTAAATTTATATCTATTTGATATATCTATTCACCTTGTGAATAGATGATTGTATCTATTCACCTTGTCTACTAGTTGCCTCTCTTTCAATGGCTCTTGATTTTTCCAAGTCTTGCCTTCACACTATATATCCCAAACATTACTCTATTATTAACAGAGCAGTAGTGGTGCAATGTTTAGAATGCAGTACTGCAGGCTACTTCTGTTGACTGCCGGCTGCCTGCAATTTGGCAAATCAAATATCACCAGGCTGAAAGTTGACTCAGCCTTCCATCATTCTGAGGTGGGGAAAATGAGGACCCTAATTGTTGGGGGCAATATGCTGACTCTGTAAACTGCTTGGAGAGGACTGTAAAAGCACTGTGAAGCAGTATATAAGTCTAAATGCTATTGCTATTATTAATGCTTCCAGTTAGCATATGCCTTTATTTCATCTATTTATTGAATTGTATTCTTCTTACAGTCCAAGGCATTCTCAATAGTTTTCTAAAGCATCACAATACAAAGGGATAAATTTTCATTTGTTTATTTTTTTCTGGTGATCCAGCTTTCACAGTCAATTGGTAAAGCCTGCCCTTGATAATATGTCACTTCATTGTAAGTTTAAATTATCTATATTTTTATCAACATTTTACCTATTATTTCCCTCAAGTAGCATTCATCTCTTCCTTTCATGGATACAGTAACAATCCATGTGAATTTAGGAAAATAAGGTGTATTATTATTTCAAGTTTTTCGCTATGTGTTTGTCTTGGGTTGGCATTCCCTTGTGACATAAGCTTGTTTTAACATTGAGCAGCACATGGGATTTTGCTTTCCCTTCTTTCATCTTCAGTAAGAGCTTTTTTAAAAGTCTTCTTCATTTCTACCTATCAAAGTGGCTATCATCAGTGTATCTTGGGTTGTGATGTTTCTGTTTCTATTTCTTTTAATTCAACATTTCTATATTCCGCACATAAGTTAATCACGAAAGGCGACAGAATATAAACTCCATGTATTTCTTTACCAGTTTTGAACCATTAAAACAAATGTTGCTTCTTGATAATCATAAAACATTTCAATATGCAGATGATGTAGCCTTTATGTGCATGTTTAAGGGCTATCCAAATTTGATGTGGTCAACATTTATATTACTCATTCAAGCATAATTCACTAGACTTCATTTTGGAAATTCTTTTACTTTTATATTATCCATTGTGATAGTATAAGTAAAGTAAGCTGCTTTTGACTCTTCTAAATATATAGATCTGAATTTTTCATTTCATATATTGAAAGTTACTATACTAACATGTAAGATAAATTCAGCTGTCCAATAGTCTGAAAATTATTTAGCATTGGTTTAGATAGGTAGAATCCCCTATTGGTTTCAATGCCATTTTGGAAAATTCTGTCTCGTTTAAAAATGCTCATGAAAAGAGAACAAACATCAAAAGAAAAGAGACAGAGGCAGATGCCATGTCACAGAACTCTGAATAAAAGAGAATGTGAAAGAGAATAGAGTATTGACTTATTCCAAAATCTTCGCTCAAACAGGAAAAAAAAATATTTGTAAGCTTTGGCAAGCAGGATTTTAACTAGGTGCTATTGATGAATGCTAAACTGAATGCTAAATTGTGGAAAGTTATAAAACAAAATCTAAGAAAATGTCAGAAATGGTTATTTCTGTCAGGCATCACTCCAAATCTAAGAAACAGTTATTTCTGTCAGGCATCACTCCAAGTGCAGCGATGTATCTTGGCAATCCGTATATTAAGCTGCTTATTAGCAAGTGGTTTACTTGACAAAAGGCTCACAGCATGATTTGGCAAGATACACACACACACACACACACACACACCACACACACACAAATGTGACCACTGCATGCAGGAAAAGTAAAGATTTTATATAGAACCAGATTTTAGACTTTAAATTCTTGTCTTTTTCAATCCTATATTTCATAGTTAGTGGGTACTTTGCCATTGTCTTCCTTTGTACTGAATGCAAAATTTTTAAAAAATTAAAACATTAAACTTTCTACCAGTTCCAGTATGAAATAATTCAACAATGTTGAAATCAGGATTATATTCCACTGATTTTGAGTGATCCAGGTGAGAATATGCAAGAACACAATTTCCAAATATTTTAATACTATTGTTATGCTATATGAATTAAAGGAAAGGGAATACAGAATCATTCAAGCCTAGATCATTACAAGGAATCCCTGTTTGATTTCACCCCACCCACCCCAAATTTAATAGTATTCAAGTCTCAGGGTTTGACTGGAGAAGTCCCTGCAATGTTTTTCCCCAAGGTTTTTCTGAAGTGATTTGCCACTCTTTCCTTTATAGGGCTGAGAGAAAGGGTCTGACTCAAGGTTACCCAGCTATTTTCATGCTAAAGGCAGGACTAGAATTCATAATCCTCTGGTGTCTAGACTGAAGCCTTGACCAATATACCGTATTGGCTCTCATGCTTGATATACAGCAAATATTAGTTGAATGTTAATTTAGGCACCTTCATCAAACTGTTTGCATTTTTACCAACAAAAAATAGAGGTAGACACAACTTCCTGCAAACTTGAATGATTATTTACAATTTTGTGTATGTATGCAGTTAATTAACAGATTCAAATATATGAGCCTGGTGGGTGATCAGTTCCATGAAACAGAAACTTTGAAAAAGCTTGATAATATGCACAAAAGTACATGTGGAATAGATCAATAAATGTTTAGAAGTCAAAGCACGCAATTGTGCCTTTCAAATTTATGAGTGCATAAAACATATGGGATACACATATATGACAACTCTAGTTATGAAATGTAAATTTCCAATAATAATGACTTTAGTGAAGACAATAAAGACTTTCAGGTGTCTGGATATCAAGTTGCAGGTCTTTGTGACTTTCTGATCTTTAGGCTGTACTTTAAAAGAATGTTCATTTTTGTTATTAACAGAATAAATTTTCTAGAAAAGATCAAAATGGATTCACCACTATCTCTTCCATATAAAGGATCTGATAATTTCTATAAGCTGCTCTTATTTTCTGCCTTGGCTTTAAGCTGGTTTAAGAAATTCCTGTCTGAATAAATTACAAGTTATTTAATTCAGACTACATTGGACAACTGTCTTCTGCTGTGCTTCCTAAACTTGTGTGTGTGTGTGTGTGTGTGTGTGTGTGTGTGTGTATTTTATATATATATATATATATATATATATATATAGGTCTTTGGTTGTTCGGGTTTTCTCCCGTGTAAAATTGGAAGTGTCTTGGCGACGTTTCGACGAAGTCTCATTCGTCATCTTCAGGCTTCAGCTTCGTGCTTCTGGGAGCAATGTGTGATCGCAGCTGTTTCTTCCTTTTAACTGCTAGTGGGGGTTTGAACTGATTGGGTGGGAGCTTGGCTGTGCTCTGATTGGATGGGGGTTTTTCTGTGCTCTGATTGGCTGGGGTGTGTCCTGTGTTGGTGGGGGCTTGGTTGTGCTCAGTCTAGTCTGTGCTGCAGGGGGATTTGAGCTGGTGAGCTGCATAGCTGTTGTTTGGCTTTGTGGTCGTGCTACATCTTCATAGTGGGTGTCAGTCTGCTGCATGAATGGATTGGAGGGGTTTGAAATGGCTAATGTTGCAGCTGCGGTCTGGCTTCTGGTCCTTGGTCGTGCTTCATGATCAGTGTGGGTTTGGGTCTGCTTTCTGGGTGGATGTGCGGTGGTGACATCCTGTGTGGACCTTGTGAGTGTGGGTCTGGTGTCATTCCTCGTGTTAGGGACTCGTTTGTCAATAAGGGCGGGTTTCCAAATGGCTGGTAGGCGGGAGGTGTCATCTCGTTTGTTCATGCTGTGTGAGATAGAAAAACGCCCACACAGCATGAACAAACGAGATGACACCTCCCGCCTACCAGCCATTTGGAAACCCAGCAAGTCTTTGTGTTTTATTATCTTCTCCCATGTTATTATTATTGGTTTGTCACAGAATCAGCCAGATGTTTAGACTCATTTGACATTTTTATCCACCTATCAAATTTTTCCCAATGATCTTGGATAGGCAGATATTGTTGTTTAGGAACTACAAATGGGTTAATTTGGAGAAATGAAACTTCTTCAGTTCGGTGGGAACTTGTGAGACTCTGGAAACTTTTCAAGGTCATATCAACAGGTGTGAAGAAAAAGACAGATGGTTCCCATAAGAAAGAGAACTTGTTTACATGGTCAATGTGGAATCCTGGGGGTTGGACTTGGAAATTCATTGTTTAATATTGTGGACTGGTGCCTTAGAAATTCAGAGTTAGTTTTAACCTTGCTGTGATCCAGGCCCAAGTAGGTAGTAGGAAACTCAAGTCAGTGTAAAAACAAACAAACTTTATTCAAACAGCTGAGAATTACTTAATTCTCAGCGTAGTTCAACTAAATTAAAGCAAATTTCTCCCAACACAGTTCTTCAGTCCTATCACCAACTTTGTTCCAATTAGTCAAACTGCCAAAGGCCTTTCTTGGGAAAAGTTCAGAAGACACCGATACAAAATAAATGCAACAAGATGAAGCTATCAAAGTTGTTTTCCGGCAAAGAGCCCAAACACCATTGCTGGTCCTTTAAGCCTTATGAGAGGGGCCAATCATCTCTTGGCCCTACTCCCGAGTCGTCCTCTTTGCTTGCTCTTGCTTGCTCTTGCCTTCTGGCAGCTCTTCTCATGCGTGCAATATGAACAGGGTCCTCCTGTTCCTCTGCCTCACTACTGTTAGTATCTGGAGGTTCTGGATTCTGCACCTCACTCCCCAATGCCCCTGGTCCCACCTCAGCCTCTGACACAGAGCCCTCATCTGGGCCTTCCCCAGTCTCCAGGATTGGCCCACACTCTTCCTCAGCCCTATCACTATCCAACTTCGTTGCCAGTTCTGCAGGCTGCTGGCGGACCACAGCACACCTTGTTATTCCTATGCTATTCAATAAAACAGTAAGCTTTTCAGAACTGAAATGATCCTGGACTTTTATTTGTATACTCAAGCTAGATGTTGAAAGTTTCAGTCTAACCTAAGAAGTCTGTTTCCTAACCTGGTCTACCTGAAAGGGTTAGCAAAATTGAAAACTGTATCTAATTTTATCTTTATGAAGTAGCAAACCAGCAAAGTATGTACCTTGATCATATAAGAACTCTGCTCTTTTTGTCCCCTTCCTCCCCATCGGAGCCATATTACAAATAAATTTTAGCAGAAATGAATTACAAATGAATTAGAATAGAAACAAATGCTTGAAAGAATGCTAATATTACATTACAAATGGAGCCGTAAAGTCGACTGAAACCTTTAGATCAGTTTTATTACATGGGGAAAAAGTTATACTTGCTGAGAAAGAGACATAAAGTTTTATTTTGAAAGGAGGAATGCATCTTCTCTTTCATAAATTAAAGCAAAAACTATGTATAAATTAGAACCCAAGCATCCCTTATCTCATTTGAAGCAGATGCCTCACATTTTCACATATGCTCTAGATCTATAAAGCTCTGCACAGAATTAAAAATGATTCCAAGCATGACATATGGAAAACATTAGAGGATCTGAACAATGACTCTACTTGCACATCTGCAACCTATAACATAGGAAATAGCCATTTGCATTGAAATACCTGGCTATTTCTCCAAGAATTACTTCCCTTTCTGAATGAATTGTCTTACACAGAGACAAATTTATCATTACTTTAAATGGACACAAATAAGCTTTACACATATACAGGCTTCCCTGAGAGATAACTTGACAAAAGGAAGCCGAGTCATTGACTGTCAACTTTAGTCAAACAGCATGAAACATTTTTCAAAAGGTCAAGTTACAGGCTTATGTTATGGCTTTAAAATTCCATGATGTAATCCAAAAGAACTCATATATTTTTTTAGTAATCTGATCCACAAAATACATATTACAGGGAATTTTTTTTCTTTTATTTTTCTTTAAGAAACTCATTCTAAAGCTTTTATTTTCTTTCACGCATAATTAAATTAAGGACTTTTTTTTTTAAACCTATAGGAAAGTTAAGAAATGTTGAGAGTGATGAGGAAAATTGCAGCTTAATATAAAGTCAATATAAAGTCAAATTCGGGAAACACTCAACTATTTTAACATTAGCAGATATTTCAAATTTATGACTCACATTTATTTTGCTCCTATCCTTGCAATTTGCAGGCAGAAAAATTGCACATCTTTCATTAAGTCTTTTTCCAGGTATGGCTCCAGAGGTGGGTCTGAAGAACTGGTAGCAGAAATTTTGAATACTTCAGAGAACCGGTAAATACCACCTCTAACTGGTGGTTAGCTGATTGGGAGAAAATGGAGATTTTGCTGTAACCTTCCCCTGGAGTGGGGAGGGAATGGAGATTTTACAGTATCCTTCCCCTGCCATGCCCACCAAGCCACGCCCACAGAACCGGTAGTAAAAAAATTTGAATCCCAGTGGTGTATGGCTCGTAAAGCATTCTTAAAACTTTGAATGTGTCTTTCTGCTGATACCTGATTCAATTCTTTCATTCATTCATTCATTCTTTCTTGCTTTCTTTCTTTCTTTCTCTCTCTCTCTCTCTCTCTCTCTCTCTCTCTCTCTCTCTCTCTCTCTCTCTCTCTCTCTCTCTCTTTCTGAAAATACTTCTGGCCCCCTTGAACATGCCTCCATCATAACAACAACAACAAAAGCTGGATTATTCTCAAATTCTCTTTGAAGTATCTCAGATACAATGGGAAGATTTTCAGATTCTTTGAAAAAACATGTGTCAAATGAATTTTTATTTGATGTGGATTTTTTAGATGGTTTACCCTTCAGAGGAAAATGAGGCAACCCATCTGCATTTGTGTGATTGATTATTTACTGTATTTGTTTGAATTCTGTATTATCTTTGTCTTCCAAAGAAAAGCTGCTGTAAATGGAGTTTCTTTTTATCGATTGAATAATGCAGGTTGAAGTGTTTAACTCCCCAAACCAAACTCAGTTCTTATCTATTTATTTGTGCTTTTTCCCCCCTTCTCTGCAGCTGTGAATGCATACGGTACAAAAGTTATTTAATACTTTTAAAATCGTTGCTTAGATTCATTCTGTGATATAGCAGAATCAGTTGCATTAATTTTGTTATTTGCTTCTGATGCAGCTGAATTGCTTGTCTCATTTCATCTTTTATGTTATAGATTTCCAGGTTAGCTCTCTTTGCTTCAGGAACTTCATATATACTCTGCATCCTGCATTGCTTTTTAAATACTATTTAGTGCATATTGTAAAATGTCTTGCTTTTCTCTGACAGGCCTTGTTCTTCAAATCTACACTGAAGTTTTTGCTTTTATTTTGTTTTGTTTGTATCACATATTCATTGCTATGGCCTCATCTTTTCTACTGATCCAATAAAAGACACTAAGCAGAAGCAGGTTGTTCTGCAGACTCCATTCCAAGAGTTGTTGTATATACAGGTAGTAACACTAGACCACAGACATTGATCAATTCAGTAGGTTATATTTCTAATAATTCTAATACATTATAGATCCATTGGTGGGATTCAGCCAGTTCGCACCACTTCGGGAGAACCGGTTGTTAACTTTCTGAGCAGTTTAGTGAACTGGTTGTTGGAAGAAATCATTAGGGCAGAGAACCGGTTGTTAAATTACTTGAATCCCACCTCTGTATAGATCTATATCTCCACATCAATCAATCAATCAATCAATCAGAGATCTTTTGTCTGTAAGTTATTTTAAATGAGGACAGTTCATTAGCAGGCATGCTTGTTTTAGATTAGCTCCCAAAATCTGAAAGGGCAGGAATCTGGCTGAAAGAGAGGTAAATAGAGTAGAGTTGTTGGGTTTTTGGGTTTTTTTTAGTTTTTTTTATTCAGCCTAAATCATATGCAGATGCATTTTGAGACCAATTGGTAGCAAACTGCAGTGTAGATTACTGACAAGGTAGATTGGGCAACAATTTAAGAGATAGCTTGAGTGATTATATAAAAGCATCTGGTATCACCCAGGGAGTTGCATTAAAGGATTAATAAAAGCATCTTAGGGAAGAAGAAAGTCAACATTATAAAAGTATAAAGTGAACATTTATGAGGAACTAGCAACTCTTTTCAAAAGCTCTTCAAAGTCTGCCTGATATATTACTTTAAAACAGTTGAGAATTTATTACCACCAGATGATAAAGAAGAATTGACATTAAGAACAGACTTTCACATGTGCACACATATCCATATTCTTATAGCCAACAATATTGTCATACTCACCCATTGGAACAACATCCACTGGAAATTTTCCCTGGCTCTGCTGGAATTTTGCAAGATCTTAAAGACCTGGCTTTGCCCCTTGGTCTGGGGATATTATGGTACCGAAGAGTCTGTCCATTTCTTGCTTATGTTACTTGACATCATTGTTAGTTTTGATATAAGTTGATGCTCAGCGTTCAGTCAAACATAATTTTGAATATTGATTTTATTCTGTTTTTAATTGTTAGCTACTCAGAGTCATGTATGTGAGATAAGTAGCCATATAAATTTAACAAATGACTATATTTAAACCTTTATCTTGGGAATGATAATAATATCAGGGAAGTCTATGGATAGGAAAGTAAATTGCTGTCTACACTTTTTATAGCATGGAAAATGCATAATCTGCTCCTTAGTTTCTGAGTATGTGTATATAAGTATGTACAGAATTTTGTGCCTCAGTGACACTGTACATTGCTTTGCCATGGTCAAAGAAGATAAATACCTGACATTTCTCAGCCTTTTATTAATTCTTGATGGGAAAAGGATTTCATCAAAATGGAAGGTGCAAGTTGTTCATGGGATATCTCAATCCCAATCAATTAAAGCAAGTAATCAGAACAGCAAGGTCAAACCAGATAAATGTTTTAGATAAGGTGTGTCAACCAACAGAGCATATCTATTCCATACTGTGTAAAGAAAATACAGTATGGCAAATTCATATTTCTATAATTTTAAAATAAAATATTGCACCATCTTGTATCTTAGTACAGCTAATATGTTTTAATTTCTGATACTAATATCTTAGATGACTAAATTAGTATTATATAAAATATGTACATTTTGATTTGAGGACTGTTGAAGATTTTGTGTTGGCCCAGCTCTTATTTCACTCCTATGAAAACAATTGAGTTAGCACTTCACTGAAGAGATTTGTTTGGCTACTGCTAATAATATACTAGTAAAATCCCAGTGTTTACTTGGCAATAAAACAAGCTCTTTTCAATTTAATCCAGATTCTCTTTTTGTGTGAAAGGGAAGCAGGCACTGGATGGTGGGTTGAAAACTGTAGGACTTAATTATATGAATGGTAATGAGGCTGAACAAGCAACAGATGCTCACGTGTCTTTACAAGCCAAATCCCACCAACCAATTCCTTCCACAGAAACTTTGAGGAATGGCTTGGCACCCTGGAGATAGTTATAGAAACAGCCTCTAAACCACCTGACACCTGTTAAAACTATTGTTCAAAGGAGAACAAAACTGCTTTGCCACACAATGCAGAAGTTGTTTACTGTTGTTTGCCTTGACAAAGGATCTTCCTACCTTATCATTGTTCTTTGCAATGACACTTTACAACATTAGCTATGCAAGCACAATAAAATATTCAATACATTTAAAACAACATCTGAGTCTTTAAAAGCAACATTTCTATGTAGCACTATTGTTAGCAAATTTCATGCAGAAAGCTGAGCCTTCTAAATGATAACCAGAGCCTCTGAGCCTTCTAATTAATCTTTTGTATCACTCTACCTATTTTCTTCATTTTCCATATAAGTGTTTCAACATTTAACACTTGCTCCCTTCAAGGCCTTATCATTTGTGATTGCATTTTAATGTATTATCATTATCACTGGGGGGAAAAGATGAATTTTTCTATATTTGTGTAAATCCTGGATTGTGAAGGCATGTTATGTCCACTAATATTTCACATTTCCTTCCACAATTCTTCAAACAAATCTAAAAGAAAGAAACAACTACATACACAATTTTGCCTGTTACATTTTTTTTCTGCTCTTACCCAATTGTTTCATACACCTGTTTTGAACCACTTCTCTTTTCTTCCAGACAGCAGACAGCAGACACCAAAAAGAATAGAATTAATAAAAATATGCCATAGTCTTTATAGTGTAAACAAGATTTTATTTTCTATTTTTTACTAGAAATAATAAGAATCCACACTAGAATTGTATCTGTAGAAGAAGCAGGTGTAAATTAAAATATGTAAATATGTTTTTAATATGTCTGATTAGGGGCTCAATAGCTGGCACAAATAATATCACTGAGCAATTAGCCTCCTTGCAGAGTCAAATTTCTTTGTTTCTTCATTGAAATCCAATAAGTTCATAGTTTTAATTTCCTGCCCATATGTGCAATTATGCCAGATTATTTAGTCTGACTCACAAAGTCCCTAAACTACATACACATTTCTGTTGCTGGGTATAAAGGTTAAGATAATGCTAACCTGTATGCTTTTGTTTGGAGAATATTAGAAGGAGTTGAAGTGCAACTGAAATTTTATTTACACATAAAACTGAACGTACAGCAATATGAGATCATATTATTTCTAGACAAAGGAAATCTCTCCTCCCTTTCTCATTCATTTTCTCTCACATACACAGTTTGTTATTGACCAACTTGATACCAGTCTTGGGTAGCACAAATGCAATAAATACAAATTTGTAAAATGACAATCCATTGAAAAACATAGGCAAACATATCTAGCAAGGGCATCCATGTATCCTACCCTAGCAGTGGGAGAGCAGCCAGCTCATTAAGGTCTTCCAGAATGCCATTGGGATGACAGCTGTCTGGATCTTAGAGGGGCCTCATTCTGGAGAGCAGGTGCTGAAACAGAAAAGCCATGCCTTCTAGGTATTAAAAGATTACATTTGTCGTATGGTGTGCCTATTCTCTCAGCTCTTACTGACAAGGCAGAAATTGCAGGAAATAGGCCTTCACTCAGATAACAGGGCTCTATGCCATGTGGGAGTTTAACATGGTAACCAGGACCTTGAATTGTACCTGGCAAATAGGAAGCATACTGGCAAACAGTGGAAACCTGGCAAAACCTGGAAACATATTGGCAAACAGTGTAGGTTGTAAAGTAGGCATGTCATATGATTATGCTGAGGCAAACCATCACTGCTCATTCCATACATTCTGGAATACTTGTAGCCTTTAAGTAGCCATTAGAGTCAAGCACAGCAAAATACATGACAGTCAAATCATGAAGTGATGAGGCTTGAATTAGTCTCTGAAGGCTTTCTACAATTAGGCAACAAAAACAAAATGCACAGGTACTGTATATGTGGTAGCTCGCTCAATGGTAGAAACTGTGAGATCTTGGAGTCCTAGTGGACAACCATTTAAATATGAGCCAGCAGTGTGCAGCAGCTGCCAAAAAAGCCAACATAGTTCTAGGCTGCATAAACAGAGGGATAGAATCAAGATCACGTGAAACGTCAATACCACTTTATAATGTCTTGGTCAGGCCACACTTGAAATATTGCATTCAGTTTTGGTTGCTACAATGTAAAAAATATTGTGCCTTGTTAGGTATTAGTGTTACATCTTTGGCATCTTTCCAATTCTCTGGCATCTTTTCTTCCAATAAAATAAAGTTCATCATGTTTTGTAAAGACTGTAAAAGTTCATCTTCAAAACATTTATGGTAAGAATCCTTATAGTTCATTTGGTAATTTCCTGCAGTCCAGACTAGCTAAACTATCCAAAGTGGAATTGGGCCATCTCATAATCTCTCCTTTATCCAGAAAGATTGTGCCAACCAGAATTCATGATTTGGCTACTGATCTCCACCTCAGTGCCATTCCTGTTTTTTTCAGGGATAACTAGTTCACCATGAAGGTTCCTTATTGTATTCTTTATGAAAATCATGGATGTGATATTTTTTGAATTTGCTTGGGTCTAATCCATTTTATGTCATTATTTTTATGTTGTTCTTCAATCTGAAAGTCACACAAAATTACTTGGAGTGTGATAAAAATGTTACAATTGTTTAGCTATGTAACAAGAGAGAGAGAAGAAATCCTTATCCCCTCTTTCCTTTTTCTCTTTTTAAGTCACAGCTCATGAATAATTTTTCCTTTGTTTTAATTTTGGTTCTTTGAAATACACCTTACATTATATCCCTGACCCATTTTATCTCCTTTTAGAATAGCTATCCTATGCTAACCATTTCCATTTCTTTTTCTTGTTTCTTTCAGCCTTAATCTTGCTGAATCACATCTGTATGCTTCAAGCAAAGTTCTTATATCTATTCTTGGCCCTAGATTATTATCTTTCTATTTATATGAATAACATATATTATTTCCAACTCGAAAATTCATTTCTTTTTCTCATTGCTTAAAAGTGATCTCCTTCATTTGATCAAAAAGTTTCCAATTATGATTTCCTTGTATGTTCCAATTTGCCCAATGTGATCCTATTTTTAACCTTTTTAAAATCACATTAGCAATAGCAATAGCAATAGCACTTAGACTTATATACCGCTTCACAGTGCTTTACAGCCCTCTCTAAACAGTTTACAGAGTCAGCATATTTCCCACAACAATCTGGGTCCTCATTTTATCCACCTCAGAAAGATGGAAGGCTGAGGAAACTTTGAGCCTGGTGTGATTTGAACTGCCAAATTGCAGGCAGCCAGCAGTCAGCAGAAGTAGCCTGCAGTATTGCATTCTAACCACTTCACCACCATGGCTGTTTGTCACAGTACTTAAATACTATATAAATTCTTCTCAGTTAACATTGTTTTATCCTATAAAATATTTCTTTTTAATGGACTTGCTGTTCTTGTTTGGTATTGCTAAGCAATTTGATCTGAATGATACTTCAATTACAATAAAAAACAAAACAAAACAGTATTGCACAACCTAGGAATATCAGGAATCCTGGAAAGTTTAGAATCATATTTTTGCCAGGAAAACAAAATGGCCATATCAATGAAATCACTATAATTGACTCTGAATTGAATCAGAGTATACTTCCCCCACACCCCGCTCCTTTATCTACATAAAAATGAGACCTTTAATTGCTACCTTTTTTTAAAAAAAGGGGTTTATGATATTTTTTCATCTTGGTGTGGATGTTGCTTTATAAATTCATGATAAATGAAAAGCAAAATTTATTATGTTTAAATCAAAGTTTTTAAACAGTATCTAGGTGTCTTTTAATTTTAATTTTTGTAACATTTAAAAAAGAGCTATTACAGCAGAAACAGAATAGATAAATCTGTTTGCAATAATAACCCAAGTGTGCAGATATCATCCATTTAATTAGTGCATGTTAGTTTGAGATATTGCTAAATACTTGTACTTTTGCAGCCAGCAGGGCAATTTTTTTGTTAACAAATACAGAAATTAGACAATCCTATTAACAGAATGATCTTAAAGATGATAAAGATGTTGATTAGTTGACTTCAGAAAACTTACTTAATATTCTTCCCATTATTGCCCACGGTCTACTATGCATATCCAGCTGGGATTACTATATAAAATATTTTTGGGGGAAACATTTTATTATCATTATTTATGATATTTATGTTTTAATTCTTAAATAGCCTTAAATAGAATTTCAAAGAACGGTTTCCCTCTCCCCCCACCTAGAAATAAGAGTAGGTTATCTATATTTTTTACATCTTGCAATTTTCATGTAATTATTTAAAAAAAAATTAAAACATCCAACAAAAAAGTATTGTATTCCAGGACTATTATTCCTGACATTTTTGAGACTTGGACGAGAGACAGGGTAATTAATTTGTGAATTAATTAAATGACTTGCCAATGAACAGCGCTGTCTTTTCTGCTTTATATACTTTTCCAGATATGATTTGCTTGCCAGTGTACTCGCATCATTTAATAATAAAGGTAAAATTAGTCTCCCACCCCAACAGTTTTTCAAGTTTGCTAATCTCCTTTAGGATCTTACTAGATCGATGATATATTTTGAGACTAAGATGTGCATTTTAGTATGTAACATTCTTATCCATAAGTCAAGTTGAATTTACTCCTGGCAAAATGCCGTACTGCCATTCATTGATAAAATCCTGTAATTAACTGATTGTGGAGACTGTTCTTTAGGCTAAATTGATGCCAATATACATAATTTCAAAACTGAGTTATACATTTACTATATAGAACAACCCTTCAATAGTAGTGCATTCTAAAAGTGTTATGACTCATTAGTCTCCCACACAAACCATTTACTGATTGAATTTTTCAATTGATATGATTATGAATTAATATTGTTGCACTTTTACAGCAACAAAATTTTCCATCTTTTTTAATTGCATATTCCTAATCAAAAATTACAGAGCCAAGCAAATCTGCTTTTTTATAAAGAAAATTAAACATATATCAAAACAGATTCCAAGCATAAAAGGGGAACATCTGCCCTCGACTGATGGTAAATGTACATTTTAAAAGACTTGTTATTTGGTATTATTTTTACATATGGAAATCAGTATAACTACAGCATTTTTTACATAAAATACCCTGGATCATATCATAAAGATTGTGTTATCCTTTCTCAGAGGTTATACACAGTATATCTCACTATTCTTTGTAACACTATTTCAACTCTGGAAATCCTATTTAAAACAGAAGGTCAGATACATTCCCACCAAACTTTAGATATGCTTAAAACATTATGCAGCCCACAGTTACAAAGCTAGAAAAAGCAGGTGTTATTTTAGTTTACGCACACACAAAAAGCTGTAATAAAAATCCATCCATCCAAAAAAGATACCAAATGGTGTGCTGTTAGGTTTTATTTATTTATTTATTTATTTATTTTAAACATTCACGTAACCATCCATCCTGTACCAAATTCTGGCTGGCTTATTAGTGGTGTGGCTCAGGCTATAAGACAGCCTGTTATTAAACACAGCTGCCTGCAATTACTGCAGGCTCGAGTCCCACCAAGGTTGACTCAGCCTTCCATCCTTTATAAGGTAGGTAAAATGAGGACCCAGATTGTTGGGGCGGCAATAAGTTGACTTTGTATATAAATATACAAATAGGATGAGACTATTGCCTTACACAATGTAAGCCGCCCTGAGTCTTCAGAGAATATAAATGTATAAATGGGGCGGGATATAAATGTAAATAAAAAATAAAAAAATAAAAATAAAATAAATAAAAAATATAAAAAAATAAAATAAAAAAAAATAAAAAAAATATGTCAATAAAAGTTACAGTAAAGAAAATAAGAATCTATGTTTCAATACTTCACAAAAGCAGCACATTTTAAGGTAATATCATCAGTGCTATTGAGTGTAGGTTCTGCTTCCTGTTTATATACAGTAGCTGGGATGCGGTTTTCTTTTGGTAGTTCAGATACTGCACAAAATAGTGCTTATGTTGTTATCTAATTGGGTAATGAAACATCTGCAAGCAAACAAGCAAACTCAGAGAGTACCATGGTCTCCACAGTTCAACCCTGAGCTAAATATATTTTCTTCTATGGATTAATTTTAGATAATCTTTTCCCCTATTTCCTTCCTTCCTTCCTTCCTTCCTTCCTTCCTTCCTTCCTTCCTTCCTTCCTTCCTTCCTTCCTTCCTTCCTTCCTTCCTTCCTTCCGTAATATGTTTAGCAAAAGTGGATAGGATCAACCAAAAATAAAATATATTGGAAGAGGCAATCAGAGACTTATAATTTAATGCATCTATATTTCTTTTAGTTATACTGCATGGTCTTTATTTTACATGGTATATCCTTTATGATACACTTTATTTCATTTCATATGTTTCAGCTTTATAGAAATGACCACATAGTATAGCTGAAATTGTCTAAAATAATTATGCCATTATTAGATTCTGTACAAAGAGCTATTTCCATGAAAAGCTGTGTACATGGATGCTGTTAAAAAAAAAAAGATCAATCATTTAGATAACTCACAGAATTTCCTAATTTACCATTATCCACAAAATACTCCTATAAGGATTTAACCAGAAATGTGAATATTAGACAGAGAAAGATAAGGAAGCATTCAAATTCTTTCAGCCAAATTAGCATTACTTGTTATTCATTTTGTAAGTAATGCAAAAATTACTATATTCGTTTGATCTACTGGCATTAGCTACTTACCATATTTTTCAGACTATAAGATGCACCTTCCCCCTCCCAAAAAAAAAAGTGGATGAAAACCTTCCCCCTCCCCCCCAAAAAAGTGGATGAAAATCTGGGTGTGTCTTATACTCAGAATGTAGCCCCACCCAGCTTCTCAAACGGAGGTTTCAGAGGCTGAAAAAAGCATCAGAAACAAAGCTTCAGGAAAAAAGCCCCCAAACAGAGCTTCAGGAAAAAAGCCTCAGAAACAGAGCTTCAGAAGCTTTTTTTTCTGAAGCTCTGTTTCGGAGGCTTTCAGAGGCAGGAATTTTTTTTTCTCTGAACAGAGTTTCAGAAGTTTCAGAGGCAGAAAAAAAAGCAAAATAAAAATAAAAATCAAGACACAGAGCTCATAACCAAGGAATCTGTTGCTAAAATTCATCTCTGGGAATAGCTGATTGGGGGTATTCCAGGAGGCCGATCCACCACCAATCAGATTTTTTCTTATTTTCCTCCCCAAAAACTAAGGTGCATCTTATAGTCTGGTGTGTCTTATACTCCAAAAAATACAGTAAATGGAATATATTCTTGTAACAAAATTTTAAGTTTATTTTTATGACATAAAGACATAAGAGTAATAAGTCAAATAAATTATGAGTATATAATTATTATTTTTAAAAAGCCATTAAACCTATAGACAAAATATATAAAACTGCTGGAGAGCCAGTTACAGAAAAAAATGCAATAAGCTTTTTTTTTTTCCTTTAAAGGAGCTCATCCAGTAAAATAAGATTTTAAACAAATTGATTTTTGATTCTTGATTTTTTTTCCTGGTTTATGTGATTTACTGGTTTAAAATAATCTCATATACCCAGTAGAATTCCTTAAGTAATCCATTAAATGTATCACTAAAATTGTAATTGATAAAAATGAATGACAACATAAGCTTGGTGTAAAGATGAATGTATGACCACAAACTAGTGTTCAAATGGCTGCGTAATATGGATGCCCATGCTTCGCTACGAAACTATGTGTTCAGGCTTGATAAATTGACACTTACAGCCTGAAATTTAATGTAGAATGTGTAACTTTGTAGCATCAGAGTGTGTTAATATAATGCAATTGGCAGTTGGAAGAAAGGGGGAGGGGGAGTAGAAAGTCCCAGCCTGCAGCATCCATCGGTATTCATCTGGCTAGCATCTTGTCAGTGTTTGAGAGAATTGAGGGGTGTTTGGAAACTCAAACAGTGTTTTCTGTGTGAGCAAGAAGGAGACAGGAAGGAGACTGGCCATGGCTTAGCTCAACTGTTCTGTAGTAAAGCTGTTTGCTGGTGTCAAAATGAAAGTGAAACTGAAACTGAAAGTCCTCTCCTCTGCTTGTGTTTTGCATTTGGAACAATTTCTTTTCAGGTTGGGAGCGGGATTAGAACTCCTTAGCCTCAGAGGGCTGTTTGGAAAGTGAAACAGTATTTGCTGTGTGAGCAAGGGGACAGGAAGGAGGCTGGGCATGGCTTAGCTCAAGTGTTCTGTATTAAAGCTGCTTCCTGCTGTGAAAGTAAAACTGAAACTGAAACTCCTCTGCTTGTGTTTTGCATTTGGAACAGATTTCTTTTCAGGTGGGGAGGGGGAGTAGAACTCCTTAGCATCAGAGCGTGTTAATAATAATATAAATTCTAATGCTCTGTTGGTCATTTCGAAAAATCCTTTCTTAGTGAGCACCTAGAAGCTAAGAGGAACATAAGTGGCAAATTTCAAATTTGTCGGTTTTAATGTTCTGGAGATTTCGTGATTAATGCGTGAGTGGTTTTCGCTTTGATACATACACATATATGTTTATGTATGTGTATATGTATAAGTATATGGATTATAATATTATGGTGCAAGTGACACCATTCTATACTAAGGTTGAAATGTTGAGGCAGCTTTTGCATTTTACTATCACCACATATTTACCTTCCTTGCAGATATCTATATGTGCAGGAAATCCTGTGATACCAAGTTATACCTAGCCACATATAGGATTACAGTCAGTTTCATTAATATCACATCCTCATTAAGTTGAATACAAACTTTATATTTGTATAAAGGGCCGTGGTAGCTCAGGCTGGTAAGAAGCCTGTTATTAGAACACAGCAGCCTGCAATTACTGCAGGTTCAAGCCCGGCCCAAGGTTGACTCAGCCTTCCATCCTTTATAAGGTAGGTAAAATGAGGACCCAGATTGTTGGGGGGCAATAAGTTGACTTTGTAAATATACAAATAGAATGAGACTATTGCCTTATACACTGTAAGCCGCCCTGAGTCTTCGGAGAAGGGCGGGATATAAATGTAAATTAAAAAAAAATTATTAACCATAAATCTATTATGAATAGAGAGATCTAAATTAATTTAAATCACACATAATTTAGCAATAATAACTGAAGTCGAATAAAGTGATGGATGTAAAATTCCATTAACTTATACAGATCCACACTAAGTGTGAACTACATCTGGATCTAAATTATTGCTTTAATTGTTGTAAAAACTTCATTTTTATTTATTGGATTAAATAGTAACAAACTTTGTTTTCCATTATCCATCTTAAGCTAAAGTTTCAAATTTCATTAGAATATATGCAAGATTTTCACATTTGTTGAATTTCACCCTATTAATTATAAAATTATTAAACAGTTTCAACCACATAGTTTGCTGTTATATAGAAAACGTTAAGGTGCCATTGCACAGTTTCTGCATTTTTGGTGCCATTTTTTTCAGGATAGTGTCTTATACATTCCTTTTTTAGAACCAAATTTATAATAAAATGTGGTTGGTAAATATCATTTTTTCACATGCAGAAACTATTATATATAGAATCTGTCTACTGAGTGTGATTAATTGATCTATTTTAAATAATTCCAGGGCTGTTTCTAATTATCTTGGAGTATGATCTCTGCCCAGAAAAAAATGCTGAACTGGAATTCTGCTGTTTCCCAGTTGAATTCTATGCACACATTCCAATCTTAATGTCTTATATCAGCATCATTAGCGAGTTCTGCAACTAGAGGAAATTTGCAAACCAAACATATAAAATTCTCTTTTCAGCCCTATGGATAGTATGTGTTTTCATCAATCTCAATTGTCTGACAGAGGTCTAGGAGTTTGAGGTGTTTTGAGAAGTTGTGCAGTATTTAGCTATTCCTAACATTGCACTCTTTTTGACACTGGGTTCTGGCTTTGTTGCTGGATCTGTTAGAGCCATTGTCCAGCTTAGAAGAAGAGTCCATCTGCTCCCACCACTACTGGTATTTTTGTTTTTACTTTCAATTTTCCTCAAGGTTCTGGCCTGTCTCTAGTTTCTCATAGTCCTTCTTCTTGAGATCACTGTCAGTTGGCTTTATTATATTTATCACCAGAACTGTCTTCTGGTTCTTGTCTACTGCCATGATGTCTGGTGGATTGGCTAGAACTTGCCTGCCTGTCAGAATCTGGAAGTCTCACAAGATTTTAGCATTGTTATTCTCCACAGCCCTCTGAAGAACCTCTCATCTGGACTTGGAAGGGTCTAGCCCATATGCTGTGCAGATATTCCTATATACAATGCCAGCTACTTGATTGTGCCACTCAGTGTATGCTGAATAGGTAGTCCTCAACTTACGACTACAATTGAGCCCAAAATTTCCATTGCTAAGTGAGGCATTTGTTAAATGAATTTTTATGACCTTTCTTGCTGCAGTTGTTAAGTGAAAAATTGCAGTTGATAAGTTAATAACCCAGTTGTTAAGTGAATCTGGCTTCCTCATTGACTTTGCTTGTCAGAAGGTCGCAAAAGGCGATCACATGACCCCAGAACACTGCCTCTGTCATAAATATGAAACAGTTGCCAAGCATCTGAATTTTGATTGCATGATATTGGGGATGCTGCAAAGGTCATAACTTTGAAAAACATTTTTAGTGCCGTTGTAACTTAAATCAGTGGGTTGCTCCCCGTTTGCCCCGGTTTGGGTGAACTGGTAGCGGTGGCGGGAGGCTCTGCCCACCTGGCCAGACATCATCAAAAATGCTCTGTGCATGTGCAGAAGCACTGCACACTTGCGAATGAGTGCCTGTGCCCACGCTACCAATAGCAAATTGGCAGTACAGGGATTTGAAACCTACTATTGCTTTGAATGGTCACTAAATGAACTGTTGTAAGTCAAGGACTACCTGTCCTACCTGTACCCTGCATTTTTTATCCTAGATTGGACAGGATTAGACTGTTTCTGAGGGTGCTGTGCAAAGTCTGTAATTTGGATTCTATCTAGTGTGGTAATCCCCTCTTTCGGAAAATCTGATGTTTTATGCCTGTTCTTATGCTGCTTGATCATTGCCTCAGTGCTGTCTTTTAAGCCATTCCTTAAGGCAGCCACTGGTATAATTTCCTAATGTCAGTCACCTCATCTCTGTTAATGGTAAATGCTATGCAGGGTCTTGTCTTACTATGGCATTTCCTCTGTTTAATCTTCCTCCTATGTCTGATGTTACCTCAGACATTCTCTCAGCAGCTCATCTTTGGGTGCCATCTTACTGATATAGTTCTAGATGCCCGAGATTTCATCCAAGGCAGTGGCTTTGATACTTACCAAATCCCACCTGCATGCCCTCTTTTTCCATGCTTTGTAACCATCCATCTGTCTCCTAGAAGGGCTCTGGGAAATGAATGCTAGACATGGGATGGAAAACTTCCTACATTGTGAAAAACGTCTGACACTCCACATTGATAGTTTCCAAACCCCAACCAGTTTTAGGTGAAACTGTTAACAAATTTAGCAGTATATGGAGGCAGGTGCTTTATTTTAAATTCCAGAACTGAAAAAAGTACAATATAAACACGTATCTCTTGCCTTGTTGCATCCTTTTGCTCCCTGTAGCCTTCTGATACAAGGTTAAATAGATTTCTTGTACATAAGTAAGTCTTAAAGTCAATGGCACAATGCAAGCAAAGAAGAGACAATTATAAAACAGTGGCAGAGGGAGCATCTAGATGAAGTTCTAATGGTCAGGAGATTGAGCTATTAGCAGCAATTAAGGAAAGTGCTGGACACAATGATTTACAGTACTTAAATGAGTTACTAGCATTTAATAAGTTTTGAGAAGTGTAAGTAAGAAGAAATCCAAACAATGCATGCTTGTAGTCAGGTAAAGGTCAGCTTCAGTTGAACTCTATCTAACAGACTTAATCTCTTAAGTATCAGGAGAAGAATCTAATAATGTTGAGGATGTACTGAGATAACAGTGGAAAAGCTAGAAAAGAAACTCAAAGGTGGAAGAAAAAAAAAAGAAAATATGGAAGTAGGCTTTCCTTTTCTAAAACACAAAATGGCCACAAGTAGATATAATGCTATGAGTAACACAATAAAGGAAGGGAAGGGAAAATGAGACGAAAAGCAGAACATGTAATGAAATAGAAGAAATCAGATATACTGTAACATTTCCATTACAGTATCAAGCTATAATCAAATAGTTGACAAAAATTCAGATTTACCTGCCAGGAATTGAAACACTACAGAAAATATAAAAATAAGTATAAAATATTTCCCCCACCAATAATTGTTTAGGCATTCATACATTCACTGCTAACCAAATATAACTTTCAGGTAGGAACGTGAATACAAAATTCATAGTTATGTTGAAGCATGTATACAAATATAAGATTAAAATATAGGAAATGTGACTGCCAACAAGAACAAACTTAGCTGAGCAAATGTAACTTCCAATGTAGAAATTGTATTTATAGGAAGAAACTTGAATACTGTACATTGATGAGTGACAGTAACATCAACAAGTATCAAATAATTAGGATATCAAGTAGATTTAACAGTACTACAGTGTTTCCCCAAAAATAAGACCTGGTCTTATTTTCTTTTGGGCCCCAAAATAAGCACCAGGTCTTATTTTGGGGGGTGTCTTACCCACTTACCTTAGGACCACTGCAGCCAGGCCTCCCAACCCCAACACCTATTACATTACTGCCTGACTTCTTCTGTAGTTGCTCATGACCATTTGCAGCCAGACGCTGTGCAGTGCATTGTGCCAGTGCTCCTGCTTGCATCAGGATGCCGTGTGGCACATCATGCCATTGCGTGCATGAGTGGAAGCACCAGAGTGATGCACCACATGGCCTCCTACCACAAGCGGCTGCACTGGCGTTATGTGGCATGCAGCATCCTGCCACAAGTGGCGGCACCAGCATGATATGCAATGCGAGTGGCTGCAGAAGAAGTCAGGCAGTGGTGTGACAGATGTTGGAGCAGGGGAGGCCTGGGTGCAGCAGTCCTAAGGTAAGCAGGTATAGGGTTTGTGGGGCGGTTCCCCCACCCCACCCTCACCCTAGCTTGATTTTTACATACACATCTCAGCCCATCTTGTACCACCAAATGGTTGGATGGAATGGGTGGGGTCTTAATTAGGGCTTATTTTGGGGGATAGGAATTATATTAGATGCATACGTAAAAATCAACTTAAGGCTTATTTTGGGATAGGTCTTATTTTTGAGGAAACAATATCATTTATAATATTTTTATCAGTGGGAAAATTTATTTTATATCACAGTAAAACATATTCTCACTTAATATAACCTCTCAGAGAATATATTCATACTTCATTGCAATATAAAATACACCCATGTATTTCAATGCAATCGGAAGAAATTAATTTTAATACTGTAATTCTATAAATTCTTCTTAGACTAACAAAAAAAAGCAAATTTAATTATGAAATACTCATAGACTTTCTTTTTTATGGTTAGATTGAAAGAAATTATCCACAAGCTGTGTTTTTTGTTTCAGTCAATAAGGTTCTAGGTTGCAATTACCTGGGCATCAATTATATTTGGATTGCCCATAGGTAGCTAGTGAGCTACTGATAGCTCTTTGGAGTGATCTGGGAAATTTGCTATCTTCCCTAAAGAAAACTGGCAAACCTTTCTTTTTGAGAGAACCAGCTTGATGTAGAAGTTAAGATATCAGTAAAATTGGAGAACACATAAATCTAGTCCTACTGTAAGCAGAAAAACAACTGGGCGATCTTGGATCAGTCACTGTCTCTGAGCCCTGGAAAGCAGGCAATGGCAAACCATTTCCAAAATCTTGCCAAGAAAACTGCAGAGACAAGGAGAGGTAGTCGTCAGGAATCAATGCTAACCTGAAAATACCAAAACAAAAAACAAAACAAAAAATCCAATCGTTGGCTATTAATTTATTCATATTGTACTGAATATCCATTTCATGTTTTACATTAAAATAAATATCAGGTTTATTTCATATCTTTTGGAATTATCACAGTATCATTATTGGAATTATCACAGTATCAATATGATCAGTATTATATTTATTGGAATTATCACAGTATCATTATTCCAAGAATCGATAATTTAATGACATATGAAACCAAGTGTTTAAGATTCTTGCCTTAAGAACTCCTAAGTATATTCAATATCTATATTTAATAACTAATTAATTGAAGACAGCACTTTTATATGATTGTGTCCAATGAACATGTTGGTTTGTTGCACCTCAGTAAAACTGTATGAAAGAAGACCACAAATCAAGTCAAACATGGCAGTTTTTCCAATGAGTTCTTTGTTGTTTCACACCTATAGACAAAATCTTGCCAGACTAAGGACTCTAGTTAGAGTCCACCGAAAGGACTCTGCCTTTACCTCCTTGAATGGAGAAAATTCAGAATTAGATGAAAAAAGATTGGAACCAGAATAAATTAGCCATTAGTTAGTCCCTTACTATTAATAACTTAACTAAATTATGCTAAATAGAGCAAAAGAAATATTAAGCTACTGCTTACTATTCCCCAGTCATACCAACAATGATTACAACAATCTAACACAAATAGATTTCACAGAAGAGAATGTTGAAAAGGCCCTTCGCAGACTGAAACCATGTCTATCTATTGGACCTGATGGTCTATGTGCATACTTCTTAAAAAAGCTTTCCACTGTTATAGCAAAACCCCTAAGCATAATCTTTGAAAAATCTTTCAGGACCAGCTCCCTTCCCAAACTATGGTCACTAGCCATGGTCATCCCTGTCTTCAAAAAAGGAGACCCCAGCCTAGTTGAAAATTACAGACCAATTTCTTTATGCTGTGTCACCTGCAGAGTAATGGAATCAATCATCAACCAATCCATCACCCTCCACAACAACCTATTCTCTAATAAACAATATGGTTTCAGAAAAAAATTATCCTGTAATTTACAACTTCTTCACTGCAAAAACATATGGACTACAAATCTTGATCAGGGCAAAGCAATAGATGCAATTTACATAGAGTTCTGTAAAGCTTTTGCCTCAGTGGTACATGACAAACTTCTTCTAAAACTTAAATCCTACGGCATCTCCGGACCCCTCCATAATTGGATAACAGCGTTACTGTCAAACAGACAACAAGTGGTCAAAATAGGCAGTGCTCTATCAAATCCTGCTCCTGTCAATCACGGTGTCCCCCAAGGCAGCGTTCTAGGACCAACACTTTTTTATATTATACATTAACGACTTCTGTGACCGTATTATAAGCAATTGTGTTCTCTTCGCCGATGATGTTAAACTATTTAACCAACAATGCGGCTACCCTTCAAAAAGACCTTGACTTTGTGTCAAAATGGTCAAAAATTTGGCAACTTCAAATCTCAACCAGCAAATGCTCTGTCTTACACATTGGAAAAAAGAA
Organism: Ahaetulla prasina; assembly: GCF_028640845.1. Lineage (NCBI taxonomy): Eukaryota > Metazoa > Chordata > Lepidosauria > Squamata > Colubridae > Ahaetulla > Ahaetulla prasina. Next base: position 38,616,729 of record NC_080546.1, read on the forward strand.
TCAGAACACTAAATACAAGCTTGATGGACATTACCTTGTAGATGACCCTCACCCCGTTAAAGACCTTGGAGTTTTCATATTAAACGATCTAAGTGCCAAAGCCCAATGCAACTACATCGCAAAAAAGGCTTTAAGTGTTGTAAATTTAATCTTGCATAGCTTCTTCTCCAGAAAGATTACACTACTAACCAGAGCATACAAAACATTTGCTAGACCAATTCTCGAATACAGCTCGCCTGTCTGGAATACACACCTCATTTCAGACATTAATACAATTGAGCTGTCCAGAAATATTTTAGAAGAAGAGTTCTCTACTCCTCTGATCACAACAAAATACCTTATGCCACCAGACTTGAAATCCTGGTTTTAGAAAATTTAAAATTCCGCCGCCTTCGGCATGACCTGAGTATAACTCATAGAATCATCTGTTACAATGTCCTTCCTGTCGAAGACGACTTCAGCTTCAATCGCAACAATACACGAGCACACAGTAGATTTATACTTAAAGTGAACCGTTCCAATCTTGATTGTAGAAAATATGACTTCAGTAACAGAGTTGTTAATGCCTGGAATGCACTACCTGACTCTCTGGTCTCTTCCCAAAATCCCCAAAGCTTTAACCAAAGACTATCTACTATTGACCTCACCCCATTCCTAAGAGGTCTGTAAGAGGTGTGCATAAGAGCACCAGCGTGCCTACCGTTCCTGTCCTAATGTTCCCCTTAATTAAAACAGTAACTATATATATAATATTCACAAATAAAAAATATGTTTGGAATGGTCAAGAGAACAGATAGTTCGGATTTTCCATTGGATATGGAAAATGGAAAGGAAAAGGGTAGGCTTATCTCCAGCAATATTAATAATACCAAATTTTGAGAGAAAAATCCAGATCTTCATCTGAACAAGATGAAAAGATAATCTCCCCTCCATAAAAGATTTACAATATTTATCATAGTGATCACCTTTATCAGTCATAATAATAAACATACTATGATAATATGATAGTAGCAGTTAGTCATAATAATCATTTTTAAAGATTAAAGAAAAGTATAAGTAGTTCTGCATTCATTTGTTGTAAGCTTAAAATAAAGTGCTTCAAAATTTGGTTTGGTGTTTAACTGTCAGATTCAAAATGTGATATATAGAGACCTCTAGGGACTGAAAATGAAAACTGCAACAGAGTATGTAGACTATAAGCATAATAATAATATCACACTTGAGCTCTTGGAAAAAGCAATCCGGAAAAGCAAACGTTCAATCTCTTCTTAAATTAAAATATTTTTGTCTGACACAAGCTTTTTTTCTAAATATAGTTAGGATAAGGTTAGGTTAGTTAAATCAAGGATATCATTTGTTTTAATTAAAACATACATAATTAAAAGTTTTAAAAAGAAAATAAACTAACACAAACTAATACAAATTTAAAAAAAACAAGACAAAAAGACAAAAGTACAGAAAGAAAACTTAAAAAGAAATTAAAAAAAACTTCAGATTACCTTTGCAGCAAATATAAATCAGAAGAAAATACAAACTATTGCTTTAGTCATTTGAGCAAATATAAATGTAATTGCAAAGTTGTTTTATAAGCTGATTACAGCTTAATTATTTTATTCTATTATCCAATTTTTTCCTAACAATTGAAACCACAAGTCATAAGTACATTTTTACTGTTTCATGCAAAGAATCTATAATAGGGTCCTAGTCAGCCACAAATTTAGATTTTTCTCTGATCAAGGAAGCCAATTTAGTCAAGTTCTATTATCTTCACTAACCATTCCTTTATTGTCAAAACTTTCAACTTTTAAATATACAATCTTATTGTATTCATTTTTTTGGGGCAAGAGGGTAGCGTTACATGTCCACCATTACATGATAAAAAGTCTTTTCACGTTTTCTACATTTCCAGGAAATAATCAAAGCACCATAATGCATTCTGGACAACTTATCTGATGACAAATACCAATGATACATCATTTTATAAAAATTTAAGCTTTAAGGCTAAAACATAATGTAAATTTTAGTCCTTTTAGTTATCGTGTATATTTTTCCATTTATCTATTTTGATACTATGACCAATGTTATCATACATTCTTTCACTTGTCCTTCTTCTATCTCACATATCAACAAAAGTGTAGTTTTTAGAATAACATGTTAATCATTTGTACATAATTCTCCTTCATATTCAGTCTTACTCAAAACCATTAAAATATTTTATCTTTATACCTTTATGCTAATTGTACATGAATAAACATTGACAACTATATCCCATTGTCAAATATTCTCTGACTTTATTTTAAGAGCTCCCTGAGAAAATTCTAGCACTTCATCTAAAAATAGCTATTTACGTTTATGTATTGCTATCTCTAAAATGCTTCTTGTGCTGGGAACCACAAATGTATTTTCAAAAACAACTTAAATTTGTATTTATTTCATATTCGTAAAGTTGATATAATGGTTTTTGAAATCTACATTAGCTTTATCATACCATAATTATCCATGTTATCAAAATCTTAGATTATGTCCTTTTCGTTCTATTTCTTAACAATAACTATTCTTTCATCCATTCTAAACATCAGACAGCAAAGTAAATTTCAAATATGATAGACCCAATCCTCCTCTTTTCTTTGCATCTTGCAGTAATTTATATTTGGTGCTGGCCACACAGGATGTGTGGTTGGTGCTGGCCACACAGGATGTGACACGAGGCTGGCTCCAGGGGCTTACAAATGCTTCTTTGCAGGAGGGGGTCTTTCCGGCCGCCTTGAAAGAGGCGGTGGTGAGGCCTCTCCTCAAGAAGCCTTCCCTGGACCCAGCTGTGTTAGGTAATTATCGTCCGGTCTCCAACCTTCGCTTCGCGGCGAAGGTTGTAGAGAGTGTGGTGGCATGTCAGCTACTTCGGTACCTGGAGGAAACCGTCTATCTAGACCCGTTCCAGTCCGGTTTCCGACCTGGTTACAGCACTGAGACGGCTTTGGTCGCGTTGGTGGATGATCTCTGGTGGGCCAGGGATAGGGGTTGTTCCTCTGCCTTGGTCCTATTAGACCGCTCAGCGGCTTTTGATACCATTGACCATGGTATCCTGCTGCACCGATTGGAGGGATTGGGAGTGGGAGGCACCGTTTATCGGTGGTTCTCCTCCTATCTCTCCGATCGGTCGCAGACGGTGTTGACGGGGGGGCAGAGGTTGGCCCCGAGGCGCCTCACTTGTGGGGTGCCTCAGGGGTTGATTCTCTCGCCCCTCTTGTTCAACATCTACATGAAGCCGCTGGGTGAGATCATCAGTGGTTTCGGTGTGAGGTACCAGCTGTACGCTGATGACACCCAGCTGTACTTTTCCACACCGGGCCACCCCAGCGAAGCTATCGAGGTGCTGTCCCGGTGTCTGGAAGCCGTACGGGTCTGGATGGGGAGAAACAGGCTCAAGCTCAATCCCTCCAAGACGGAGTGGCTGTGGATGCCGGCATCCCGGTACAGTCAGCTGCAGCCTCGGCTGACTGTTGGGGGTGAGTCATTGGCCCCAATGGAGAGGGTACGCAACTTGGGCGTTCTCCTGGATGGATGGCTGTCTTTCGAAGATCATCTGATGGCTGTCTCCAGGAGAGCTTTTTACCAGGTTCGCCTGATCCGCCAGTTGCACCCCTTTCTAGACCGGGATGCCTTATGCACGGTCACTCATGCTCTCGTGACATCTCGTCTGGACTACTGCAATGCTCTCTACATGGGGCTCCCCTTGAGGAGCACCCGGAGACTCCAGGTAGTTCAGAATGCGGCTGCGCAGGTGATAGAGGGAGCCCCTCGTGGCGCCCATGTAACACCTCTCCTGCGCAGACTGCACTGGCTACCTGTGGTTTTCCGGGTGCGCTTCAAGGTTTTGGTAATGATCTTTAAAGCGCTCCATGGCATAGGGCCGGGTTACTTACGGGACCGCCTGCTGCCACCGAATGCCTCCCACCGACCTGTGCGCTCCCACAGGGAGGGACTCCTCAGGGTGCCGTCAGCTAGGCAGTGCCGACTGGCGACGCCCAGGGGAAGGGCCTTTTCTGTGGGGGCTCCCACCCTCTGGAACGAGCTTCCCCCAGGACTTCGTCAACTTCCTGACCTTCGGACCTTCCGCCGCGAGCTTAAGACACATCTATTTATTTGCGCAGGACTGGACTAGATTTTTAAATTTTAATTGTTTAAATTTTAGATTTGGTTTTAACTTGGGGTTTTATTATTTATGTCTATTTTAAATATTCAGCCTATTTAATAAGTTTTTTAGATTAATGTTTTAATGTGTATATTTATGTTGATTTTAGATGGCTGTACACCGCCCTGAGTCCCTAGGGAAATAGGGCGGTATAAAAATATGAATAAATAAATAAATAAATAAATAAATAAATTTAATTTCGATTTTTTTCTCCTGCCTTACAAATTTAGACATATCTTTCTGACACTGCTTAAATGATGAAATACTGTAGTTGTCCAAATAAGTATTATTAGATACAGAAGCATCATTCTTGGCAAAATATTCCTTTTTATCACAGAAATTCTCCCCAAGAGTAACAACTCTACTTTATCGCATCTTGACATATCATTTTTAATTTCATTCCATGTCTTAACATAGTTACGTTGAAATAACATATAATCCATTTCATAATAATATCCAAATACTTTACCTTCTTCTCAATGTTACATTTCAAATTATTCTCAAATTGGTACCTTTATTTGAAGGATACTTTTATTTTATTTTATTATTTTATTTTTTGTCTCACTTAGACGCCGTATGAAAGAATTAGTATACAATTCTATACTATTCCAGACCCATATATCAAGGTCTAAAAAGTCATTTAATAAAATTTATTTTGAAATTTTAGCATCCAAACTCTTACTCTCCAAATCATATATATTTTTGAAACAGATCTGTCCTTCTGAAAATTTTCTCTTGAGCTGCCATTCTTTTATATTCATGTGTTAATCAACCCTAAATTGTAAATCAAATAAAAGGTTTGTAATAATTTACCTTGTGTAATATTAATATTTTCCTCAGAAGTTTTGTCTAGTTTGGAAGAGACCACTTCATCCAATCCCCCATCATACATCTACTTTCTTAGGAAAAAAAAATGTTCTCATTATATGTTGTTTATAAAACAACGTATTTTTATATTTGGGACATAAACTCACAGCACCTTGTAAATGAATCTCTATCCCAATGACCATATCCAAATGTTAACACAATTCTGGATTTAGTAAGGGATTAATATACAAAACAATTCCATTTGAAATAAATTATTCACTCAAATAATGTCTTATAAAACAATATTTTATGTATTTTTTCTAACATAAAGAAAATATGGGAAAATAATGGTCAACTTTTCAAATAATAAAAAAGGGGAGTATTTGCTTCATTTATATCCATCTTAATAATTAGTATCCATCTTTATTCCAAAAGTTTAGAAAAGCCTGTACTTTTAGTGCCTAATCCAATGTAATTTTTCTTCAATTCCTGTAGCATCTGTTTTGATTTTTGTGTAGTATACTCCATAAACCTCGTTTTCATTTCCTCCAGTTCTCCTTTAAGTCAAGAATATCATTTATATTTACACAGCAGAAACCTAATAATTAAACAACACATGCTCTCGCTTAGGTGAAATGATTTGCACAAACTTGCAACAGATTAGCAGAAATGTGATAATGATGCAGGTGTTTTTATCACAAGTCCTAATGTATGCAGCAAATTTCTGAATTCCCAGGGGTAGTTTCTATTTTTACGGCAAGCCAGGGTTTACATTTCAGTGGAAATCAAATGCTTGAGTCACAATTGAGCCTGTTTACATGTGATAATCCTACTAATTGTCAGTGGGGGAAAAAGGTGAAACATTTTTTGCAGTGAACAGATTTATGTGAAGTCTTGTATAAAATCTTGTTACACTTCCTCCCTAGTTACCATTTTCAGATTTTCTGGTTTGGGAGGAAATCTTTTCATCTTCAAATACAATACATCATTTTAATGCTTTCATAAGTGTACATCAGTTACTACATATTACTGCAGTGCAATACCTCAATAATGTATTATAAAGGAAAAGAAATGCAAGAATTCATTTCTTTCATGAATTAGTAGATGGCCCATTGTCGTGATAATTTGAAACTACATTAACTTTTTTCCTTTGATATTGGTGATATCTCCAGAAAACTGTGTCAACAAGAAGGATGCAATGATATAATCATGCACATGCTACAAGTTTAAGCTCGAATCAAATTGTCTGACATAAATATGACTGATGGCTTTCATCTGATTATATAATAACACATATATAATAAGGACCCTTCCTTTCCCTTGTGGCTCTCTGGGGATACCCATATTTGTTTTTATACTGTTGGAGAATAAGATATGGAAGAATTTAAGAATTAGCATCTTCTTTTTAAAAAAAAATCCAACTGATACCGTGTCGGGTTGTGCTGTTTTAGTTTTTAAAACTCTCTTAGTGAAAGTAATGAGAATGATATTGATTTTAAAGGGAAAAGATAAAATAAATAGACTGACAATCAGGCTCAGACTTTTCTCTCTTAGTCAGAAATTCACTTTAGAACTCAGCCTTCCACACAACTGTTCTCTTCTCATCAAAGGAAGATTCATGTTTTTTGATTTACATTTGCACTTCAGTTCCCCCATACAGTTTGCAAATACTAGAATCTGGTTCAAACACACTGATTTTGTTCTTTCTCTGATGATAGCTAATATATTCCAGAGTGATCATAATTTATCTTTACATGTTTGTGTTTTCTTCTAACAGAATCAGAATATAAAAAGCAAAAATAACAATACTATCAGAAAAAGAGAATGCCCACAGAACTGCCACATATACTGTATTAGGACAAACGTAAGTAATTTTTCATTGGTGCAAACCTTAATGTTATACATTTTGATCACATCTATGCTATATGTAAAATTCTCTTGAATTGTCAAATATTTTATAATAATTTCCATTTTGAAATAAAAATAAATCACCAAATACAATTTAAAAACAAAACAACACAATTATAATTATAGACAAATATAAAATGTAAATAACATGAATTATGTTATCTGTGAAACTATTTATGATAGTATATCATTTGAATATATTATTGTTAAGCCCAGATTAAATGGAAAAACTTGATGAGTGAATTTTATTTCTACTAACAATGACATAAAGGTAAAGTAAAGGTAAAGGTTCCCCTCGCACATATGTGCTAGTCATTCCTGATTCTAGGGGCCAGTGCTCATCTCTGTTTCAAAGCCAAAGAGCCAGTGCTGTCTGAAGACGTCTCCGTGGTCATGTGGCCAGCATGACTAAATGCCAAAACGTACAGAACGCTGTTACCTTCCCACCAAAGATCGTTCCTATTTCTGTATTTGCATTTTTTTTTACTTTTTCCACTTTATGTTCCCATGACTTTTTGGATACAGGAACATCATCATCATCATCATCATCATTAATCTATTTTGTGTCACAATAACACATATTAGTCAAATTATAAAATCAAGTCTAAAATAAGGCATTTAATATCAAACCATAATTTAATATTATTAAAATAAAAAACAGTCTACATTATGTACCTCAACTTTGGTTTGCAATAAGAAACAGGAACTTTTTCCTTCCAAAAAGAAAAAATTCTCTGTCTGTAATCACTGCAATAGTTGTTTACTTATCTGCTTAATGCTTTATAACTAAAATAAAATTTATTGCAAATTGTGTGAAGGAGTTTGGGTCTAGTGGAGCCAACTTGGAATTTTATAGCTCATTGTGATCATGGTCATGAACATAACCAGTAATGACTTGAAGCATTCTTTGAAATCATAAAACAAGGATCATACATAGTAATCAAATAATACATGTGTAGGCTAAAAAATACCAACTGGCATTGTCTATTTGGCCTAGTTTCTTATATAGAGTATAGAAGACATTTTTCAGGAATATTTTGTAATCTAACAATAGAAAATAAATACTAGCTTTAGGGAATAGGTGCAAGGATTTTTGCTACATGCTGGTAGGACAAAAGTAAGCAAAAGCATTGACATTTGTAGCAGAACTGTATCTGCTTCCAGTTGATAAAGTTGCAATTATAAATAGCAAATTTCAATGAAATTTAAGTTCCAATTAGGTGTCAATAATATAGAATATCTGAATGACTATTTCCCATTGTATTCACAAAGTAATGGAACTGGCAACTTGAATTCCATAAGTAAATAAATGGTGGAATAGGGAAATTGAACTGTGACATGAGTAGCATACAAAAGTAATAAATAATAATAAATAAAAGAGCAAATGTATATCCTAGACTTCTCAGAATTATCTCATGGAATATTAACACCTGCATTAATTATACACCTTTACCACTTATTAGTTTTGTAAATATTCAGGTAGAAATTTAAAAAGATAATACTGCTGAGCATCAGTTTCAAGAACATATGAAATAGCCACAGCACATGGTGACAGGTCTTGGTTAAGACACTCAACGTCTATGCCAACTTACAAGCAAGCAGTCTATGCAGTTATGGCCTTTATTTTGTTGCATTGTATTTTATTTTCATAAGCCGATCACAACAAAGGGAACTAAAAAGATTTAATGATAAAAGTATTTTTAATCAAATTCATTATCTTAGAATTTAAGTTTTTCATTAACAACAACAAAAAAATCCAATAGTACAGGGAAGAGCAAAATTTAAAACTTTTCAACTTTTACTAATAGTACATTGCCATTTGTTTCCAACTGATTCTGTACCATACAACATACCTTGCACTGTATGATTGGTGCTTATTGGGCTGCAAATTGGGGAGATCACAATGAAATGGCATTGTCAGGATCACATAAAATTAATTATATGTGTCCTCCTGAATATACTAAGAGTATTCAGTGAAGAGAGAGAAAACGAACTAGGGATAAAATAAGTCCTTATATAACACCTCACACAAATTTTATGTTCATCCTATGATATGGTCTTGTGTAGTGACATAAATATTCCCAGTGCATCCAAAGTTTGCTGTCTACACAAAATGTTGGTAATGATAGCTGCTGCAGTGATGCACAGCAGTCTGTCCGCAGTATAAAATTTGGAAAGCAGATAATAACTTGGTTGGCAATCACTTCTGCTGATAAATATTGTACTCAGTTCAGTACCTGCTGGGATATGATTAGATAGCATATTGTTATCACATAAATAGTGCTATTTTCAAGCAGAATTTTATAGAACTTGTCATGTGCATGATACATTAATCAATAAAATCTCCTTTTCTTAGAGTGTACAATTCTTTGCATTAACACGCATAACTCTTTAAAATTGTTATTGTGTTACTGTGTTCTTCACAAAAGCAACCTTGTACATGCACACTTAGAAGTAAGCTTCATGGTGTATAACAGGAATCAAGCTGTTGTAAACATACAATTGAAATCTAACAATTATAATTTCAGTTCAAACAACATATTAGGATTAAGGAATAATATATTTTATGTAGTACAGAACTGAATAATTTTCTTAAACATGAGTACTATTTAAAAAATTAGTACCATGTTATCTAACATTATTTTAAAAAATAATGTAGTTTAATCATTATGTGTAGTTTTCAAGTAAAATGCCTATGTTTTTGTAGTAGCTATTTTTTGCATTTGCCAGAAAATAAAACTTATTTATCAACTTTGGCAAAGTTCCTGTTAATGACTTGAGAAGTCTTTCAATCATCGGTGTGTGAAATAGCTGTAACGATGTCAAGCTTTATATGACCTTCACAATAACTAGATGACATTATAGTCATTAGCATGCCTTAATCAAGTCTCTCTAAGACAACGTCTGTAGATTCTTTTCTTCCAACATCTGTATTAATTGGATAATAAAAAATTGGCCATTCAGCACTATTTACTGTACAGAGCAGTCTGTTTTAACTATTTTCATGTAGTGTAAGAGTTATTCTGCTTGCTGAAATTAAAAAGGCTAATATTAACCAATAATGTTCTAGTTTTGAACTTATGAACTGCACAGTGCATTTATATGGCCTTTTTACTAAGCTTCTCTGACCCTGACTACAATAAAACTCTTGACATTATTGATACAGAAATAATTTCTCAAGTAGTGAAGTATTCCCACTAACATTTAGTTGAATATATTTGAGCCAATATGCCTTATCCTTTTATAAAAAATCAGGTTATATTAATGTTATATCTGGCAGCAAAAGGCAACTTTTATTATTTCCCATCAACTGTGACTGTGACCATTAAAATGTTAAGATGCAAGTAAAAGCAAAAAAAAGAAAGAAAGAAAGAAAGAAAGAAAGAAGGAAGGAAGGAAGGAAGGAAGGAAGGAAGGAAGGAAGGAAGGAAGGAAGGAAGGAAGGAGGCAAGGAAGGAAGGAGGGAGGGAGAAAGAAAAAGAAAAGAAATCAAAAGCCATCTTTTAAAAAGGCATGTATAAAATACAATACCCCGGAAACATAAACCAGTTTGTATTGGTCCTCTAAAACTGCTGTGGGAAGTGCATTTTAACTCACCAATTACAAAGTTAATGCCCTTTGTAATTGGGGGATGAGAATAGAATAGAATAGAATAGAATAGAATAGAATAGAATAGAATAGAATAGAATAGAATAGAATAGAATAGAATTTATTGACCGAGTGTGATTGGACACACAAGGAATTTGTCTTGGTGCATATGCTCTCAGTGTACATAAAAGAAAATATACCTTCATCAAGGTACAACGTTTACAACACAAATGATGGTCATAGGGTACAATTTTACACTTAATGATACAACACTTAATGATAATCACAGGGCACAAATAAGCAATTAGGAACAATCAATATCAATATAAATCACAAGGATTACCAGCAACAAAGTTACAGTCATGCAGTCATAAATTGAAAGAGATTGGTGATGGGAACGATGAGAAGATTAATAGTAGTGCAGATTTAGTAAATAGTTTGACAGTGTTGAGGGAATTATTTGTTTAGGAGAGTGATGGCCTTCGGGAAAAAACTGTTCTTGTGTCTAGTTGTTCTGGTGTGCAGTGCTCTATAGCGTCATTTTGAGGATAGGAGTTGAAACAGTTTATGTCCAGGATGTGAGGGATCTGTAAATATTTTCACGGCCCTCTTCTTGATTCGTGCAGTATACAGGTCCTCAATGGAAGGCAGGTTGGTAGTAATTATTTTTTCTGCAGTTCTAATTATCCTCTGAAGTCTGTGTCTTTCTTGTTGGGTTGCAGAACCAAACCAGACAGTTATAGAGGTGCAAATGACAGACTCAATAATTCCTCTGTAGAACTGGATCAGCAGCTCCTTAGGCAGTTCGAGCTTTCTGAGTTGGCGCAGAAAGAACATTCTTTGTTGTCCTTTTTTGATGTGTTTTTGATGTTAGCTGTTCATTTTAGATCTTGCGATATTATAGAACCTAGAAATTTGAAGGTTTCTACTGTTGATACTGTGTTGTCTAGTATTGTGAGAGTATTCAATATAAATATCTTGCTTCTTTAAAAGGGGAAGTTTAACTTCTCAAAAAACAAACAAAAAAGCCCCACCATTCTTGGGAAGAGCAGCCTGATTTGGATTTCCAGATCTTTAGTACATTGTTTAAGTTCATTAAGTGCCTCATAGCCCATCATTAAAAACACTTTCCTTGAGAAACCAGGATATTGGATTTTTTGTGAGATGGTCTGAAGCATACTAATTCAAAATTGTCTTCAATAATGAAGAAAAGGTAGAAAAACATGTAGAAAAAAAGTAGTTTTAACCAATGTGCATACAAAAATGTAAATCCATACACCTGTTTCAATTTTGCTTAATCCCGCCTCCCTTCTTAATACTACATTTGGGATGCAGTTATACCTGAATACCTTAATTTTTCATTTTTGGGAAAAGCTGTGCCTGAAATATAGCTGTTAGGAATTTAGATTATACCCTTTCCAGAGAAGTAAAAGAGAAATAAGATCCCAGCTGAGCACCAAAAAGTAATTGTGCATGAGCACCATAAGGGGCGTGCATAAGCGCACAAACATGCCTACCGTTCCTGTCCTATTGTTTTTCTTTTCTTCTTCCTATATATATATATATGCTTATACCTCCTTATATTTACTCATATATGTGTTTATATACTATATAATCTTTTTGTATGATACCTACATATATTGTTGTGACAAAATAAATAAATAAATAAAGTCTCAGCCGAATATAACTTCAGTGTTGTGTAATATACTGTGTTCCTCTTGAAAAATAAAAAGATTGAAGTGCTACCACTATTTTTGGGGCATTTTAGATAATATAGTTTTGATGAGCACTGCATTTAGTAGAGCTATGAAAAACCATGGCCAGGTATTTAAAGGATTTGACTTGCTCATGTTCTGACCATTTATCTTCCAGGTGTGTAATTTAGGACTTTTTGCAAAGATAATCATCTTAGTACTACTATAGTTGATTTCAAAGGCCTCTTCAGTAGAATAACTAGCCAGAGCATTCAACACTCTTCTAAGTTCAATTTGTATTTGTAATAAAAGTACTATATTGTCTCCAAACAACAAGGATGCAATATGTCTATCAACTAATTTGAGAGAATAGTGTTCTTATTTGTTTAACTGGACCACAAGTGGATTTATATTGAGAATAAACAGCAGAGGGGCTAGAATGAATCCTCGCCTTACTCCTCTATAGATTAGTGCAGTGGTCTTGCACGTTGCATTGTTTCTTATAAAGATTTTGGATAAGTAATAATAGGTGTCTGTCAATGGTTGTATGCAGAAGCTTAGATAAGACCCTTTCTCTGGGAACTAGATCAAATGTGGACCTGAAATCAATAAATGCAGTATCTAATGATGAATCTGGTTTGGACATGTGTTTCTTGGCCAAGTTTTGAAGAATAAAGGCATGTTCAGAAATGGAATGTCCAGACTGAAGCCTGCTTGCTCATCTGCCAGTACTTGGTCTTAGACTAAGTCAATTCAATAGATTGTATAAATGTCTAGCATTTATATTTATTGTATAAATGTCTAGCATAGATCTTACTTGTTATACTTAAGAGGCTCATTGTTAGCCAATTCTATTATGCTAAAGGGTAACAGCATGGTTTTCTTGAATTCAAAAACAACAATTCCTTCTGTATCAGATTAGGCACTACATTCATTACATATGAGGGATAATAGTAATTGTCCAATAGGAAGTGTATTCAAGAACAGTAGTACAACTTTAAAAAAGAAAATTGCTTTCCACCATTTTATTGCTCTGTATATCATGGTGTTGATGAGATTGAGATAGATGGGCCTTTATGAATTTTTGTTACACAGTAGTTGTCCAGCCTTGCCACACCCTGACAACTTGATGTGTATGAAGATCAAACCCAGTTAAAGAACTGGCAGCCGTGAATTCATATTGTGTAGATAATAATGGATAAAATGGCTACCACAGTTGTATGGGCCAAGTTGAAATCATCCTAACTGGTTTCCTCAGCTCCTTTGTTTCTTTCTCTTGTGTGTTTTATACAGTAATGTTGCTTGTTTTTAATTGTTTTTAATAATTTGTAAACATTCCAGAGTCAGTAGGAATAAGGCAGGTACATTTAATAAATTATCATTCATTGTGCAAATAGCCAGATGTTTAGACATTGAGTATTGAGTCCTTCTCGTGCACTAGGAATAGCCAGATGCTATTGTTTAATAAAATAAATTTATCATTGTAGAATGTAAGCTTTTACAAGTAAAGTTGCTGTTTGCAACTGACTAATGATTCTGTGAATATTAAGCCAGCTTTTCCCTTCTTTTAGAAATGCCATCAATATTTTCATCATCCTGAAATATCCTGTCATCCCACGAAGCATTGGAAAATCACATTACTGGCACACAATCAAGGGCAGTAAATAAATTTTGAAATAAGAATAATATGTAATGGGATTGTTAATCTAAATTAAAGAAAACTGCTTTTGAAAGCAATTCCTGCAATGTAAGAACAATACTGTTTATATTTTCTAATATTTTGACTTTATTGGTGTTATCTTTTGGACCGCAGACCCTCACCGCAGGGAGATGGAGCCAGTTCGCTGGTTCCGTCCCAGGCACCTGATGGACCCGAGTAGGTTCATGACGGAGCTTGGGCCATTTCCTGAGGAGCTGGCCCACGGCTTGACCAAGGAACTCACCGCCGCCTGGGAAAGAGCGGCAGCGGGGGCTTTGGATCACGTCGTGCCGATGCGGCCTCTGACCCGGCGCTGCTCTCGACTGGCTCCTTGGTTCACTGAGGAGCTGAGAGAGATGAAGCGCCGGAGAAAACGCCTAGAGAGTGCCTGGAGGGCCAGCCGCTCCGAATCTGACCGAACACTAGTACGGTCAAACATTCAGACCTATCTAGGGGCAATAAGGACAGCAAAGCAAGTATACTTGGCCGCCCTTATAGCATCGGCAGATAACCGCCCAGCCGCCTTGTTTAGAGCGATCCGCTCCCTTCTGTTTCAGGGGGCTCGGGAGGACCCCTTGCAAGGTTGGGCTGAGGAATTTGGAAGTTATCTGCACGATAAAATCGCTTAGATCCGGGATGGGTTGGACACAGATTGGGGAGATCCGGACGGGATGACGCGGGCACGTCTTGAGAACATTGTTTGGGCTGAGTTTGATCCTGTGACTCCCGATGACATGGACAGGATAGTGGGGAGGTTGAATGCCACCACATGTTTATTGGACCCGTGTCCCTCCTGGTTAGTACTGGCTACCCAGGAGGTTACACGAGGCTGGCTCCAGGGAATTATCAGAGCTTCTCTGAGGGAGGGAGTCTTCCCAGCTGCCTTGAAAGAGGCGGTGGTGAGGCCCCTCCTTAAGAAGCCTTCCCTGGACCCAGCTATTTTAGCTAATTATCGTCCAGTCTCCAACCTTCGCTTTCTGGCGAAGGTTGTAGAGAGTTTGGTGGCTTGGCAACTCCCCCAGTACCTGGAGGAAACTGTTTATCTAGACCCATGCCAGTCTGGCTTCAGGCCTGGGTACAGCACAGAGACGGCTTTGGTCGCGTTGGTTGATGATCTCTGGAGGGCATGGGACAGAGGTTGTTCCTCTGTTCTTGTCCTGTTAGATCTATCAGCGGCGTTCGATACCATCAACCATGGTATCTTGCTGCGGCGGTTGGAGGGCTTGGGGGTGGGAGGCACCGTTTTACGGTGGTTCTCCTCCTACCTCTCCGACCACTCGCAGACAGTGTTGACAGGGGGGCAGAGATCGACCCCTAGGCAACTGACTTGTGGGGTGCCGCAGGGGTCGATTCTCTCGCCCCTCTTGTTCAACATCTATATGAAGCCGCTGGGAGAGATCATCCGTGGGTTCGGGGTGAGCTGTCAGCTGTATGCTGACGACACTCAATTGTACATCTCCACCCCGAACCACCCCACCGTCAATGTGATGACTCAGTGTCTTGAGGCCGTTCCGGTCTGGATGGGGACGAACAGGCTCCGACTCAACCCATCCAAGATGGAGTGGCTGTGGATGCCGGCGTCCCGGCACAGTCAGCTTACTCCATCGCTGACTGTGGGGGGTGAATCGTTAGCCCCCATCGAATCAGTGCACAATTTAGGCGTTCTCCTAGATGCACGGCTGTCTTCAGAAGACCATTTGACAGCCGTTGCCAGGGGAGCTTTTCATCAGGTTCGCCTGATTTGCCAATTGCGCCCTTTCCTGGACCGGGACGCGTTATGCACGGTCACTCATGCCCTCGTCACTTCCCGTCTGGATTACTGCAATGCTCTCTACATGGGGCTCCCCTTGAGGAGCACCCGAAGGCTCCAACTGGTGCAGAATGCGGCCACGCGTGGGATTGAGGGAGCTCCTCGTAGCTCCCATGTAACACCTCTCCTGCGTAGGCTGCATTGGTTGCCGGTGGTCTTCCGGGTGTGCTTCAAGGTGTTGGTTATCACCTTTAAAGCGCTCCATGGCATTGGACCGGGATATTTACGGGACCGCCTGCTGCCGACAGTTACCTCCCATTGTCCGATACATCCAGTGCGCGCCCATAGGGAGGGTCTTCTTAGGGTGCCGTCGGCTAGTCAATGTCGGCTGGCGGCCCCCAGGGGAAGGGCGTTCTCTGTGGGGGCCCCGGCTTTATGGAATGAGCTGCCGGTGGGACTCCGTCTCCTCCCTGATCTCCGGACCTTTAAGCACGAGCTCAAGACTTTCTTTTTTCACCAAGCGGGGCTGGACTGATTGATTTTAGTATGGGGATTTTAGTGGGTTTTTTATAGGGTTTTACCTAGGTTTTAGTTTTGATAAATTTTAGCTAATATTTTAATGTTACAGCGATTGAATCAGTTTTTTAAATTTGATAGTGTATTTTAAATTTTTGGGGATTCTTGTCGTTTTATTGGCTGTACACTGCCCTGAGTCTTCGGAGAAGGGCGGTATAAAAATATGAATAAATACATAAATAAATAAATAAATAAATAAATAAATAAATAAATAAATAAATAAATAAATAAATAAATAAATAAATAAATAAATAAATAAATAAATAAATATCTGAAAGCCTACTTCTTGTCATTTGTCTTATCTTAAAATCATTAGCTATTAATACAAGAGTACTGTATAGATAGATTAACCAAGAGCTGATTTATTCTTTAAGACTTTCTTTCCTCTGACGTTGGTTAGTGATTTATTCTTCTCCAGTTCTGAATCTATGTTAAATGCACTGTTATGCATTTAGCTGATGTTTTTGATACATTACATCACTGTGTGCAAGCCCCAAACTTTATGCTAGCATCAGCAATTGTCTCACATAATCTATCGTCCAACTATATTTTATATTCTCCAACTTTTTGATAAATCTAAAATCATTATTTAAATATTTGCTGTTGTTTGTAAAAATGGTGTAAGGAAGGAGCATTATGCATGCAGAATGTGTGTTGAGAGTCTGAAGATAACAAATGATACATCAAGAGCAGCCTAATGTGGTTTTACTGGAGTAGAAACAGTGGTAATAAATCATTGGCCAATGTTGATAATAAAATACGGCATTGGCCTCCATCAGCCTCAAGAGAAAGGTTAAATGTTATTCCTCACAGTAACCATGTGGTCTTCATAACTGACATCTTCAATATTAAATCCTATCATTTCCCTCCACAGAAAGTATTTGATCTTTATAGTTAATGGAATATTCTTTATAAAACCCAGCATTTGCAGTCCTCTAATATCCTTGAAATACTTTTGTGCATTTTATGGCTATTATGTCACATAAAAATAGCTGTTCATTTTCTTATAAGATCATGTTATATAGAGGGCAGAAAGGAGAACCTCAAAAGCATCTTTCATGATCAGTATTAGCTTCTGATGATTCATTTTATATCCATAAAATTGGTTTGTGTAATTGTCTTCTCATATTGATTCTTAAAACTCTGCTATGAATAACAGAATAACAGAGTTGGTAGGTATTTTGGATGTCTTATAGTTCAACCCCACGCAAGCAAGAAATCCTCTAACATTTCACACAAATGTTTGTGCAATCTTTTCTTAAAAACCTCCAAAGTTGGAGCATCCACAATTGTCCTTAATTCTAGATTGGTTGTCTCCTTGATTAGTTTCCTTTCATTGTCCTGCCTTCAGGTGCTATCAGGCTTATATAATTTCTTAGTTATTTATTAAATCTGTGGAATTAGTTCATTTTCTCTGAAATTTGAAATTAAACCAGTCATAATGAGACTAACAATTGATATACATTTTTATTGTGAGTGTTTGATAAGAAAGCTTAGGTTGAATTTAAAATTTAGATAATTTCAGCATTAGCAGAATTTGGAATTAGTAGTTTCATAGGCTACGGGAAAAATGAATATAATTTATCCATCAAGCATGAGTTATACTGAATTTTTAAAGTAAAATCATATTTGCTATAAGACAATACAAGTTAAATAGCAACATAATATTGTATAACAATTTCTTATATTGTTATATAAAAGAAGTCAGATTTTTTATATTTGACAAAGATTATCAGCTACAATAATATATTTGATATGCGAAATAACTGTCACAGTATTTTTAAAGTCTTTTTCCTTTAAAAATACATGGCTACAAAATAAACATTGGATAAAGAATAAAACATCAGTAAATAAAGGGAGTTTACAATTGAAATTTGAAATATAATATTCCATTAATTGATTAGGTAAATTGTACAATAATTTAAAGAAAATAAATGGAAATCTTTAAAAAACAAGATTCTACCACAACTATTATTATTGTCTAAGAATAAATGCATGTAATAATATGCTGTATAGTTTTGGAAAAACAGGAAATAAGAAATGGAAGAAAAGAAAAATCAATTAAAATATTGCAAAATTATTTGACTTCAGATATTCTCTGTATTTTAACTGATAATTATATCTGACATCTTAAGCATATCAATTATTTCTGATTACAATCCTTATGTCAATTGTTTACTCTTAAAAACCATACTCTGATTGTCTGCTTAAATTTGATCAGATTTGTTTTATTCCGAATGTTACCATTGCCGCATACAGTATTGTCCAAATTTATTTTCTCAGTCTGATGTTGTATATTCCAATGTTCATCCAGTTTTGTCTTGCAGATGCAATATTTTAAATATATGTTCTGGAACACTTCCTTAAAAAAAGGCTTGAGATTTTAATTCCAACATCGTTTTGTTAATTTTTTAAATAGTATTGTATAATATTTCTAGTATTTTTGAGGATAATTTACATGGCATCTAAATATGTTGAAATATTTCTTCTGATCAACATTTACAGCATATTATTTTTGTAATTTTTATTACAAGAGTTAATAATAGAGTTAATAAATAGAGTTATTAATTAGAGTTTTATGCATTTCCTAAAATATTTTTCTACCAATTTTCTCTTAAATTACATCTGCAGCAAATTTTATTGATCCCCCCGCATATTTCTTCCCATTGTTGTGTTGCAAATATTTCTTTAAAATTTTGTATCCACTTTATCATCCGATTTTTAAATTTGTTCTGTCTCCATGTCATATTCTAATAACAGTTTAATATGTGCTTATAGGCATTCTTGATTCTGTATATGTATTTCAGATGTTGCTATTTGTCCTAATTTGTCAGCCTTCATCAGATAATTCTTGCTGTGTATTTAATCCATGTCTAAAATCTGGATCTACCATAGCATTTATTTATAAGAAGTCTTTATTTGTCATAATTATGAGTAAATAATTATTTATAAATGTCCCTGCCACGTCTAAGATGAGGTGTTTGTCAGTGAATTAAGAAAGATGTTTACATAAAAATAGTAGATTACAAACAGTATTACTAATAAAGACTTCAGACATTATTGCAGTACCAAATTTAAACATCTTCCTAGGATCAAAATAAGTTTATTTTTCTCCCAAATGCATAAACTTATAAAGATTGTTGTTAACAAAACCTTCAAGGACCTCTATTGCAACCCAACAATTGTTCCCACAATTTTTGCTGTCATACTTTATTGCTATATACCTTCCTTTTACAAACACTGTTGTCATTAAATGGGGAACCACTGGCTGCCAATTGAACTTTAAAAGTTTTAGCATTTGCTCTGACAAATGCTATTATAGATCAAACAGCCTTTGCCAGAGTTTCTGCTAAATTGTGCACTGTACACTCTACAGGTTAGAATCCCAGAGTCCTTAAAGTTGTCACTGCAATTTATCACAGAATATTATCAAAGCAGCAATAGCATTCTCATTAGATACAATTTTAAGAGTTGCAGATATGCAGGTATAAGAGTTTAAGGTTTAAGAGTTGCAGGTATGCACTATATCTGCAACTCTTATACTATACCTGTAATGGCGAACTCTGATGTGTGTCAGAGGTGGCCGGCAGAGCCCTCTCTGCTGGCATGTGCTCCGTCACCCCAGGTCATATCTCTGGCGTTTCTTTCATGAGCTTCTGTTTCCTTGAAAACGATGAAACAGAAGCTCATGAAAGAAAAAGATCTTACCTCTTGCTGTGCTGCTGGTGTTGGGATGCCCCACCTCCCGCCGGCCAGCTGGTCTTCAGCTCTCTGCTGTGCATGTATGCATGTCCGTGCATGTGCTTGTGCATGTTCGTGCACGCGTTCACACGTGCACCTTTCAGTTTGGGCACGGGCATGCAGAGTTTGGGTACTCCGTGTCTAAAAGGTTCACCATCACTGTCCTATATGATAGGATACTATAGGAGGAGTTGAGGGAGGTGATAGAAAAGGAGGAAGTGTAATTCCCTGGTTATAATATCTCAAGATGGTAAGTAAGAATTTAATCTAAAGGCTTTTGTTTCTCTCAGTAGAAAATATTACTACAAAAATTAAATCTGTGGTTTATTATTTAAAGGCTCTGTGTCATGGATACCCAATATTTTGGATATCTGGGATTTGGAGAAATATATTGGCATTATCCTATACTGTTGTCTTGAAATCACAAAATAGACATTTACAGAAGAGATAGCCAGGAAAAATGTATTTCAAAGAAGACTTTAAAGCAATAAAGTTTTGCATTTGTCAAAGAAACGAAAAACTTCAGTTTTTGGCCTAACAGTTATCCCTGCCAATTCCTGGAATAGCCCCCCCAAAAAAATTCAGATACCTGAATCATTTATTTTGATGAAGCTTCTATGTGTTTTTCTGTTTCTTTTTTCTTTTTTATCTTTTAAGAGATGTGAGCAGGGTACTTAAAATTGAAGGGAGTGCTACATACTAAACCATTGCTGATGAGTTAGAATAATCATTTGAGAGAGAGATTGGTAGCCTTATTGCTGCATACATTTGCCTCAAGATACCACTGCAAAAACTCCAGTCAGGTTTGACACAAATTAGCAACACCATTTGTATTCTAGAGATCAACATCATTTATCAAATGTGAACAGAGAGTGAATTATCTTCCTGTCTCTGACTGTGATCTCTAAGGTAAAGCTGAAGCATATGAAAATGTCAGGAGTCTCAAAATGATACTGATTGTATTGTGAAGGCTTTGTAGCTAAAGTCTCGAGTGTGTCAATCACATTTGTGAAGCTTCCTTTTTTTTTAATTAAGTCTTTTTTCCCCAGCTTTTGAACATTTGACATTTTGTCAAATTTTACAAAGTGATCTCTGAAGTCTCCATACATGTTTGTTTGAAGAGATGGCATGTTCCCTATGGGACTTACAAAAACTGTATCTCCGGAATTAGTTTATTTTTAATGCCTGAAGATATCCCACTTTCAAGTCAAAACTGAAAAGGACAGCTTTATATTATTCATCATGCTGTAAGGTATAAAAATAATAAAGTTTGAGAAATGAGACTGATTGTCCAAAGACTGCTGGCATCCCCTCAGCTTTGGATTCTAGTACATTTCTAAATTGTTTGTGTAATAATTCCTAGTTATTATTTTTGATGTGTTTGGCAGTTATGTTCTTCTCTTCATTCTAAATTCCGGTTCACTAATAATCTTGTTACATTTAAGAAATATTTGACCCAAGTGCCTGAGCAGCAATACTGGCTGTGCAGCTAGTACTATTAATTACAATACTGCTTCCCAGAGCTCTATATGCAAACCAACTTCTAAGGGGGGGGGGGGGATCTTAGCAAACAAATTATGTTTCTTTCCTTTCTGCTGAGTTAGGCAAAATTGTGTCTCAGCTGTAAGAGTGAGTAAAGTCTGAAAAAGGACCCTAGACACAGAAAATAGTTTTCTGATTTGTTCTTTGACAAGAAAGAGATATAAAGAATTGCCTAACCCAGGTTTATAGGAAAAATGGAGGTTTAAAATAGGGTAATTGATGACTAGAGGCTTGTTGATTTAGAGTGGCAGTAGGTTCCAGACTTATCCTATAGCAATGATGGCTAACCTTTTTGGTATCCCGTGCCAAAAGTAGGAGCAGCACAGCAAGTTCACATGTGCCCACACCCATAATTCAATGTGCCCACCCCCTGCACATGCGCCCCCCCACTTCCCCCGCTTTTGGCATGCAATGGCATGGTGGGCCCGGTTAGCCCATTTTTTGCCCTCCCCAGGCTCCAGAGACTTCCTTGGAGCCTGGGGAGGGTGAAAATGGCCTTCCCCACCCCCCGGAGGCTTTCCGGTGGCCGGAAATGGCCCATTTCCCAACTTCTGGTGGGACCGGAAGTTCCATTTCCTGCCCTCTCCAATCTCCAGAGGCTTTCTAGGTGCCTGCGGAAGGCAAAAATGGCCTTCCCCACTCCCTGGAGGCCCTCCGTAGGCCAGAAATGGCCCGTTTCCTGATTTCGGTGCGACTGGAAGACCCAGTTTCCAGAGGCTTTCTAGGAGCCTGTGAAGGGCAAAAATGGCCTTCCTCACCCACATAGAGGTCTTCCAGAAGGCTCAAAATTAGCTGACGCATGCTGGAGCTGAGCTAGGGCACTGCTCATGTGCCCACAGATATGGCTCTGCATGCCAACTATGGCATCATGGTCCTATAGCCTTTTTTCTACTTTACAGAAAATACTTTGTACCAAGGTTTACAATTTTCAGATGGCACCAAGCTGGCAGGAATAGCAAACACTCTAGAAGATGGGCTCAAGATACAGAAGGATCTTGACAGATTTGAACATTGGGCGCTATCTAACAAAATGAAATTCAACAGTGAAAAAAGTAAGTTTCAACATTTAGGCAAAAAAAAAAAATGCACAGGTACCGTATATGTGGTACCTTGCTCAGTAGTGGTACATGTGAGAGGGATCTTGGAGTCCTAGTGGGCAACCATTTAGATATGAGCCAGCAGTATGCAGCAGCTACTAAAAAAGTCAATACAGTTCTGGGCTGCATAAACAGAGGGATAGAATCAAGATCACGTGAAGTGTTAGTGCCACTTTATAATGCCTTGGTAAGGCCACACTTGGAATACTGCATTCAGTTTTGGTCGCCGCTGAGATTCTAGAAAGAGTGCAGAGAAGAGCAACAAAGATGATTAGGGGACTGGAGGCTAAAACATATGAAGAACGGTTGCAGGAACTGGGTATGTCTAGTTTAATAAAAAGAAGGACTAGGGGAGACATGATAGCAGTGTTCCAATATCTCAGGGGTTGCCACAAAGAAGAGGGAGTCGGGCTGTTCTCCAAAGCACCTGAGGGTAGAACAAGAAGCAATGGGTGAAAACTGATCAAGGAAAGAAGCAACTTAGAACTAAGGAGAAATCTCCTGACAGTTAGAACAATTAATAAGTGGAACAACTTGCCTGCAGAAGTTGTGAATGCTCCAACACTGAAAATTTTTAAGAAAATGTTGGATAACTATCTGTCTGAGATGGTGTAGGGTTTCCTGCCTGGGTAGGGGGTTGGACTAGAAGGCTTACAAGGTCCCTTCCAACTCTGTTGTTGTTGTTGTTGTTGTTGTTGTTGTTGTTGTTGTTATTATTATTATAGGCAAATCTGAAGCAAAAAACAATACTTACTGAAAATTATGGCTTTTTCATTTGCATCTACTGTATATATGGCTTTGCTTGTTAAAATTAAATATCATCAGAGAGCATATATGTAATTTCTTCATAGTTTACTGCAACTTGTGGTGATATATTTATATCCACTCCAAATTTAATATGTTTTTGAAGTTGGATAAATTCCTTTTCTATTATGTTTAGAATTCCAATGTCTTCTTCAGGAAATCTGCTGACAGTTTTGGCTGTATTTTCTTTAATAATGTTTACAAGCTGTACCTTAGCTAAAAATATTTTCCTCTGTCTTACTATTAATGGCAGATATGTATTAAAGACCTTGTCTGAGTGCCAAATCTAAGCAGACTTGACACTGATAATTTGGATAGAAAACTTCAAGGTGTAAAGGCTAGACCAGAAAGGAAGGCGCACACACACACACACACACACACACACACACACACACACACAAAATGAAAAACCTAACAACAAAAAGACATCTTGGAATAATTTTGGACTGAATAAAAATAGAAGAGACTAGTATGAAATAATTTTGTTAAAGTTGTGTCATATAGAGAAAATAAGAATCAAACTGCAAAAATATGTGAAACCAGAATATGATTGAGGTAAAAGACATAAAGAATTATATTTACATGGACTAAATGATATATATATAAAAGAAAAGGAAAAATAATAAATAAAAAACAGAAGTTGAAAGAACAGAAGACAATACATAATACAATGAAGATACAATATAATATAATACAACAATGATGTAATACAAGCAAGAATAGCATCCAGTCATAGAAGAATATGGATAAACCAGATGTTCTTTTATACTGTACTTTAAAAAATATTTTTGCTTACTATGTCTTAATACTTCTATGTGCCTTGTACAACTTATTTATGCCCAGGAAAATATGTGTATGCAGATATGGGGAAAAAAATATGAGAAATAAAAAATATCAGGATCCTTGCCCCCGCCACAATTTTGATAACACTTTTACCTCCATTGATCAGTGCCAAAGATTTTTCCCCCTAAATATGAAAGAAGCCTGATAGGTATGTCAAATTATCCATCAATCAGTACTATAATCAGCAAGCTTTTTGCAAGGTACCATGTTGTAAGTTCTTGGATTTAAATAGTGGAAGATGTATCTCTTGGTGTCAATTGAATCTACATTTTGAAGGCTCTCTTTAGAAATCTTTGTTTTGTTCTCATAGCTTTCCTTGATTTAGAGACAAAGACAAATTATCCCAATTTCAGTAGGTAGTAGAAAGGGTAAATAGAGTCAATTTATTGACCCAATCTGATATTCTGGTCTCAGGGCCTACTTCCAGCTTCCAGTTCTACTAAATAATGTTAAAGTCGAGAAAAAATGTTGGAAGTAAAACTAGCTTGGTGATATTTGGTTTTTATCAAGGTAAAGATGTTGGAAGATGGCAAATAATGGAAATCAACTTAAAATAAGATAAAAACTCCTTTGCTTTGAGAAGGGAAACCGTTACCCTGGCTAAATATCTTTATAACATTGATATTACAAAACACAGTAGTTTTTTTACATTAGCTTGTTTTAATGCTCTTCCCTTAACCTTACCTAAATAAATGTATTGAAGCTTTACGTCTCATAACAGAGCAGTTGAAACTATGTGTTTTATGCTGCTATATTATCAACTTTATAATGATATCCATTTCCTTTATGTAACTCTAAATTTGATACTTTTTATATTTCATTTCTTCTCACAGATTCTAACAATATTACTTTTAAAGTTGTCAAATTTTGTATGAAAGAACTTTTAATACAGCAAAAATTGTGGAAAAAAGGACAAGGAAGATCAAGGATTGCTCAACACAACAAGGTGAACTGCATGGTTTTTTATTGAAAGATCTGATTGCTCTGTACTGAACCATTGAACCATGGTGGCACAGTGGGTAGAATGCAGTACTGCAGGCTACTTCTGCTGACTGCCAGTTGCCTGCAATTTGGGAGTTCAAATCTTATCAGGCTCAAGGTTGACATCGTCTTCCATCCTTCTGAGATCAGTAAAATGAGGACCCAGATTGTTGGGGGCAATATGCTGACTCTGTAAACCACTTAGAGAGGGTTGTAAAGCACTGTGAAGTGGCATATAAGTCTAAATGCTATTGCTATTGCCAAACAGTTTAACAATTTACTGCAAGGATGTGAAATTAAAGCTTGGTTGTTGTTGTTGTTAGTTACGAAGTCATGTCCAACCCATTGCAACTCCAGGGATAACATTCCTCCAGGCCTTCCTGTCCTCTACCATCCCCCATAGTTCATTTAAGCTCACACCGACTGCTTCAGTGACTCCATCCAGCCACCTCATTCTCTGTCATCCCTTTCTTCTTTTGCCCTCAATTATTCTCAGCATTAGGCTCTTCTCCAGTGAGTCCTTCCTTCTCATTAGGTGGCCAAAGTATTTGAGTTTCATTTTCAGGATATAGCCTTCTAAAGAGCAGACAGAGTTGATCTCCTCTAGGACTGACTGGTTTAATCGCCTTGCAGTCCAAGGGACTCGCAGGAGTCTTCTACAGCCCCATAGTTCAAAGGCCTCAATTCTTTTGCGCTCAGTCTTCGTTATGGTCCAACTTTCACAGCCATACATTGCAAAGGGGAAAACCATAGCCTTGACTATATGCACTTTTGCTGGCAGAGTTGGTTAGTTTAAAACCTATCTGATTGTAATCCAAATTCTGGCACTCAGCGGTATTCTATAGTATCACCTCTTCAAAATTGATAGTGGTTTAGCTTGTGAGAATAACTTCAGAGTATGCAGCTTTTTTTAATCACATTTAACTAACAAATAATCCTGGTGCTTCTATAAATACTTTATAATCTCTATAGTTAATCCCAAATAAGATTATTTTGCTACTTGTATACATCTTGATACACTTACAGTCATTTCTTGATCCAGGATTAAAATTTAAGGGTGAGATTGCTTAGTGATTCTTGCTGTAATAATACCTGGATTACAGCTAAGGCTGCTTTCCTTTTCTTTTTAAGATGAGCTTCATTGACAAGGGTTTTCTTTAATCAAATATAATCCTTCATTTCATATTAACTAGTCATAAAACTATTAAAGCAAGCAGAACAAGAAAGCATAACATGCATTTTAATGGCAAACAGACAAATCTTTTAAACAAGTAATTTCAGTTTTCTTTTGCACTAGCTATATTTCTATATACCAAAAAATTTAATGGTTTGTTGTCTAAGGAATATATTTTAATGTGTGGTGAAGAATTTTTAATTCTGTTGTCAATTTGTCTAAGATAGCCACTCAATTCCATTATAACATAATTCCATTATAATTTATATTTGGATATATTATAATTTATATCCCTCAAAATGGGATGTTCTGTGTTGTACACTGAATATCCAGTTGCAAGAAACTAGACAATTTTTTTCTGAATGTATATATATATATATTTATTGTTGTTGTTTCTCCTACTAACTTGAGTAGGAGAATGAAAGTGACAATGAGAAAAAAAAAAGAAACTGTAGTTTTTGCCAGGTTATCATCAGTTATATAGGAGAGAGACTGGCAGAGCCAACGAAAGGAGTCACGTAGGGCATCAGTTTAGAATCTCTACATAGTCACAAGAGATGAAGTTTAACCTCCCCCACCCCTTGAATGCCAACAAACTTTATATAGTTTTAATCAATTGCAAATCTGAGAAGATTACTGTGCATAGGCTTGAGCAATAAGTTGGTAATTTTGATTCTTAATGTTTGAACCTGGTTGTTTGTTTTTGACACTAAGACAGTCTAAACATATATCACAATTATCTTTACCGAGAAGCTGAAACCCTCAAAATGTTTCATTTAAAATAGAATTTACAACACAAAATACATAATCTTTGTACAAAATAGGAGGAAGAAGATGTGCTTGATATTTTTATTGTCTTGAGTTATTTGCATAAATAAAAATTTTATTTTTATTTATTTGTCACAACAGTATATATAAGCATAAGTATGAAATAACTATACAATATATAAGCATATATATAAGCATGAGTGTGTAATAACTATATTAATTGGATATAATGAGCGGAAACAATAGGACAGGAATGATAGGCACATTGGTGCTCTTATGCATGCCCCTTACAGACCTCTTAGGAATGGGGTGAGGTCAATAATAGATAGTTTTTGGTTAAAGCTTTGGGAGTTTTGGGAAGAGACTACAGAGTCAGGTAGTGCATTCCAGGCATTAACAACTCTGTTGCTGAAGTCATATTTTCTGCAATCGAGATTGGAGCAGTTCACATTAAGCTTAAATCTATTGTGTGCTCTTGTATTGTTGTGATTGAAGCTGAAGTAGTCTTCAACTGGAAGGATGTTGTAACAGATGATTCTATGAGTTAAACTCAGGTCATGTCGAAGGCGGCGGAGTTCTAAATTTTCTAAACCCAGGATTTCAAGTCTGGTGGTATAAGGTATTTTGTTGTAATCAGAGGAGTGGATGTTTTAAATGTTTGTTTTAAATGGGATTTAAAACAAGCAAACAAGCAAACATCAGGAGGAGTACAGTGGGGAATAAAACTGAACGCTTTATGTGTTGGAGTGCTTTTTGTTGTATGTATAAGTATAAATATCTGAATGTATATATATCTGCACATTTGACTGTTATGTGCTTGAACAAGGCTCTTTAAGTTGGTCTTTAATGGGAAAAACCTTGGTTTTCCATTGAAAAATAATTTGCAGCATGATCTTGGATACATTTATTCATCTGAGTCCATTATAGATTGCTGTTGTCGGAATAAAGCAACATGTGACTCTCATAGAAGATGCCTTGAAAAAAAAGAGGCTGTATAGAACATTCAAGAGTGAATTAGCATAATTTTCTTGAGTAGCTATTATCTGAAAAAAAACCCTCTAAATTACCCTCTTTTAGAATATAGGTATGCTAATCTTTTAAATATAGTTTGATAAAAATCCAAATAAATTCTTTGCCTTCAAATCACTTTGCTTCTGCCAGTGAAAACTGAGCTTGGGAGGGCCACTTTGTTTTCACTGGTAGAGGAGACTGCAGGAGGCTGTCACAGCCAAAAACGGAGCCCTGGAGGGCTGCATGAGGCCCTCCCAAGCTCTGCTTTCGCTGGCAGAGGCTGCAGGAGGATCCCACAGTCCCTCCCGGGCCACCACAGGTGCTTCTGACATGAATGATATTGAGCGGCCACCCTGGCCATGCCCCTGAGGTCAAACACAACCCTTATGCGGCCTTCAGTGAAATCAAGTTTGACACCCCTGGTCTACTCTCAATCTCCCACCCCTCACAAGTTTTCTGATTTACCTCTTGATATCAAATCACATCCAATGAACTATCTGAATTTCACTCTATTCTATCTTGATAGCTATAAAAAGAAAATGGAAGTATCTTTGGTTTCAAGACATCCCCGAGAAGTCCCTAAAGGAGTCCAATTGGAAGTTTCCTAGAACAGCATTTCTATTAAGCCCTAGGGGAAAACAGGTGATGTAATCCTAAAACAATATCAAATGAATTGCAAATTACAAGTAATAGTCAATAAAGGTCTCCGAACTTTTAATGTAGAATATCCGAAGACTGTGATGGCAAACCTGTGGCATGCAGACCCATCTCTCCGGGCACACCAGCTGTCACCTGTTGCTCTTCCAGTTTCCAGTGTATCCATGCACGCTGGCCAGCTGCTCTTCATGCACACATATGTGCCAGAAACTGGAAGACCAGGTGACCGGCGTGCATGTGCATGCCAGAAACAGAAGCTCAGCTTCCGGGAGTGCATGTGCCGGGGAGCTACTCTTCCAGTTTCTGGTGCTCCCTTGTGCATGCATGCGCACTCCCATTTTGGCACTTGGTGCCAAAATGGTTCACCAACACTGATCTGAAGATGTGCTTTTCATATTAAAAATCCCATGTCTAAAACTGTCTTTATCATTCCTTTTTTTAAAAAAATTAAAAAATAGTTTTTATTAAACTTTTAACATTTAAAAACATAAAAAAGTAGAACAAAGACAAAATCACACTAAAAACATGATAAACATAACAATACATTACGTGTCATTTTCCAGCCTTCTGCATCGACATACATATTCTCTATTTTTGTTCAATTGTCTTTATCATTCCTATGCAGAAGCCTCAGAGGCATCTGGAAAGATATATCTAATGCACATGTGCAAAATGGTAAGGCCTCTATTGTACTGCCACAACACTCATTTTAACTAATCTTGTGAATGGAGGCAAATATATGTGTCCCAGGATAATGGTGCAGGGTCCACTCTGAGTCGGTTCCTGTTACCAAAGGTTTATTTTTCCAAATTCTCAGGCTTGGATTAGAGCAAATTATACAGAAACTCTCCCCAGATGATGGGTTCCAGGATGAGCTAGAGAAAAAAATTCCCTGATGGACTCCTGCATCAACCCAAAAGGTTTGAAGAGTAAATCTTTGGTGCCGGTGACTGACTCAGATTGGATCCATAACTTAATCTCCCCAACTGTACCTCAGACACTCATGGACCCTAACAGCATAGCCAAAATAGCAGTCAATACTAGTCCCATGGTAGATTAAAATTTTGAGTTTTCTCAAACTCCCTCAAACTTTAGTTAGGTAGTTTGCTCTACCTAACTAAAATAAGTATAAGGGATCCTTTACCTCAAAATATTTTTTCATGAATTTCACTAAACTCATGTTTTATAGGAAGATATTTGTAATCTATAAGACTGCACTTGTTTGTATAATTACATCTTGTATATAATGCAATTTAGCACCTATATGTAAGATGTACCTTTATGCTTGTTTCTGAAAACTTAGTCTTCCCCACTGAATATGTAGTGAATCTGATGCTTTCACCCCTTTATACCGAGATAGTTTTTAAAATTCTTTTAGGACTTTAATTGCAAGCAATTAATTTTCAAATTTTGACTACAATTTGAAATACATCCTGTGAATTCAGTTGAACTTCTGAATAAACAATAATAAATGAAACTAGCATTAGCTGATTTGGTTTCAGTCATGCAAGAGCAAATACATTGTGTAAAAGGAAAGATAATTTTTATACTTTTATCAGAACAAATAGCAGATTATGGTGCTTTCATACATGAAATTTAAACCAGTTTTTTATTACACTGATCGTCAGTGTAAGTGGATGTTTGTTGTGTATTTTTTTTTACTTTCTACTTTTCACTAATGGTGAATATGAATGTAATGATACATTCATATAAACACTGAGTAAAAACCTCAGTTTCCTGACAATATAATATGCTTATAATTGTGACATCTTGTGGCTAGTTGTGAAAGTACACTTTATTTAGCATTTAACTCCCACACTAGCCTGTCTAACTCACAGTGACTTTTTTTCTAATTTGAATACTGTGGGGTTTTTACCCTTAGTTAATATGTATGTCATGTTGAGTTAAATATGGCAATCAGACTCTGTAGTTATGTTAATAACCTATGAAAACAATACAATACTTTGAGATATTTGAAGTCACTTTTCATACCTTATTAGCTATTTGTTTGTTTGTTTGTTTAATTTCATGCATTTATTATATTTGAAAATAATTCAAGATGGGAAACATATCCAACAAACCAGCCTCCTCCTATTTTCCCCACAACAATCTTATGAGGTGAATTATGCTGAGAGAGTGACTGGCCCAAGGTCACCCTGCTGGCTTTCATGGATAAGGCAGGATTTGAACTCACAGTTTCCTGCTTTATTGCCTGGTGCCTTAACCACTACACCAAAAACTGAGTTTCTCTATATATCATAAAGAAACAAGAAACTACAGTTGTAAGGAAGAAGCATAAAAAAGAGAAAAGAAGACAATTACACAAAGTAATTCAGTCTTCTCCTTAAACTGAGCTGAGAAATGAAATATTGGAGCAGATTTGAACTCATTAGTGTCCCCAGTTGTCTATGAACCCTGTGGGTAGATGTAGTTTCTTGAATCATCTATCTTCCGACAATATCCTGCCTTTGCTGTATGTATGCTATTGAGAAGAGTGAAAATGCGTACTGGATGTGGTTGCAGTAAGAAGGTCTAAGACATTGGGAAGATGTTAAACATACAGAGGAGAAAAAGTTCCAATCTGAAATGTGTAATTTATTCTGAGATGTTCTCATCACCATAAACATGACTTTCTGAGATAATAATAGATCATTAATCAGAAATGACTCTTTGTCAGGATTACCTGCTAATTGGTATTTTTGAACACTCATATTGATTTCTCAAAATACTAATTTTAATCTAGAAAATGTTAATTTAAATAATGCAACCTTTTGTCCTGCTTGAAGACCAGTATTAATTCGGACAAGACGGAGGAGGTTACAGATTTTGAAGAATTTCCATTGCTGTTATAGCAAGATGTTTCATTGGTTGTAGGACTGCATTTTTTAGAACTATGCCAACATTTTCTGCTTCCGCTGCTTTTTTTTCTTTTTCATTTAATGTAATGAAAAATAAATTGTGTTCTGCTTTTTCCCCAAAGAGAAATGTTCATGAAACTATCCCAGATCAGACTGTATTCTTCCTATCCATTTTTCATTAGCATATTTTAGATTTTCAGAGCCCTGGTTACATCTCATTATCAAGCAAATAAATTGTTTCTAAATATTGCTTTACGAACACTGTGAGAATATTGTGTGATACATGTGCATTTATGTAATAAAAAGTCTTACTTAAAAAGCCATTCAACAAAGAAAAATAGTCAATAAAATATAGTAAGGAGTGGGAATAAAGGAAAATATATATATATATATATATATATATGTATGTATGTATGTATGTATGTATGTATATATATGTATATATATATATATTGAGCACAACTTTATACAGTTCAACTTTATTCTAAGTCAAAGTAATATCACTGAATTCAAGGAGAAATAGGTGATCCTCAACAAGTTCCACAAAACTAAAAACAAAATTAATTGGAAGGCATTTTATTTTGATTGACATTGATATTGTGCATTGCTCTTGGCTCAACTCCTTAAATACTTATTACTGGCTGTTGTCTCCAAGGACTTTCCACTTGCAGTAGCCCTCAATTACAGGACCAGCCTTCATTTGAATATATTGACTTTTTTCCCCCCTAAGCTTTAGGGGAAGAATCAAAATAATGAAGTGGCAAATAAGAATGCACTTCAAACAAAAATAGCTTCTTGTGGCTTGCTCAAAGTGCCCAAACAGAACTTTCTAAAACATTCTGCCCAACAAGTTCCCTGTTTGTGTTAAGTACAATAGTTGATCAGTCTGTAGATATCATAAATATGGAATTCTTATTTACAATTTAAGGAAGTACTGATGCTAATTTATTAGGAAAACCTAGCATATTTATAAAGCACTCATCTTAAATATCTGTCTGTCTGTCTGTCTGTCTGTCTGTCTGTCTGTCTATCCATCCATTTATCTCATATCTTGCATATTGTGCAATGATATGTTGACTGGATGGTGTGCCAGGAAATATGATTTTCTTCTTATGTACTGGAATAGAAAACTTGATCCTTTGATTTTAAAGAGGATCAGACAGTCAATTCATGAACCAAAGTGGCAAGAAAAATGGCTGGAATGCAGGTGGAGGAAGACTTTCTGAAAAGGTACAACTTATTGCTTATTTGAGATATTATGCCATGGCAGAACAGACAGGTAAAGACAATGCTTTTCTGCATTTAGAGATACTTATTCGGAGTCTGTTCAGAGTGATGGGGGGAAAAAATCAACATTTATTCTTCAAAATTAGAATAACCATAGCCTACTGTGACATTTGTCAGTAAAATTTCTCGGTTTCACACTGACTCTGACATTACTTTAGATTCAGCTAGAGTTGCATCTGCTGGATTTGGGCTTGCTGCCAGAATCTGAAAGTAGCTAATGTAACAGTTGTGGGACTATTTGACATGATTTTTGCTGGTTCCAACTCCAAGAGAATTATCAAGAGCAAAATTGTGAAGGTTGCACTACAT
Organism: Ahaetulla prasina; assembly: GCF_028640845.1. Taxonomy (NCBI): domain Eukaryota; kingdom Metazoa; phylum Chordata; class Lepidosauria; order Squamata; family Colubridae; genus Ahaetulla; species Ahaetulla prasina. The sequence goes on from NC_080546.1 coordinate 38,650,015, forward strand.
TTTTTAGTCTTACAAAAGCCTTTGAAATGTTGGCCAACAAGACTGTGGATAATCATGTCATAGTTTTGGTCCCTCAACAAATTCATTCAGATGATACACCAGTTCCATGATGTTGTGATGGCTAGGATGCAGGACAGCAGGGTATATCTATGGCATTTTCGGTCACTAATAAATAAAAAATGGTTGTGTGCTTGAACCCACTCTACTCAACATGATGTTTAATGCTAAGTTGAATACCCTTCTGAACAGTGATGCTAGAATCAACATCAGATGGAAAGCTTTTCAACCTGAGGAGACTTCAAGCCATCAGCAAAGTGAAGGAAACTGAACTGAGAGACTTCTTTGCTGATGACTGCACCTTGAACATTTTTTTTAATTTGAATTTTTTTTTAATTTGAATTTATATCCCGCCCTTCTCCGAAGACTCAGGGCGGCTTACATTGTGTTAAGCAATAGTCTTCATCCATTTGTATATTATATACAAAGTCAACTTTTATTGCCCCCAACAATCTGGGTCCCCATTTTACCTACCTTATAAAGGATGGAAGGCTGAGTCAACCTTGGGCCTGGTGGGACTTGACCTTGCAGTAATTGCAAGCAGCTGTGTTAATAACAGACAGACTTAGTCTGCTGAGCCACCAGAGGCCCTTACATTGACTCAAAACCAGAAATGCAAGTCAGTATGGATAAATTTTTTATGACTTGCAACAACTTACCAAAAGATGGAGATCAAGCACCAGCCTGGTACTCATGCACTGGAGAAAGAACCAAAATATCAAGGGGTAGACTACAGGCTGTAGACCATTTTAATTATCTTAGCAGCACCTCTCCTGAGTAGTGAATCTTAATGCAGAAGTTAACTGAAGAATTGCAAACACAAGTCTGCTTTTGGTAAAATCAACTTAGAAACAAAAATGAAGGTTTATAAAGCCTTGCTGTCGTTCTGCATGCTTGTGAAGCATGGGCTGTTTATCAAAGGCATGCAAGACAGTTCAACCATTTCCACATGACCTGACTTTGCAAGATATTGGGCATCTAAAGGCAGGACAAAGTATTGGATAGTGAAGCTTTATCTAGAGCATATCTACCATCAGTTCACAGACTGCTTATGAGAGCAGAGATCCAGCCTGCATGTCATGTCATTTGTGTGCTGGAGAAGTGCATACCCAAGGGCATGTCTTGACACACTCTCTGCTAGAGGATACTTGCATGAAAGGCAGAAGAAACTTTATGAAGACACACTAAAGTCTTCCCTGAAATTGCTTGTCATAGACACAAACACTTGAGAATTGCTGGCATGAAACCTAGTGTGGCTTCATTCACAAGGTCTGTCAAGCTTTTAAAGCAGAGCACACAGCTAAAGCACAACGCAGGTGTGAGCTGTGTAAGATCAGAGGCACTAGCACATCAGCTGTGCCTACACACACATGTCCAATATATGGAAGAACATTATGTGCCCTAATTGGCTGGATAAGTTATCTTTCGACAGATTATATCTATTTTCAATACCAGAAAAATGGGTCTTCATCAACAACAATGAATGAATAGACACATATTCCGCACAAGGAGACAGAGATATCCCAGTATTTCTCCCCTGTAGTTAAACTGAATCCTTTTAGTCAACAATTCCTACAGATGTAAATAGATTGCTTTATCATCTGTCCTCTTGATCCTGACAAGATTTATAAGCACTTCCAGTGAAGCTCTGGAATCTGATCTGATAAATTTTATTAATTACTCTTTCAGGGAAAAGAAGTTTTCTACCTGTTTAAATAGTATACTTAGATTATTTCTTTAGAAGCCATTCTTCGATCCTTTAAATGATGACAATTAATGTCCAGTTTAAATCTTTACATGGCTGGGAATGTAATCAAGAAGATAGTGATTTTTCAGCTTTAAGTGGTCCTAGATAGTATGGATTATCTAGACTTACTACAAACTGATTTGTAACTTCCTTGGTAAACCTGATAGATTATCTTCTCTGAGAAACTGAAGTACGACTTTTGCTTTTCTTAAACCTTTTAGTGGATTTTGAAATCACCTACGATGAATTGTTGCACTGGCAAAAGTCCACTGACACTTTTGACAATTGGGGTAGAAGTAGTTTTCCTTCTTACTCCATGATAGTTTCTTTGCCTCTATCAATCCATAGAGTGGTTCTGATGTATGATTCTTTTAAGGACCCATATTCTCAGATGACTTAAAAATAAAAAATATTTGCTTATAAGCAGGGGTGAAATCCAGCAGGTTCTGACAGGTTCTCGAGAACTGATAGCGGAATTTTTGAGCTGTTCGGAGAACCGGCAAATATTACCTCTGGCTGGTGCCAGGGTGGGATGGGAATGGAGATTTTGCAATATCCTTCCCCCAAGAGTGAGGAGGGAATGGAGATTTTACAGTATCCTTCCCCTGGAGTGAGAGGGAATGGAGATTTTGCAATATCCTTCCCTGCCATGCCCACCAAGCCATGCTCACAGAACCGGTATTAAAAAAAAATTGGATTTCACCACTGCTTATAAGGGATATGGGTTATAAGGGATATGTGTTGTAAATGTTGTACCTTGATGAACGTATCTTTTCTTTTATGTACACAAATACAAGCATATGCACCAAGACAAATTCCTTGTGTGTCCAATCACACTTGGCCAATAAAATTCTATTCTATTCTATTCTATTCTATTCTATTCTATTCTATTCTATTCTATTCTATTCTATTCTATTCTATTCTATTCTATTCTATTCTAGATGAAAAAAAAAATGAATCCAAATAAGATGGAAGTCTCATTCAGAAACAATGAGACATTCATCTGAGGTAAAGATGCCTATTCTAGATGAGACCACATTCTCTTAGGAAGAACATTATAAACACGATCCTAGATGTACTCCAATTTCTCTGGTGTTATTCAGAAGAAGCACTTTTTTATTAACTTTGGCTGATAAATCAGCTGCTTCTATTCCTAGATGATAATTCCTCAACAGGAGAGGTAGATTTACCCGTAACCTTCAAGATTGATTTCTATAATGTACTCTACTTAGGATATCCTTGATATCGCTTAGAAACCAACTTGTATAATACTTCAAGGTTAGCAAAAATTCTTTAACACTACCCAAAACAAATGAAACAAAAAGAATATCCTGGTGCTTTTTATAGCATTTTCTACTTCCTTTGCTACTTGAGCTTTATATATATGTGTATGTGGGTGTGTGGGTGTGTGGAAAGATACCCACCTATGTCCTAGATAAGGCTTACAAAAATGAAGGATTTGCTGCCAGTATTGACATACGGTTTCTGACAACATTTCTCATCATTAGATGTAGTTCTCAAGTTTCCTCTGATCCAAAATATAGCAATACCTGGATAAATCCAGATGTTACTGCTAGGAGATAGAAGTTACTTCTGTCTCCTAGAAAACCCGCATATCGGGGAAAAAACCCCCAATGTTTATCCAATGATCAGATGTTTATAATGTGAAAAATAATCCAAAATTTAATATACTGGATGGTTCAGCACTGCAGTTACTTACTGTAGCTGATTTCAAGGTTCAAAGATCCGGACGAGCAGCATCATTTTTTTTGTATCTTTTCTTCAGATAAATATGATTAGATGCAGTGGTGAAATCTGAACCGGTTCACTACCGGTTTTCTGGCTGTGCATGCGTGCTGGGCGCATATATGCAGTGTGCACCACATACCAAATACAAGCTGCGCGTGCACAATGCATGGCAAAAGGAAACATTTGGTAAGTAGAACAGCGCATGGGGGGATCAGCTATGGTGCGCAATTTTTTTTAACTTTTACAAGCATTTTTTTAACAATCTATTCTACTGAAGAGGTTATAAAAAATGCTTTTAAATGTAAAAAAAACCAAAAACCTGACGATCAGGCAACTCAACTGGGATCTTCAGCCAAAGAGGTTGTAGAAAAAATACTTTTAAAAGTAAAAAAAAAAAGCCTCTGATGATCAGGCAATTCAGCTGGGATTGTCAGAGCCTTCTAAAAGCATTTTTTTACAATGTCTTTGGCTGAATAGGTTGTAGAAAAAATGTACTTTTAAAAGTAAAAAAAAAGAGGCTCTGACGATCGCATGGCTCAGCTGGGCATGGCGGGGTGGGGAAGGGCTTTTTGCTAATGGTTCCCCAAACCACCCGCCACCATCGCTACCGGGTCAGCCGATCCAGTCCGAACCGGAAGCATTTCACCCCTGATTAGAAGCAAATATCATACAGTTATGAAAATACTATTGACCACTGATAATTTAAGTTCTGAACTATTCTTGATATGTTGTTCAATTGTATATATATATATATATTTTTGTTTACATTTATACCCCGCCCTTCTCCGAAGACTCAGGGCGGCTTACAGTGTATAAGGCAATAGTCTCATTCTATTTGTATATTTTTACAAAGTCAACTTATTGCCCCCCCAACAATCTGGGTCCTCATTTTACCTACCTTATAAAGGATGGAAGGCTGAGTCAACCTTGGGCCGGCTCGAACCTACAGTAATTGCAGGCTTTGTGTTCTTAATAACAGGCTGTTCTTAATAACAGGCCTTACCAGCCTGCGCCATTCACCGGCCCTATAAATAAAAGGGAAAACAAAAAGGTGCTATTTGTAATGCTAGTGGGAGTCTACTCATATAGTAGACTTATTTCTGCATAAATGCTCTCTGAGGCAATGTTAATGTCGATTGAATGACACAGGGAACTTCTCATTCAGGCCTTTGTTTTACCTTTAAAGAATTGTTATTTTTAGATATACTAGATATGAACTCTTGGACTTTTAACACTTAAACTCGTTATTTTAAAATGGATAAGTATAATGGACAGAAAGAAATTAAAAAAAAACATGCTTTAAGATTTTTCATTTGTATAATATAAAAAAAGCAACTACTGTCAAGGCCAATAAAACGTTTTATTTTGCAAATGTATTTTCTGATGATAACATTTGCAAGCGGCATTAAAGTCCTGTTTACAGAATAGATAAAGTGTTATTAGGTTTCCATTTGAACTAAAAATCATTTGGGTCACGAGTTGCATTTTCTTTTCTTTTCTTTTTTTTTTTTTACAAAAGTAGAATAGCAGTGGTTGTGGCAACTCTACAGGTGGACCTTGACTTATGTATATAACTGAGCCCAGAATTAGGATTGTAAGTCATTATGGTTGTACGTTGAGACAATATGTGACTGGATCTGATTATTTGACTTTTTTTTTTTTTGCAGTGATGGTTAAGCAAATCTCATAATTTCTAACCAAACATATTAACCAAATGTAATGGTCATTAAGTGAATTCATTTAACCAACTTTTATGTTTTTTGAACTACATGCTGGAAACCAGCAACAACAAAAACAGAAATGCAAATCACAGTCAATGAAGGTGGGACATTGTAGTTTAAAAAAGTTTTTAAAAGTTTTTAAACTGTAGTTTAAAAAAGTTTGGAAAAGAAATGCTATTTCTTGGGAGAGGGAACTTTCTCCTGGCATACAATTGAATCAGTGGTGGGATTCAATTTTTTTTACTACTGGTTCTGTGAGTGTGGCTTGTTGGGTGTGGCATGGCTTGGTGGGTGTGGAAGGGGAAGGTTACTGCAAAATCCCCATTTCCTCCCAATCTACTGGGACTCCGGAGACAGAGAATAGATGGGGGCAGGGCCAATCAGAGGTGGCATTTACTGGTTCTCCGAACTACTCAAAATTTCTGCTACTGGTTCTCCAGAACTGGTCAGAACTTGCAGAATACCACCTCTGAATTGAATAGTTTATGATTGAGAATACTCACTGTCTTATATGGCATACGATGGTCTTTCAGATGGGCATATTAGGTCTGATGTTTTTGGCTGGCATGAAACAGATGATCACACGAGTAGGTAAAATTGAAACATTATTTTACCAAATAGATCTTAGAAAAATCAAGTCTATAACAACTAAAATATAGATTGCTGGTATTTAATGAACATCCCAGTATATTATTATATATCCTGTATTTCATTACATGGAAATTAGATAATAATGATTAAACTAAACATAGTTACATATTTATCCTGCATTTGATCTTTATTTGAAATCAGTAGATCAAGCCCTCAACTAAAAATTATAATGGATGTGTACATCAAAGAGAGACAATTAAATAGAATAGACGGGAGCTCATTATAGAATAGAATAGAATAGAATTTTTTTTTTTTATTGGCCAAGTGTGATTGGACACACAAGGAATTTGTCTTGGTGCATATGCTCTCAGTGTACATAAAAGAAAAGATACGTTCATCAAGGTACAACATTTACAACACAATTGATGATCAATATATCAATATAAATCATAAGGATTGCCAGCAACAAGTTATAGTCATACAGTCATAAGTGGAAAGAGATTGGTGATGGGAACTATGAAACGATTAATAGTAGTGCAGATTCAGTAAATAGTCTGACAGTGTTGAGGGAATTATTTGTTTAGCAGAGTGATGGCCTTCGGGAAAAAACTGTTCTTGTGTCTAGTTGTTCTGGTGTGCAGTGCTCTATAGCGTCGTTTTGAGGGTAGGAGTTGAAACAGTTTATGTCCAGGATGCGAGGGATCTGCAAATATTTTCACGGCCCTCTTCTTGATTCGTGCAGTATGCAGGTCCTCAATGGAAGGCAAGTTGGTAGCAATTATTTTTTCTGCAGTTCTAATTATCCTCTGAAGTCTGTGTTTTTCTTGTTGGGTTGCAGAACCAAACCAGACAGTTATAGAGGTGCAAATGACAGACTCAATAATTCCTCTGTAGAATTGGATCAGCAGCTCCTTGGGCAGTTTGAGCTTACTGAGTTGGCGCAGAAAGAACATTCTTTGTTGTCCTTTTTTAATGATGTTTTTGATGTTAGCTGTCCATTTGAGATCTTGCGATATGACAGAACTCAGAAATTTGAAGGTTTCTACTGTTGATACTGTGTTGTCAAGTATTGTGAGAGGTGGAAGTATGGAAGGGTTTTTCCTAAAGTCTACCACCATTTCTACGGTTTTGAGTGTGTTCAGTTCCAGATTGTTTTGGTTGCACCACAAGGCTAGTCGTTCGACCTCTCGTCTATATGCGGATTCGTCATTGTCTCGAATGAGACCAATCACTGTTGTGTCATCTGCGAACTTCAGTAGCTTAACAAATGGATCATTGGAGATGCAGTCATTGGTATACAGAGAGAAGAGAAGTGGGGAGAGCACACAGCCTTGGGGGGCCCCTGTGCTAATTGTACAGGTATTTGATGTGATCTTGCTTAGCTTCACCTGCTGCTTCCTGTTTGTTAGGAAGCTTGTGATCCACTTACAAGTCTGTTCCGGTACCTGTAGCTGGTTTAGCTTAGTTAGAAGAATGTCTGGAATGATGGTATTGAATGCTGAACTAAAGTCTACAAAAAGGACCCTTGCATAGGTCTTTGGAGACTCAAGATGTTGTAGGATGTAGTGCAGAGCCATATTAACAGCATCATCTGTTGATCTATTTGCTCGGTATGCAAATTGCAAGGGGTCTAAGAGCGGATTCGTGATGGTTTTCAGCTAGGAAAGCACTAGCCTTTCAAAGGTTTTCATGACTACAGATGTTAGAGCAACTGGTCTGTAGTCATTCAGTTCCTTGATGGTGGGCTTCTTCGGCACTGGGATGATGGTAGAGCGTTTGAAGCAAGAAGGAACATAGCACATCTCTAGTGATTTATTGAAAATATGGGTGAAGATGGGGGTCAGCACAGACTTTTAAGCAAGAAGGAGTTATCTTGTCTGGGCCTGGAGCTTTTCCTGGCTTTTGTCTGTGAAATAGGTCCTGCACTTCCTTTTCTGTGATCACTAGGGGTTGTGAACCCAATGAAATGGGGTCAGTTGTAGGAGGCTTGGCTGTTGTTGGTGTGTCTGAGATGGGGGTTGTGGAGATAGGTGGCTGTAGTTTCCTTTCAAACCTGCAGTAAAACTCATTCAGGTCATCTGCCAGTTGTTGATTACCTTCAGCCTGGGAAGGAGGTTTGCCATAGCCAGTGATATTTTTAAGAGTTTTCCACATGTTTGCTGGTTCATTTGCTGAAAATTGATTCTTTAGCTTTTCAGAGTAGCTTCTTTTTGCTGCTCTTATCTCCCTTGTTAGTGCATTTCTGGCCTGATTGTACAGCATTTTATCACCTTTTCTGTAGGCTTCCTCTTTGGAATGTCGTAGCTGCTTAAGTTTAGGTGTAAACCAAAGTTTGTTATTACTGTGTATTTGCAAGTTCCTTGTAGGTACACATAGGTCTTCACAGAAGCTGACATATGATGTTACAGTATCTGTGAGTTCATCCAGGTCTGCAGAGGTATCTTTAAAAATATTCCAATCAGTGCAGTCAAAACATGCCTGTAGCTTTAATTCTGATTCCTCCGTCCAGGTTTTCACTGATTTAATTATTGGTTTTATGGCTTTAAGTCTTTGCCTGTAAGCAGGTACAACGTGAATCATGCAATGATCAGAGTGTCCTACAGCTGCACGTGGTAAAGACCGATAGGCATCTTTTAGTGTTGTGTAGCAATGGTCTAGAGTATTCTTGCCTCTGGTGGGACAATTGACATGCTGAAAGTATTTTGGTAGTTCTTTCCTTAAGTTGAACCAATAAGTTAAGTCCTTTCCTTAGCTGAACCAATTGAAAGAATCTTGGGTTTCTGCTGGCAAATGAAGTGTAAAATTCAGGATAGTATACTAGCTAATCCGGTATATATTTCTTTCATGATATCAACATCAAAGTGGGGTTAATTGAAAACATATTTGAAATAAGCTTCATTGTGGTTGATATCACTCTTAAAAACTGTAATATACATGTTGGGGACAAGGGGCAAGATGGCATTGGAATAGCAGTCTTATAATGAGCTCTACGTACAGTAATTTGCAGAAAACCTAGGATTATAATTAAGCCATTTATATGACCCAAACTTTACTGCTGAGATGAGGTATCCCTGTTGAGATATGAACATATAATATATGCTTGTATGGGCAAATCTAATTGCTTAATGTTCATAGGTTGGATCAGTGATGTTGAACCATCATTGGTGGGACGGTGAACAAGAAAAGTTGAAATAATCCTGCATTCATTTTAGCCTACTTTGACAAATGATTGTAAAGCTGGAAAAAAATGAACCAAATTATTTATCAATATGTTTAAAGTGGTTACATTGTAGTGTTTGGGGTTCATTTCTGAATAATACACACAGAGAGAAAGGTATCACTCAGGTCCAAAGTAGTTTATAGCCATAGTAATAGGTTGGGATTTTTTTTTCTATTTTCACACCAGAATATGATATGATCTAATACAAGTGACTGAAAGACAATAAAATACTTCTTCACACAGAAATTAGGAAAGCCCTTCTTATGACACATATAGATAGATCATTGCCAATTTTAAAGAGATTAGACACATTTGCGGGAAAATGGTTTCAGTGGCTATTATTTATTATAGTTTTATATTACCTGAAAGGGTATATGAATTATATACTCAAGATCTATATCTGGAATTATTATAAGCATTTGGTTGCTTATTGTCAGAAAATGTTGTGTTAAAAAATGGGCTTGTAGTCTGACATTGTATGTATGAACCCTTCTTAGGCAGGCATATTCTTACACTTTTGCATTCCTAGGACAAAATGCCATTTCTAGTGCAAAAGAGAGAAAGAATGTTGATGACCAACAGATTATGATTATTTTAATCAAAGTCTACACTGAAATAAAGTAGCATTTCCTAGTTCAGTCTAAAGATAGTCATGTCTTTCCTATAGTTTGAGTAATTCAGTGGTCATCTGAGAATTCCTAGACCATGGAAGTAGTCCTTCATTACAAAAATTGATTTTTTTAAAACATTAAATTCTGACAACTGTATGCAGGAGGTTGAAGCATTCTATTTGTGCACGTAGCATGACCAGAATCTGACCTCAGCAAAGATTAGGAAAGCAGATTTTATAGCTATAATAGAAAGGAATTCTATTTATAAGAAATATGTTGTAAGTATAACCAAAGCTATGCCTAGCTAATAGTATTATAGAAGAGTTCAGAAGCTTGTGCATTTGAGAAGAAAGGCAAAAGAAAGTGATTTCAAAATAGCAATCTTTTAGATAAAACATTCACGGTACTAGTTAGAGAGTCACATAGAAAAATATTTAATTCTCAGTCAATACTTTAGTGCTCCCTTAAAGTCAGTAGGATATGGAGTGCTGGAGAGTCAGTGTTATTACATTTGACCCTTCATAACCTTATCAGGAAAAAACAACAACAACAATGCCCCACAAATGAATAACAGGAAAAAAAGGCCTTTTTCTTGGGCCTAAACATAATTCTCATCATGACATAACATTATTCAAATTATGTCTTTAATTTGTTGTCATATGAGAAGAAGCTCATATTTTGAAGAGTTTTGAAACTCTTCTGTCTGTGAGAAAGAAAGATATTACTATTAATGAAGAAACTAGAATCAAAAGGTGCATTCTTCAGAAAGAGACAAAAGGGATACTGATTATTTTAACAGAGTGTAGTTTTATTCAAATGGCATTTTTATCCCCTCTTTTAGTTTTTAGCCATCAAGTTTTATAAATAACGTTTTACTTTGGTTGAGTCTAAAACATGGATTTTTCCTAATCAAGCTAATTGAAAATATCTATACTTGATTTAAAAGAGTGAAGCTGAGGTCATTTAAATATGAAATTAAGGATAGATTCCAAAAACTCTTCCAAATCATTTCAGCCTTAACCTCAAGCACCCCTGTTATTTCAATGCTGGATCTACAGTGAGTAGCATCTGCCAAACATGCTGAACTGAGCCAAAGGCTAAGGTGGCTGAACGATATGCACAATCTGCCGTAAAAAACAGCTTTTGTACAAAACAAGATATAGGACCTGACATAGGTTTCTAAATACCTGCATATTGCTACCAAGTTGAAAAATGCATTACCTTGTGCTTCCTGCTCCCTGAATTAATTACTGCTCTTGTGGTACAACTCCTCATTTGCTTTATCATTATTCCTCGTAACTCTAGTGTCTAATTTAGCTTTTGACATAATTATGATGGCAGAGGGCCAATGTTCAATTAAGATACATCTCCTGCTAACTAAAGATTTAATTCTGCATCTTCTATATAGGCTTTAACAGAGTTGAAATTGTGTGTCTTCTTAGCTTAATTCCAGTTGCTACAGCTGCTACTATTGCATCTTTTTTGTCCTCTTCTTCTTCTTCTCCTTCTTCTCCTTCCTCCTCCACCACTACTACTACTACTACTACTACTACTACTACTACTACTTCTTCTTCTTCTTCTTCTTCTTCTTCTTCTTCTTCTTCTTCTTCTTCTTCTTCTTCTTCTTCTTCTTCTTCTTCTTCATCATCATCTTTTATTCATTAAACATGAATCTCAGTCAACTGAACATTTAAAAATGTATCATAAATGCTATTAACTGCTGCTAATGGTTGATACAGGTTGCTGCCAGCGTCCTAGGTATCAACCAAGTATCTTCTTAAAATATATGATGTTCCGGGCAGCACAATTTTTTGCAGTTCTGTTAGTGTTATTGCAGGAAGCTGCAATTTCTTGATCTGTTTTGTAAATAATAATAATAATAATAATAATAATAATAATAATAATAATAATAATAATAATAATAATAATTAGTAGTAGTAGTAGTAGTAGTAGTAGTAGTAGTAGTAGTTATTTATTTTAAGATACACTTTCTTTCATGTATCCTTATTCTGTGATTGGAATAAAACCAGCCCTTTCCTAAAATTCATACTTCAAAGTTATCCTAAATTAGTATCAGAACTTTAAACTATTGCTGATCTGTAACATAATAAATGCAGGTAGTCCTTGAATTAAGACCACAATTGGAAGCAAGGTGCCTGTTAAATGAATTATACTCAGTTCTATTATCTTTTTGCTATGGTTGTAGAGTGAATCATTACAGTTGTTAAGTGAATCATGCAGTTGTTAAGTGCATGGGACTCCAGCTGGGATGATCGCAAATGGAAACCATGTTATCCTGGATGCCTGCAACTATTTTAAGTACATGAAAATTGCCAAGCACTTGTATTCTGATAATGACTTTGGGAAGCTGTGATGGTTGTAACTCTGAGGACCAGTTGTAAGTCATTTTTTCCCTGCTTTTGTAATTTTTAACGAATGGTTCTAAGTTAACTCCCGATGACATGGACAGGTTGTTAGGTAGGTTGAATCCCATCACATGTTTATTGGACCCGTGTACCTCCTGGTTGGTACTGGCCACACGGGAGGTTACACGAGGCTGGATCCTGGGAGTTACCAATGCTTCTTTGTTGGGGGGTACCTTTCCCACCGCCTTGAAAGAGGCGGTGGTGAGGGCCCCCCCCTCAAGAAGCCTTCCCTGGACCCAGCTGTATTGGCGAACTATCGTCCAGTCCAACCTTCGCTTTCTGGCAAAGGTTGTTGAGAGTGTGATGGCGTATCAGCTTCCCCAATACCTGGATGAAACTGTCTATCTAGACCCGTTCCAGTCCGGCTTCAGACCTGGATATAGCACTGAGACGACTTTGGTCGCGTTGGTGGATGACCTCTGGAGGGCTCGGGACAGGGGATGTTCCTCTGTCCTTGTTCTTTTAGATCTCTCGGCAGCTTTTGATATCATCGACCATGGTATCCTGCTGCAGCGGTTGGAGGGATTGGGGGTGGGGGGGCACCGTTTATCGGTGGTTCTCCTCCTATCTCTCTGATCGTTCGCAGATGGTGTTGGCAGGGGGACAGAGATCGACCTCAAGGTGCCTCACATGTGGGGTGCCTCAGGGGTCGGTTCTCTCGCCTCTCCTGTTCAACATCTATATGAAGCTGCTGGGTGAGGTTATCCGTGGTTTCGGAGTGGAATATCATCTGTATGCTGATGATACTCAGCTGTACATTTTCACTCCGAACCACCCCAACGAAGCCGTCGAGGTGATGGTCCGGTGTCTTGAGGCCTTGCGGGTCTGGATGGGGAGGAACAGGCTCCAGCTCAACCCCTCCAAGACAGAGTAGCTGTGGGTTCCGGCATCCCGGTACAGTCAGCTTATACCTTCGCTGACTGTTGGGGCTGAAGTATTGGCCCCCAGGTGGAAGGTGCACAACTTGGGTGTTCTCCTGGACGATCGGCTGTCTTTAGAAGAACATTTGATGGCCGTCTCCAGGGGAGCATTCTATCAGATTTGCCTGATTTGCCAGTTGCTCCCTTTCCTTGACCGGGACTCCTTACGCACGGTCACTCACATCCTCGTCACTTCCCACCTGGACTATCGCAATGCTCTCTACATGGGGCTCCCCTTGAAGAGCACCAGGAGGCTCCAGCTAGTCCAGAATGTGGCTGCGTGGGTGATAGAGGGAGCACCGCCTTGCTCTCATATAACACCTATCCTGCGCGGCCTGCACTGGCTGCTGGTAGCCTTCCAGGTGCACTTCAAGGTGTTAGTGACCACCTTTAAAGCGCTCCATGCTTAGGACCAGGATATTTATGAGAGCACCTTCTGCCACCTATAGCCTCCCAACGACCTGTGTGCTCCCACAGAGTGGGCCTTCTCAGGGTGCCGTCGACCAAACAATGTCGGTTGGCGGCCCCCAGGGGGAGAGCCTTCTCTGTGGCAGCACCCGCCCTTTGGAATGAGTTGCTTCCGGGTTTACGCCAACTTCCCGACCTCCAGACCTTCAAGCGGGAATTGAAGACTTTATTATTTCATTGGGCGGGACTAGCCTAAGTGTATTTTAAGTGTATTTTAATTGTAATTGTAAGGGGTTTTAAGTCGGTCTAAGACTGTTTTAGTTGATTGCCTTGTTAAATATTTGTTTTTAAAATCTTTTTAAATTTGTTATTTATTCGTTGTATTTTAAGATGGCTGTACACCGGGAGAAGGGCGGTATAAAAATTAAATTATAAATAAATAAAATAAATAAATAAATAAGGACTACCTGTATATACATTATAAAATGTCTATGGAGATTCTTGGTTGTCCCAAAGATGCTTTTTTCAAGAGGCAACTGGACTCTCAGGTTTTTCTTTAAAATCAGAACTGAAGAAGCTTCTTGGATGAGAAGCGAAATGTCTTCAAAGAAAAACCAGAAAGTCCAGTTGCCTGTTGAAAAAAGCATCTTTGGTATAAATTACATAAATTACAAGACTATGTCATATTCATTAACTATCACTTATACATAATGAAAGGCGACATTTAGTGAGTTCCTTTTCTTTTTCAAATACATCAGGCACAAGCTAACTTATCTGTGGTTAAAAATCAAGACCATCCAGCAACATTTAAGTAAAATTGCAGAGATCACTTTTTCAGACTGTAATTCTATGCTTCCTGAAGGATGTCTCTCCAGAACCAAGGAATAATTTTGACCCCTCCCCTCCCCTTTCAACTTTTGAGATATTCCTTCAACTCAAGGGGTAGGAAATATATATATTCTGGCCTCAAATATATCTCCCATTTAAATAATATATAACTAAGATTAAAATCCAGAATGACTTTAAATAATGCAAATTAGCAAAATTGCTCTATTAAGCTATTTAATTGTGGAGTGTCAAATATTCATGTGTGAAAATGCAAGATGCCACTTATATTAGGAAATGGCAGAAATGGTTTATTCTTCTGTGCGTATACTTCACCTAGATTCTGCTCTGTGACCTGGAATATTTATAAAATCAATTGAACAGTTGAGGTATGCAGACTTTGCCAAATTTTGCATTTAGTTTTACTAAAATCACATTAACTAGATCTTAATATAATTATGCAATCACAACAAACTAATTCCTTCTCGTGAGGTGAATTTCAATTGCTGTGGATATTGTTAAATGTGGTGGCAGCCTTATAAAGCAAGATAAAATAAATGAAATTAAAGCTAGTAACAAGCATGTGCAATGGTTATGAACACAATTTAGAAATGGGAGAAGAACCAGATGTTAATGAATATAAGTTTGCAAATTATATAGAAATTATAGTGATAATTACATATATATCCAACATCGTGGCCTAATTTTCTAAAAATTTCTAAAACCTAAATATTTATTCAGGTTGGAAGCACTTTTCCACACATTTCTAGTCATGCCCCATTTGGGAACTTTTTGAGGATAGGATTTTTCAATTTTTTTAAAAAATAGAATATTTGTAGCTCGTAGTTGATCTCTGAACTTGGTGATCTTGGTGATTTTCTTGCAGTCATTTCATTACCATACTAGGTAACATCATCTGGTAACATTATGATGATGTTGCCTAGTTTGGTAATGAAATGTCCTCAAGAAAACCATCATGCTCTGAGAATGCCAAGAACCCTACAAAAAAGAATTAACTTCATTCTGAAGTTTAACTTGTAAAAAGCCAGATACATTTTTCTCATTGCATCTTAAGAGTTGTTTATGTACTATCAAATAATTTTCTTCTCCTAATGACCACATAGAAAGACAGAAATAATTGAGCTTCATATAATTACCATATAGTTACTCAATTTTTATTCTGATTCCCTTTTCCCAACAGATAGAAGGATGATATGTAGCCAGTAAAAAATTCAGCAAATCTAAAAGATTTGGATTAAAGATTAGATATGGTGAATCAGTACTGAATAAGAAAAAAGTATCAATAACAAACAATTACAAAATATTCATACTAAAAAGCAGCAAAATACACCAAAATTTATCCATGAAACCTTTAAGTTTATACAGATTACCAGTATTAACTTGCTGAATCCAGTGTTTGCATTAGATGAACCTCTGAGCAGCATTCTATAGGAGCCAACAGTTTTAAGAAGCCTTTGCTTTCATTATCTGTTTAATGTAGAGATGGTGACCCTCAGGTCATAGGTCATTCTTAATCTTCAGTATAAAAACAGATCAAAGCAGGATAAAATGTCATGTGGGAGAAGAATCTGGCAAATAACACACTGAGTCAAAAAATGAGACAGAGCCAGGGAGAAGATGTTGAGGGGGGGGGTGGATGGAGGGAGGGAGAGCGATCCCAATTCATCCCTATGAGAATGTTAGAATGCTGCTGACTGCTGTATTCTAAATATCACATGGCCCAGACTAGGGATGCAGCTCACACTATGGTTCACATAACATCTAGACATGAACATACATAGATGCAAATAAGGGGAACAATAAAAATATAAATTTTCATAAATAACATCCTTCCTGATTAGATGCACAAAACGACAATAAAAGTAACACATATAGTCACACTGAATAATTATAGATCATTATAGTCACACAAGTGCATATTTATTTATTTTATTTATTTATTTTATTTGATTTTTATACTGCCCTTCTCCCGAAGGACTCAGGGCAGTGTACAGCCAGAATAAAATCCACAATATACACAATTAAAACAGAATTTAAAACAAAGCATATTACAAAAGTGGTCGACATTTAAAAAGTTTAAAACACTAAAATTAATAAATAACCCCAATTAAAACTTTTAAGCCAGTCCCGCTTGAATAAATAGATGCGTTTTCAGCTCACGGCGAAAAGTCCGAAGATCAGGCACTTGGCGTAAGCCGGGGGAAGTTTGTTCCAAAGCGTAGGAGCTCCAACAGAGAAGGCCCTACCCCTGGGGCCGCCAGCCGACATTGTTTGGCGGCCGGCACCCTGAGAAGACCCTCTCTGTGTGAGCGTACGGGTCAATGGGAGGCATGAGGTAACAGCAGGCGGTCCCGTAAGTACCCGGGCCCTAAGCCATGGAGCGCTTTAAAGGTGGTAACCAGAATCTTAAAGCGCACCTGAAAGACCACAGGGAGCCAGTGCAGACTGCGCAGTAGCGGTGTTACATGGGAGCAACGAGTGGCTCCCGTTACTACTCGCGCAGCTGCATTCTGGACTAGCTGCAGCTTCCGGGTGCACT
Source organism: Ahaetulla prasina (assembly GCF_028640845.1). Lineage (NCBI taxonomy): Eukaryota > Metazoa > Chordata > Lepidosauria > Squamata > Colubridae > Ahaetulla > Ahaetulla prasina. Next base: position 38,666,850 of record NC_080546.1, read on the forward strand.
TCAAGGGCAGCCCCATGTAGAAAGCATTGCAATAATGCAAATGAGATGTGACCAGAGCATGAGTGACCGTGCATAAGGCATCCCAGTCAAGGAAGGGGCGCAACTGGCGAACCAAGCGTACTTGGTGAAAGGCCCTCCTGGAGACGGCTGCCACATGATCATCAAATGACAGCCGCCCATCCAGGAGGACACCCAAGTTGCGCACCCTTTCCATTGGGGCCAACAACTCGCCCCCAACAGTCAGCCGCGGTTGCAGCTGACTGTACCGGGGTGCCGGCATCCACAGCCACTCCGTCTTGGAGGGATTGAGCTTGAGTCTGTTTCTCCCCATCCAGACCTGTATAGCTTCCAAGCACCCGGACAGCACTTCAACAGCTTCATTGGGGTGGTCCGGGGTGGAAACGTACAGCTGAGTATCATCAGTGTACAGATGGTAACTCACCCCGAAACCACTGATGACCTCGCCCAGCGGCTTCATATAGATGTTGAACAGGAGAGGCGAGAGGATCGACCCCTGAGGCACCCCACAAGTAAGGCGCCTCGCGGACGATCTCTGCCCCAAATACAAATAGGTGTTATGATCCAAGTGGTCAAGGAAAGGCAGGCCTTTACAAAAGCCCTTTATTGTTCTCAAGAAGTGGTCCTCCAACCACCAGTAAGATTCAGCCCCACGCTACCCTGAACACAGTTCTTTCAGTCTCCCAAACCACAGCCCCAGTGATGGGATTCAGGTAATTTAACAACCAGTTCTCTGGCCTAATGATTTCTTCCAACAACCAGTTTGCCAAACTGCTCAGAAAGTTAACCACCGGTTCTCCCGAAGTGGTGCGAACTGGCTGAATCCCACCACTGCACAGCCCACATACACCAGGAAAGTTCACAAGGCAAAGTCCAGGCATAAGATAAATAGCAGTCCTCAAAGCAAAGGCAGGGTACAAAGCAAAGTGTCTGAAGGTGAAACAAAGCAAAGGAGAAAAAAAAAAAGCCCACAAGATAAGGCAAGAGAAATGTCAATCCTCAAAGCAAATGTGAAAAGCAGGCCTCAAAGCAAGGCAAAAATGGATGAGTCAAAGCTGGGGAGTGTAATCCAAAACCAGTAATTGCTCCTGGCAAAAACTAACTCCCACGACTTGTCCTTAAGTCACTCCACTCCAGATATTCCTTGTGAAGATGGGTGGGTGGGGGCAACCTTCTCCCATCCAAAGGGTAGCTTTGCTGCCCTTCTCTGAGGTTGCCTACGCTTAGTTCTCCATGCCCTTGGATCAAATGGAGGAGGCAGCTGTTCCTCATCAGAGGAGATCTGCTGCCTATCAGCACCACTGCAGTGGTGGGATTCAGCCTATTCGTACCGGTTCGGGTGAACAGGTAGCTCCGATGATCAGCTGAGAGCAAACTGGTCTGCTCCGGAAATCAGATGGTCCTGTCCGCCCGCCCCTGCACTATACTGACCTTTATTTCCTTTGTTTGAAGCCCAGCTTATCGGTGCAGCAGAGTGGATTGCTGTGCCTCATCTGTTTTACTTACCAGGGCTGCAGTAGAAGGTAAATATTAGAGTTGAATTCAAACACAACACGCAGGTATGGTGCACGTGTGAGCAAAGTGAGCATGAGGTTGCGAATCACGTGCTCAGTGAACTGGTTGTTACACTGTTTGAATCCCACCACTAAACCACTGCCTGTCAGCAGCCGATCCTCCCCTGTGTCTGTGAAGGCCATTAGCTCTCCATCTGGCCGACTACCAACCCCAATGCCTGAGTGGCCTGGGACAGCATTGTCCTCATCCCCTGGCCTCTCCAAACATGCTAAGGAAGACATGCCATCCCTGTTGAACGGTCCGGTTCCACCTCCTCCACCTCTTCCAAACCATGACAATAGGTTACATGCATATAGTATATATTCTGATTAGTATCTGGAAAGAAAATATGGATAGACCACAATATATTACATCATTGCAAAGAAAGAGAGAGAGAGAAAGAGAGGGAGGGAGAGAGGGAGGGAAATGGCTTCATGGGTCCTGGTGGCCAAGATATTAGAAAGTTTTCAGGAGCCCATCTTCTGTGTGCTTTTCTTGCCTTATTAACAATAAAGGTTAATAAAGCTTGAATTTGTTGAATGTTGTGCTTAGCTGTTACATTCATTTATATTTTCTTAGAGTTCTTTAAATGTGTTTGGATTAGAGAAACAATTATCCTTATTCCAGACTTCTTCTTTAATCTGCAAAACAAACAAAGACAGTAGTAGCAAAAATTATCATCATTATATGGAAGAAAAAGGCCAATAATTAGAACTCGACTAAACAAAAGTTCAGTGACTATGTGTTGTATAAAGATAATGGTGTTAATCAGAGCATACTGAGATCAGTAAAATAACACTTTGTTACTTGAACACATACATAAGATTGTAAGCATGGAAAGTCGAAAGCTATAATTATATTGGTAGATTCAGATGATAGAAGCCTCAATGCTCAGGCAACAACTGTCAATCTTTTGAACCACTAGGCAAGCAGCACTGTGGATGAATAAATTCTGCTGTGTTGCATATATCCACACATTATATCTCAGTTTTCCATAAAAGTGCTGTCCCTTATTCCCAAAACTCATAAGATAAAGAATGTTACAATATTAAAATCAATTACCGTTAACAGTGATCCAAAAGGATTGAGACTTTCTGATGCAACATAGAGAATGCTCTCTTCTGGAATTGGACTGCCAGAACATGACAGTGTATTGTTCAGGAAATGGAATAATGCTTTTTCTTTGTGGGTAGAAAACTTCACAATTTTGTTTCAAACTAACAATTTAACATACAGTGAATCCAGTCTTAAAAAAAACCAAAACTGTTGCCAGTACACATACTATATACCAAGATGTATGTTGTAGATAAAATATATTTTTTCATTTATTTGATTTCTATGGCTTTCCTTGTTATATAAACACCCAGAACATCTTGTGGTATTAGTTGATAAGCAGATAAAAACAATACAATAAAAACAAGATAAAAACCAAAACATAGCATAAGATGAAGAATATTCTTTATTGGCCAAGTGTGATTGGACACACAAGCAATTTATCTCTGGTGCATAAGTTCTCAGTGTATATACAAGCAACAAAGTGATAAATCATAAATCATAAGGTATAACCAAAAAAGTAATAATCATATGATATCAATAGGAGTAGGGAATAAGAAAGATGAGAAGAATAATAGCAATATAGTCCTACTACCTGGTTAGATATATTTAGGCATAAGACAGTGCTGTTGAAATTAGGTGTTTAGCAGAGTGATAACGAGGGGAAAACTGTCTTTGTGTCTAATTGTTTTGGCATGCAATATCCTATAATAATAATAATAATAATAATAATAATAATAATAATAATAATAATAATAATAATAATAATAATAATAATAATAATAATAATAATAATTTAATTTGTATACCGCCCTTCTCCCGGAGGACTCAGGGCGGTGAACAGGCAGATAAAATAAAAACAATACATTTCAATAAAAACAATATTTAAAAAACTTATTCCAATAGCCTAAATTTAAAATACAATACGAAATATAAAATAAACCCCAATAAAATCCATATTTAAAACCCTATTAAGCCAGTCCTGCTCGAAAGAATAGATATGTTTTAAGCTCGCGGCGAAAGGTCCGGAGGTCTGGAAGTTGTCGAAATCCTGGGGGAAGCTCATTCCAGAGGGTAGGTGCCCCCACAGAGGAGGCTCTCCCCCTGGGGGTCGCCAGCCTGCACTGTCTGGCTGACGGCACCCTGAGGAGGCCCTCTCTATGAGAGCGTACCGGTCGGTGGGAGGCATGTGGTAACAGAAGGCGGTCCCGAAGATATCCCGGTCCTATGCCATGGAGCGCTTTAAAGGTGGTAACCAACACCTTGAAGTGCACTCGGAAAATCACAGGTAGCCAGTGCAGCCTGCGCAGGATCGGTGTTATATGGGAGCCACGAGTGGCTCCCTCTATCACCCACGCGGCTGCATTCTGAACTAACTGAAGTCTCCGGGTGCACCTCAAGGGGAGCCCCATGTAGAGAGCATTACAGTAGTCCAGGCGAGAAGTGACGAGGGCATGAGTGACCGTGCATAAGGCATCCCGGTCTAGAAAGGGGCGCAACTGGCGGACCAGGCGAACCTGGTAAAAAGCTCTCCTGGAGACGGTCGCCAAATGATCTTCAAAGGACAACCGTCCATCCAGGAGAACCCCCAAATTGCGCACCCTCTCCATTGGGGCCAATGATTCGCCCCCAACAGTCAGCCGCAGTTGCAGCTGACTGTACCGGGATGCCGGCATCCACAGCCACTCAGTCTTGGAGGGGTTGAGCTTGAGCCTGTTTCTCCCCATCCAGACCCGTACGGCCTCCACACACCGAGACAACACTTCAACAGCTTCATTGGGGTGGTCAGGGGTGGAAATGTACAGCTGGGTGTCATCCGCGTACAGTTGATAACTCACCCCAAAACCACTGATGACCTCGCCCAGCGGCTTCATGTAGATGTTGAGTGGTGGTGTCTAGAGGGGAGAAATTAAAACATTAAATGAACAGGCATAAAAACAAGCTAAAAACCAATGTACAAACATATAAAAACATATTAAAAGTATCCTTAATAAAGGAACTAGAATAGATTCACAAAACCAACTGAAGATAAGAAACATTAAAAGAGCCAAATAAAATCAAGCAACAATTGATAGAAGAATTCCAAAAGATAAAGTTTGTCAAACAAAACAATTTTGAAAATTCAAATAAACTAGAAAAACTTTTGGTATACTTCATTAGGGTAGGTTTTTTTGATAGACAAATTACATAACTCAGAATACCACAAAACAGACCACTGGTACAATATTTTCCAACAAAATGGATATTCATGCAATTTTACTAATATGTGCCTGACCATTTAACTTATCAAAACACAGTCAACAGAATCTAGGAGAAGAATAACACTCATTAAAAACATCTCAGAAACAATGAACAGACCATTACAACCATACAACATTATCCTAGTATACAATCCAACTAAAGCCTTCCAAAACATCTTAAGTAAGCCAAAAGACTCAGTAACTCAAGAAGAAAAATAGCACTCATCTACAAAATACAACATACGGACTATAACAGCCACAATGTAAGACAGAGAGACAGAAAAATAGCAGGCAGATTCATGAACACCAACTAACAATCAGAAGACAGAATAATATTCTAAGGATGCAATAAAACTCACAAGATATGGGTAGATTCAACCACAGTTTCATCTAGGAAATTGTAAGAATCCTAGAGCAATCAATCAATTGATCAATCAGAATAGAGCTGGAAGGGACCTTGGAGGTATTCTAGTCCAACCCTGTGCTCAAGCAGAGAATTTCTGGAAGCTTGGCACTCAAAAAAATTAGCTTTCAATAAGCCATATTTACACACCATTCCTAAGATATAATAATAAAATTATGAAGGAAGCAAAAAGACTAGAACACATCCAGCAATCAACAAAAAAACAAACAAACAACAGGGATTTATATCAGACCAACAATCAAGCAAAAGATAATACCCTAATAAAGAACTACAATTGAGAATACCACACCCCCAAGACAAGCTTCTATATAAAAACAGGAGGAAACCCTTACAATCATTAGCACTCATTATGTTACTGAATTAGATAATGAACGTCTGCAAGCAACAACCAAGGTCAAAGAGTACTGAGGACTTCATGGTTTGTTAAACATTTGGAATCTTCTAAAACCAAGGATGAATCTAGCAATCTCATCATAGCATCACTGTCAACCATGTTATATTGTTACAATTATAGTAAAAATGATTTAAATACATATAATTAAAGACAGGGGTGGGTTTCAAAACCCGTCGCTACTGGCTCACCCATGGATACTCACATGCTCACGCATGATGCTTCTTCGCATGTGCAGAAGTGTCCGGGCAGGTGGGCGGAGCCTCCTGCCACTGCTGTTACCGGTTTGCCCAATCCAGGGCAAACCGGTAGCAATCCACCACTGATTACAGAGGACAGAGCAACTAGCAATTAATTTGAATCTGTGACTGTTTTCCAAGTTTTATAAAAAGTTAATATTTAATAATATTTCCTTGAAGTGAAGACTTAAATTCCTATGTTGCAAGTGGGTATGCATAAGAGAAAAATGCACAGGAAGAGGAAGTAAATTTTCTGTCTAGTTGTCATGCCCAGATCATAAATCAGTATTCTGCTGTTATACCATACTAAGTCATTTTGTAGCTCCTGTCACTTGTCACTCTTCATTGTTTTTTACAATGTAAGAATGTGAGTGGCTTGTATTTTGGCTTTAGTGCAAGAACAAAGGCTTTTAGATAAGAACAATAGCTCTTTTCTTTCCAATACCCTTGGTCAGAGGTTTAGGTACAAACCAAGTTTTTCAGAAAGTGCTCTTTCATATTGCTGGCAACATGTGAATTAACATGCAAAAAGTGCTGTAATTATCAGAACAATTAGCATACACTGCAAATTGAAATGAAAAAAAATCATAATTACAAATGTCATTATGGGGTGATTTCTTTTTTCTGAGTAGGATTTTAGAATTTGGCACGGTATTTCATCTTATTGAATTTCTGTGTATTTTAATCTATTATTATTGCTGCATGCAATATTGTATTTTGAACACATTCCCTGCTGTGGAATTAGATGTGCAGCCACTGTAGCATAATGAATATGCTGCCTAACAATGGGAATCCTTTAAAAAACACAATAACATTTTGAATTTCATCATTATGAAAGATTAGGAATGTACATTTTAATTCTCCTGATGTTAGTGCGAGCATGTTGTGAGCTGAAATATTTAGGGGTTTGTTGCCAGTTTAATTAAAACTATTCATTGTCTTGCATCAAAAATATGATTTGCACTGAGTTCACATATTTCAGAATTAGATTTGCACTGAATCACATCAAAGACCATCACTGAAAATACTTAGGGATGATATGAAACTCCTGCTGCTTAAATCCACTGGGGTTTAAACAGAGATTTGGTCTGAGTTATTGTGGCACTATTCGTTTCATGGCAACTAAATTTCAAATGAGAAAGATGCCTCTTTGACTTTTGCATTGCATACTGATAAATGGTTTCAGTGTGTATTGAAAAAAAAAATAGTTAAAAGATGGCTTGCATGATGTGAGTTGATGAGATAAATGCCTTGTGAATAATGAAAGGACAAGAAACTTGACCAATATATTATATGATGCAATCCTACCAAATCTTTTATTGTATTGTTGTTGTTGTTTTTTAAACAGATCCCAAGCTCTGTTTTGCTAATTTGTGTGGATGAAGCACTTACTAAAGATAATGTTGTCAGGTGGAAGATATGATTTGAAGCATACACCATGTACTGTACAGCGATACTGTATAAGAAAATACCTTATGCTTCATGCTGGTAGCATTCTGTACCTTTTGCTTCTCTTTTAAAAAACTTGGAGAGAAATAAAATACATTACTTTCTTATTTTAAGTTTTAGTCAATGTTAAAACTTCCAGGACAGCTTGACTTCATTTATCCGACCCATGAGATACTTAGATCTGGCCCGTGGGATTGCCCTGGAAACAGCAAAGGAACAGCCTACAGTGCCCCTGCCAGCAAAAATTGAGTTCAGGGGTGCCATGTGGGCTCCCTGAGCTCTATTTTCATGGTAGAGAGCTGCAGGAGGCCATCATGGCCAAAAACAGGGATGGGGAGGTCGTGTGTGACTCTCCCAAACTCCGTTTTTGCTGGCAGAGGGCTAGCAAACCAAACCAAAAACAAAACAAAAGGAGAAATGGTTCCCCTTTTGCATTTGAGCATGCAAGAAGGGACAAGGAAGGAGAAAGGGAAAGAGGAAAGAAAAAGAAAAAGAAGGAAAGACCCCCCCCCAAGGTCAAACATAACCCTGATGCAGCCCTCAATGAAATCGAGTTTAACACCCCTGTCTTAGAGAGACTACTAGAAAGGTAGAAAGTATATTAGACATTCAGTTGGTTCATGTGACATTTATTGTTAACTTAAACTGGCATTATCTTTTATGATACCATAGGAAAGTTTTGACTTAGCCATCTTGTTTTATCTGGAACTACCAAGGGCTGAACATGTATTTTACTCTCAGATTGTTTTCCTTTATTAAGATCAACCTGCACATTTAATAAATATGATTTGAGCCATAGTTTTACAATTATTCAAAGAAAATACAAAGTCCTATAATGACCAAAATGTCTGCAAATACACATTGTTCTTAAACTGGGAAGGGAAGATAGTTTGGGCTGAATGATTTTTATACAAATATACTCAATCTTCAATGTAATACCAAAACCTATATACAATTCAAAACACTGGTGGGTTGCTACCGGTTCACCGTGGATCGGACGAACTGGTAGTGGGGGCGACGGGAGGCTCCACCCACCTGCCCAGATCCTTCTGCACATGCACAGTAGTGGTGTGCATGTGCACGAGCCTGCGCGCACACACGAGCAAACCAGTAGCAAACTGAGTTGAAACCCACTACTGATAAAGTTTGGATTAAATAAACATTCTAAGAAGATTGCAAAATGAAGTTCCCAAATTTATCTGTTTGGGGTTTTCTGATGATTCTGATACTGATTTCTGATGATTACCAAATCATTGGTAATCTGACCAATGCAGCATTTAAACAATGGTTTCTAATTTAAAATATACAAATCTAGCAAACTGTGGTTTAGTGTTTAAACTATATATTTTTGAATTTCGTCAACCCAATTCTACTTATAGTATATTAAGCTCAAGTAATCATAAAAATGGACCTATTACAAAATGTATGGATGAAACTGAATTCGTATGGATTTATTACTGAATTCGTAATAAATCAAAATACGCACATGTAAGGACAAATACAGATACAGTTATTTTGAATTTGTAAACTGAATATGAAAAGTTGCAAAAAATAAAATTATAGTTGGCATTGAATAGAGAACAAAAGCAAAATTAACAGAACTTCTGTATTGGTTATTTGTTTATCAAGACTGTTTGTTGCAAGCAAGGCAAAGATAGAAAATGGTACATGTTTGATTCTGAACATATATCATTCTCTGTCTTTTTTTTTTACAAAAGCAGTGACACGGTAGTAGAGAAACATTTTTTGTCTGCTGCCACTGTGTCTTCAAAGTGCCATCCATCTAAATTTCTGAGTCCATCAATATGTCTTATGTCTTTAAAGACAAAGGTTTAGTGCGGTCAGCCACTGACTAACCTAGTGACTCAATCTCTGATAAGTAGCTTTATTCAACTCTAAGCCAAATCTTCCAGGAATTCAAGTTAAATTGTGATTGGAAATTATTCTTTCATTAATTATACAGATGGTCTTCAAATAGAAAACTATATCCCCACTGACCTTATACTCTTATGGGGTAAAGCAATGATGGGAGAAAATTGAAAATATGGTAAATCATTCCTTGCTCATTTGTACCATGTTTCCCCCAAAATAAGACCCTGTTTTATTTTTTTTTTCCACCAAAAAATGCACCAGGTCTTATTTTTGGGGGGGTGGAGATGTCATCCACTAACTCACCTCACTTGCACACATCCTCCCCGGCCTCTTTTTCACTATCAGAGGCCTTCAGGAACTTCTTCATCTGGCAAAGCCAGCAAGACTTTCCTGAAGGCCTCTGCAGATAACAGAGCTCTGGATCGATCCGGAGCTCTGTTATTGGCTAGAGAGGCCTTCAGGAAAGGCATTTAAGAAAGGCCTCTAGCCGATAACAGAGCTCCGGAACAATCTGGAGCTCTGTTATCAGCTGCAGAGGCCTTCAGAATAGCTTTGCTGGTTGCAGAAGAAATGGGCCGAGGTGCTGGCTGCAACTGTCCAAAGGTAAGTAGTAGGGCACCTCCAACCCCCTTCCATCCCACCCTAGCTTAATTTTCACCTGTGCACCCTGGAGTGGTCGGGTCTTAATTAGGGATTATTTAGGACTTACTTTCTGAATAGGTCATGTTTTCTGGGAAACACGGTAGAACATTTCTATAGTTTTCAGTCGCAAATGAATTGTGTCTATTGTGTCTAATTGTAATAGGTTATTATTTTTTGTATGTGAAATTTAATTGATAGAGCATACATTGTAGCTTGTGTGTCCCGGTTGTTTGAACAGAACTCATGACTTGATATAATCCTGATGTATCCCAATTAAAGTCTTTTTATTTTCTTTTTAGAAATCCCTTTTATTGGAGTGGAGTCATGGCGTCTGAATGGAGCTGAGCATTTACTGGCTGGATGCCCTTCCTGATGCCTAGATGAAGTTCACAATAGATATTTTTTCTTTGCACCCAGATAAAGAAACATCTGCCACTGCCTAGGATTGAAATCTCAGCCTCCTAAGTGTGAGGTGAGCATCTTTATCTCTAGGCAATCGCACCACTCAGACTAAAATATTTTTGATAGTGTGGATTAATTCTTGGAGTTCAGGCATAGTTAGTTCCCAAAGATAATCACTATATACCAAGTAAGACTAGATAATGGATTCCCTTGTGATTCCTATATCTTTGCAATTTGCAAGGCATATCTGTTTTCTTTGGAATTTGGATAGCATGATTATAAAGCTATATTGGATCTGATATCCAATATTAGACATCGGAATCTAATTATGGTATGGTATAAAAATATATACATAGGCATTGAATATACATTCATTGTGCTTGGAAATCAACAATTTCCACATATTTTGTATATTGATAAACTTTTTATATATTGTAATTAAAAACTTTGTGATAATATTAGAGAGATAGGGAACTAAGGAGCACACATTTAAGTTCAGCTGTGGAAGGTTATTGTTTGACCTTAAGCAAGTCTCTGTATATATTGGCTCTATCTAATTTAGAAGTGTTTGGCCCTTTTGGAAAAACAATAGAATAACAGAATATGTCAAACAAAGAAATTTTAAAAATGCATCTGTATGCAATACATTGCCAATAAAGAAAAAACACACACAGAGAAGTATTGCTATTCATGATAATTTAGGTGACATCTCATAAACCCTGTACTAGAATTTATGATCCTGCAGTTTTATGGTTTACTATGATACTTTTTTGAACAATGAAATCAACAACATTCCTGAACTATATTGCAAATTATATATTTGTATCATTTCCTTCCAAAGCATTTTGTGATGATTTATGTTGTCACATAATACTAACAAATATGTCTTTTGGAAGTTGAAAGGTCTGATAAATATATAGATCTATGTAAATATAATCTGTATCAGCTGTATTGAGAACAGGAAGGTACATATTCTAAAAACAACAGAGATATGTTTACGTTACCACTAGGTGGTGCTCTAGTACTTTGACTGTTGCAGGAAATGTCCTTTTAAACAGAGATTCTTGGAAAAGAGCTATCCACCATTGATAAATGTCTAATCTACTCTCTTAGCTTTCTTTTAATATTCTTTTCATACACAAGAATGCTACACAAGTATGTGTGATTTGTTACACTACTGCTACTTGTAGTGCAGTTAATAATAATGCATATGGTAGTTTTCCATCTCCCTAAGACAAAGACCCCAGTGTCTTTTTGGATGGCTTGACTAAATTATAATCATATTCGCTATGGTTTACTAAGAAAACCGATCATGGACTGGTAGCAGGAAGTTTTTCTTCGGCGGTGGCAATTTCTCTTCATTATCATGCACCCAGTGAAGATTTTTTTTCCCTTTATAGGTTATCATCTGTAGATGATTCCAGAGAATTCCAAACAATTGTCAGGTTTTCTATTAGATGTTGCCTCAGTATCATTGCATCAGAAATGAGCAAGGGGAGTTAAATAAGATGAAGGAATTAAAACAGCCTTTCCATCCTGCATTCCCATGTGTTCCAGTAGCAGAACAAAAATAAGACACTTTAAAATAATGGAAACTGTCAGAACATTTTTCAGACTTCTTGTGAGACACTGCAGATTTCTTTGTGTGGGTCACGAGAAGGCAGGAGGGAGGCAGGAGAAGACCAGGCTAAAACAGCAGGAATTCCATCCTAATGGAGGTTGAATTAATCTGCACTTTTTATTTCCTGTTTCCACAGGACTATATTTATTAAATTATACAGAAATCTTCCTGCATGTTGCCTGAGGTCCTATTATACTCCCAAAGAACTATATATATATATGTAGTCTCAAAGTACTATATTTCAAATCTCCAAACAAAACTGCTTTGGAATCAGGAAAAATTGGATCCTGAGAGTCGACATTATTATATCTCTCCTTTTTATTTATCCCAAATATACATATTAAGTATCATTATTAATAAATCAACAAAACTTGCAGAAATAATATGTAGGAGGTTGGTGAGGGTGCCATCATTCTGTTTTTATGTCAGTAGCAGGTAGACTAGCTTGTTGTCCCAGGTATCATAGTAGACTTTGGCCTTAGATGCAACAGTGAGGATTCAGGAGAGCACCAGATCCTGAGAAGATATTACTCCTGGCATACTCATGGGACATATCTTTCATTGTTTACATGCATTGCCTCTAAGTTTCCTTGAATAACACTTGGCAGTTATGGATCTTACCTTCATGATAAAGGATTCGTAGAATGGTTTGAACTGCAAGGAATTTGGAGTTATCTGATAGGAGTCTCGCTATGCTGTGATGATCACCTTTGCTGATATTTTATAAAAATCAGCACTGAACAGGACTTCCTTACCTGCACTTTGTTTCCTGCCTAAAAGATTGCACTGTAGGCATCATGCTTGGTCTGCAATGAATTTCATTTTGCTTTGGGCAGCCATATCACATTGCCTCAGATATGCCTCAGACTGCATAGGGCACTCATCTTCATTATGAGGAAGTTTTATTTGCAAGTTATGTGTCTGTGTCTGTGGGTGTCTGTGGGTGGGTGGGACAGCACTAATAGATGTATGGCGGTGGTGGGTTTCAATTTTTTTTTACTACTGGTTCTGTGGGTGTGGCTTGGTGGGCATGGTTTGGTAGACGTGGAAGGGGAAGGATACTGTAAGATCTCCATTCCCTCCCCACTCCAGGGGAAGGTTACTGCAAAATCCCCATTTCCTCCAGATCAGCTGGGACTCGGGAGGCAGAGAATAGATGGGGATAGGGCCAGTCAGAATTTTACTACCGGTTCTCCGAACTACTCAAAATTTCCACTAGCGGTTCTCCAGAACTGGTCAGAACCTGCTGAAACCCACCTCTGATGTATGGGATATAAGAGCCATGGTGGGCGCAGTGGTTAGAATACAGTAAAAGGTAAAGGTAAAGTTTCCCCTCGCACATACGTGCTAGTCGTTGCCGACTCTAGGGGGTGGTGCTCATCTCCGTTTCAAAGCCGAAGAGCCAGCGCTGTCCGAAGATGTCTCCGTGGTCATGTGGCTGGCATGACTCAATGCCAAAGGCGCATGGAACACTGCAGTACTGCAGGGCAAATCATTGCTAACTCCAGGAGTTCAATTTTGAGCAGCTCAAGGTTAACTCAGCCTTCCATCCTTCTGAGGTCCAGATTGTTGGAGGCAATATGTTGACTCTGTATATTGCTTAGAGCTGTAAAGTACTGTGAAGCTGTATATAAGTCTAAGTGCTATGGCTATATACCAATATAATTGCACAAAAATTTAAAGAGTTCCTGTAGGGCAGCGATCACCAACTGGTGGTCTGTGGACCACTGGTGGTCCATGAGAAAATTTTGGTGGTCTGCAGAAAATTTATTTGCATTTTTTTATATTGCACTAAATCAGGGGTCCTCAAACTACGGCCTCTGGACCAGATACGTGCAATGAACATTTGTGTTGCTGCAGAGAGTCTCCCCCTTTGGGGTCTTCTTGTGTGGGTCAGAGAGAGCAAGAAATTATGACTTAGGGTCTGCTTCAGTCTCCTGGTGCGAGGCTTTGGGCGAAGGGTAGAGGGAAGCACCGCTGGTGGTGAAGAGCTGGAGGGCCTTGTTCCAGTGGGACTACCTCATGGCCTGGAACTGGCTGACCATCTCAGCCTGCTGAGCCTCCAGGTGCCGGTACCTAGCCTTACACTCCCACAGGTCTTCCCTCTGCTTGGAAAACCTATGCTCGTAGTCCTCAGTGAGGTGGTTCTGCTGAGCCTCCTTCTTGGCCAGATCCAATTTGAACTGAACTTTTTTGCCAACTCTTTCTCATGGTGGCTGCTTAGCTCCAACAACTGCTTCCTCTAAGGAGCCTGGGTGGGCAGGCGAGGAGTGCCTGGGAGGGGAGGAGCAAGTAGAGGACGGTGAGGCACCCCTTGAGGTGAGTGATATTGAGTTGGCCATGCCCACCCAGTCACATGCCCACCTAGCCACACCCACCCAACCAGTCATTAGGCAGATCATATTAGTGGTCCGCAGGATTTAAAATTATGAATTTAGTGGTCCCTGAGATCTGAAAGTTTGGTGACCCCTGCTGTAGGGTACTGAATCTCTGAGCCTTTTAGTCTTCAGTTTTGCTGAACAGCACAGACCACTTTGGAATGATTTTCCAGTGTCTAAACCCAGGTACTGGACAAATTCAGAAAACTGGTAACTCTGGAATGGAGAACATTATCTGACTTGACAACTCAAGGCTGATAAGCTGATAAAAAAAATCTTGCTAAACCTAAACATTTACAAAGGTGATTGCAACAATACCACTGGAAAATAAGAGTATATCACAAATAGATATTGCCACTTGGGGGTGGGGGTTCTCACCTGTCCAAAAGTATTGTAGAAAATAGGTGCTAGACACCACAGTAGCAAAAATTACTGACAGCTTGACAGAAATGACAGAAACGTTGTGAATCTCATTTTGTGGATTCTGGGAACCAGAGTTTCTCTATTAAGTAGTGATGAGTTCTTATAGTGCATTTGAAAAAGAATGGATAGCATTGTGTAATTGTAGAGTAAATGCATATCTAAGCAAGAAGATGTCATATTGGCCATCACTGTATGCCTAAAGAACTACTTATTCATTTATTCATCCCCCCCCATGCAATCAAGACTTTTGATTTTCTGGAAGAATTCTGATTCTGCGGAAGTCTTTGGAACCAACATAATAAACAAGAAATTTAATAGCTATTTCCACCTGAACATTCTGAGTCACAGTATTACCCATGGACATAGCAGTGGGATTGCTGCTACCCAATCAATAGAGAACACTGAGGCTGTATGCTTCAGTGTCTAGCACTTATTGTGAGGCTTGGCCAGAAAAAACAGATTATTGAATATGTGTTCTAAATTTTTGTGGCCAAAGACTCATGTGACTAATGTAAATGTATAACTGAAAATGAGATAGCTTCTTCTATCTGAGTTGGTTTGAATATAAGGCTTTATTTAAATATTTCAAAGAATAGAAATATCTAAACTGTTCTAGTTTCATTAAAATAAGTTCTCAACTCATCAGGATTAGCATTTGGAAGAACTTCTCTTGCCTTGCAGAGATCTAAATAAACCATGACAGAATTGCTAGTCAGGGATCGTTTAAATGCAATGAAAACATTCTGGTGTCTCCCCATCATTCTCAGTCACTGTACATATTCAAGTGATCTCCTGAAGGATTTGGGTAAGTGAAGCAAGATAAGAACTGGATTTTCCATCAGCATTTTTGAGGTGTAATGAACCATAGGTGTGATGCCTCTCTCTCTCTCTCTCTCTCTCTCTCTCTCTCTCTCTCTCTCTCTCTCTCTCTCTCTCTCTCTCTCTCTCTCTCTCTCTCTCTCTCTATATATATATATATATATATATATATATATATATATATATATGTTTTCTGAGGTTTTCGCGGGTGTTTGTATGTAGGTCTTTGGTTATTCGGGTTTTCTCCCGCGTAAAATTGGAAGTGTCTTGGCGACGTTTCGACGAAGTCTCATTCGTCATCTTCAGGCTTCAGCTTCGTGCTTCTGGGAGCAATGTGTGATTGCAGCTGTTTCTTCCTTTTTAACTGCTAGTGGGGGTTTGAACTGATTGGGTGGGAGCTTGGCTGTGCTCTGATTGGATGGGGTTTTTTTGTGCTCTGATTGGATGGGGGTATGTCCTGTTTGGGTGGGGGCTTGGTTGTGCTCAGTTTAGTCTGTGTTGCAGGGGGATTTGAGCTGGTGAGCTGCATTGCTGTTGTTTGGCTTCGTGGTCGTGCTACATCTTCACAGTGGGTGTCAGTCTGCTGCATGTATGGATTGGAGGAGTTTGAAATGGCTAATGTTGCAGCTGCGGTCTGGCTTCTGGTCCTTGGTCATGCTTCATGATCAGTGTGGGTTTGGGTCTGCTCTCACACTCACGAGGTCCACGCAGGATGTCACCACTGCACATCTACCCAGAAAGCAGAGCCAATGGCGGGGGGTATCATCTCGTTTGTTCATGCTGTGTAGGCATTTTTCTATCTCGATGGCTTCTCTGATTATTTTGTTTTTAAAGTGTTCAGCTTTGGCAATAGTTCTGGTCTTTTTAAAGTCAATATCGTGTCCTGTGGCTTTAAGGTGTTGGACCAGGGAAGAAGTTGGTTCCTCTTTTTTGACTGAGTTCTTGTGTTCTTCAATGCGTGCACTTATTCTCCTGTTGGTTTGTCCGATGTATGTGGTGGGGCAGGCGGTGCATGGGATTACCAGATTTGAAATTATACTTTTCTGTTTGCTGCTTAGTTTGGATGAGAGACTTGGGAGTTTCTAAGAAATAGAAATAAAAAAGATTTTAGGCTTTGAAAGACAGCATCTGAGATTTGGATGGCATGAACACAAATTGTATGGGAAAGCTAATGTTAATCGTATTAAAAATTTTAAATTTAAAAAAATCAGGTAGGCTATTTTGAGTGTATGGAATAAATACGAATCTAAGTTGTGCATGAAAACATCCTTCTGAGTCTCAGTACAAGAAGAATTTTATAGATGAGAAATTATACGTAAAGAGTTAGCTTTTTTATTGTCATAGAGTAAGATGATTGTAATTATATTTGTATTTGCTACAAAAGACATCGGAAGTCTTTTTTATTTTTTCAGTCTCTTCTGCCTATTTTCTTTTTCTCTTTCTTTTATCTGCTTTCTTTATTCTGTATTAGTGTTTGCTGGTTTTTAATCTTAATTTTAAAACGTTTAATAACATTTATATAATAAAATATGGCTATAGGTGAAATGTGGCTGTTCAGCACCTTTTAAAATTATGATAATTCTCTGAGTAGGCTGTGTAATTGTATGGCTCTATAAAAATGTTTCCCAATAACAGTAATGATTTTAGAATTGTATGGATTGCTTTTAATTAAGATTTTCAGATAATATTGTAAAGCTTCATCAGTTTGTGAATATTGCTGAAAGTTTACATTGTAAGAACTTCTTAGGAAGTACATTATGACTACATCCTTTCCTTTACTCCTTCTTAGATGTACATGTACATGTACATGTAAATCTAATATACATATATGCCAAAATATTAAACTAATATATTGTGCTCTTTATAGATGCATGCTTCAAATGAAATCTTTATGCATAAAAACATGAACAACACGAATAAAAAACAATAACCCAAAACAAAGTCCCAAGCATCAATAAAAGTTGCAAGATCCAATCTGGATTGGTCAGTGAGACCAGAAGTTTAGTCTTCTGATTTTTCAGACTCTTTCTGGAGCCCAGGGAACTCTTTCTGGAGCCCAGGGAACTTCTCTCTAGTAGAGTGTGTGCTTTGGGCTATTCTGTGTGCCATATTTTTGTGATTCCTTCCTATTGGTTGATAGGGTGTGTTGATGGCCAGCGATTGGCTTCCTTGTGCTGCCAAGTACTTGGTTCCTAAGAACCTGATAAAATGGTGAAGAACTCCTGTTGACTGACAAGGGACCCATTTTCCAGGCTTAGAATAGTCCAAAGCACACATTATGGTAGAGAGAAGGTGCCTGAGAATGGGCTCCAGCATGAGTCCAAAAGCTAGGAAAACTAGACCTCTGATCCCAATGGCCAACCCAGACTGGGTCTTCCAACATTATTATAAGACATATATATTTGTCTTCATTCATGATCAATAACAGTAATTTATGAAACCAATAACAAGTTCTAAAGCTTTCACATGAGATGGAATTCTAATAAATAAATTTTATTGTCATTTCATTAACCTATGTGAAGTTACACAAATTTACTTCAACAAAGCAACTTATTTACCACAGCAAAGAGCCCATTCATTTGTCTCTGAAGCAGTTTGAGTAGCCTTGTGGTTCGTTGCTGCTATATGCAAATTTTGCAAATTTTTACTTATTTAATATTATCTGTAATAATAATGCTGCATATAATTTAAACAAGCATCCAATTGGATTGCTGTAAAAACTATAAAACAAATGAACATTTAAATGTATTAAATTGTTATTTATTGTCACTTTAGAACCACTTTTAACTATTAATTGAAGATGACAATGAAGGGGAAACCCATACTAACACAAAGAGAGGAAAAAGAAAAGTATGATTTTATTTATAAGTAAAGCAGATATAAATACTGTTAAGTGTACTGTTTACACTTTTACTGTATCTCTTTTCATATTATAAATTATTATTACTTATCTGTTTCTGTCTGAGGTAAAGATCTTGTGGCTTAGAAACCTCCAATGTTTTGCATTTGTTACTCAAATCTTTTATATTTGTCACTCAGCACTTCAATTTAGCACTCATGGTATTTTCTAGAGAATGCATATTGTTTAAAGTACAATTATGAAAAAAGGAAGAGGATATATTAGACATATCTTACAGCTTGTCTAGTTCAAATATGTAAGAATCTTTGGTGCGTTGATGAGCAGAATTTCTAATTTAAGTTATGGCAACTTTGACAAGCAAACTTAGGTCATGTTTTATTAATACAACAATTTTATAATTTAAATAGAAATTTGGAAGACTAGAAGACTTTTTAGAATGAATGGAAGAACAGTAATAGCAATAGCACTTAGACTTATATCCCGCTTCACAGTGCTTTACAGCCCTCTCTAAACAGTTTACAGAGTCAGAATATTGTCCCCAACAATCTGGGTCCTCATTTTACCAACCTCAGAAGGATGGAAGGCTGAATCAACTTTGAGCTGCTCAGAATCAAACTCCTGGAGCGAGCAGTAAGTTAACTTGCAATACTGTATTCTAACCAGTGCACCAAAAATATGATATTTTTCACAGAATAGCAATGCTTGATGATAAATTTGGAGAAAAATCTACAGTGAGATATAAAAAGACAGAGTATTAACTTTTGTTCTTGATTGGCATAGAAAAGCCACCAGGCAATGCATTAGTTTTCACTTTTTACTAGAATAGACCAGGGATGTCAAACTCCAGGATGCTTACATCTGGCTCACAGGGTGCTTAAAACGGCCCGCAGGGCTGGCCTGGGAAAAGCAAAGGACCAGCCCTCAGTGCCTCTGCCGGTTAAAACGGGCTGCATGCAAATTTTTAAACACAGCCTGTTTTCAGTCTCCTACACCACTCTATCGGCCAAAAATGGGCCACGCAGGGCCCCCATGCACAGCCCATTTTTGGCTCTTATTGGCACATTTTGCCATGTTTTGGGCCTGTTTTGGGCCTATTTTCAGCCTGTTAATTATGGATAGACACCAAAATCTTCCCACACAAAGATTTTAAGCACAGGAAGTTTTACAGATAGTACTTGACTTAGAACCACAATTGGAACTGGAACTTCTGCCACTAAGCAATGCAATTTTTATTGAGTTACACTCAATTGTACAATCTCTTATACTACAGTTGTAAAGCAAATCACTGTGATCCTTAAGCAAATTACATGGTTCTTAAACAAATACAGCTTTCCCCATTGGTTTTGCTTGTCAGAAGAATCAGGCAGGATTGAATTAATAAGAAAAAAATACTGATAATACTCACATTTAAATCATCTTCTCAAGTCAGGCCAGAGGTGTTATGCAGATCTTAATCTTGTCTAAAACTGTAAGGGTCAGAATAGATGAAAACAAACTTATATTCAATTTCAGCAAAATGAAATTACTGTTTGTTCAGAAACATCAGTTGCATGATAGTAGCAATGCTACTTATAGACATGGGTTCCTCTTTCCTAATGATTCTATGAAACTTGGGTTCTCCTGGGTGTACAGTTCCTACTAGAAGAGCAAATGGAAGCCACAGCTAGGTTTCCTGCTCTCAGCTTCAGTTGTCATGCCAGTGGGGACCCTCATCACCGGGATTGCTACAAGCCACATACCATGGATTGCTTTTAGAGTTTAACCCTCATTAGTGAGTCTAAGTGCTGATTAATCTTCGTGGAAACCAAATCAATGATAAAGGAATGAATTAGAGAATCAATCATCAGACTCTATCACCTTGCTACTGCTCTGAAACAAATTCTAAATTGCTACAAGCCACATACTATGGATTATTTTTAGAATTTAACTCTGAGCAAGTATTGGTGAATTTTTTTCAGATCCTATTTTACACTTTTGTATTGTTGGTGGATAGATTCCAAAGAAATTCTTATCCTTGTAGAGGATTTTATCCTTTAGGGTAAAAAAAAACAAAAAACCTATGCTTGTATTTTCCTAGGGTCACTTTTAGGATATCCTGCTATTTGCTTTGCTTTCTCTGATTATTTCTATATTTGTGGGTCATGCAAATAAATTCAGTGTAATATTATCTCCTAAGGCAGGGGTCGGCAACCTTAAACACTCAAAGAGCCATTTCAACCCATTTCTCAAAGAAAAGAAAATATTGGGAGCTACAAGATCCTTCCCGTGCCTGACTATTTCCTGAGCGGCCACAAAACTAGCATATGAAGTTGAATTACACATTCTGTTTTTTTTCCTGAAACTTTTCTTTTCTTGGATCTATCCATGGTTGGACTATCAAGAGTCGAAAAGCTCAATAAATCATCTGTACCACTATAACTGTCTGGTTTGGTTCTGCAACCCAACAAGACAGACACACACTTCAGAGGATAATTAGAATTGCAGAAAAAAATAATTGCTACCAACTGCCTTTCATTGAGGACCTCTATACCGCAAGAATCAAAAAGAGGGCTGTGAAAATATTTACAGATCCCTCACATCCTGGACATAAACTGTTTCAACTCCTACCCTCAAAATGACGCTATAGAGCACTGCACACCAGAACAACTAGACACAAGAACAGTTTTTTCCCGAAAGCCATTACTCTGCTGAACAAATAATTCCCTCAAAACTGTCAAACTATTTACTAAATCTGCATTACTATTAAGTTTCTCATCGTTCCCATCACCAATCTCCTCCACTTACAATGTAACTTTGTTTCTTATATCCTTAGGATTTATATTAATATTGATTGTTTCCTGATTGCTTATTTAGCCTATGACTATCATTAAGTGTTGTATCATTAAGTGTTAAATTTGTATCCTATGACTATCATTAAGTGTTGTGAGTGCTATGTCTTGATGAAGGTATCTTTTCTTTTATGTACACTGAGAGCATAAGCACCAAGACAAATTCCTTGTGTGTCCAATCACACTTAGCCAATAAAATTCTATTCTATTCTATTCTATTCTATTCTATTCTATTCTATTCTATTCTATTCTATTCTATTCTATTCTATTCTAAAGTGCATGCCGGTGAGTGTCGCACATTGGTAGTTGTGATGCATATTTTGAGCAACAGGGAGCTGCAGCAAAGGGATGAAAGAGCCACATGTGTCTCCAGAGCTGTGGGTTGCTGACCCCTGTCCTAAAAGATGTTCACTTATATTTCAGGTTGCTCAACTTTACTGAACCATACAATTATATAAAGTTCCCTGCTTTATATGTCTTGTTTGGTAATGGGTTTTCTGCAATACTTTATTCCCTTTTTTCTATTTCTAATGCTGGTCAAAGTTTGCAACAAAGGAATCAATCAGTCTTAAAGTAATTATTATTGAATTAAATATATAATAATGATGGTTTAATGCTAAAAGCATGACACATTACTTTCAGTAATCCCTTTTACTGGATTATTCATGCTACACAAAAAAAGAAATAAAAGAAAGAAGAAAGGTTAGTTTCAGGATGTACTATGATTATGCAATATAGGTTGTGTCTAGCAGAAGTGGTAAAATCCAATCATATTTTCCTAACCACTGTTAACCTTGTAGACAAATAGCTTCAGAACAAGCTCAGTTAAATTCAAGTGACTTTTCAGTAACCACATTAGCTATGTGCTGAAGGCAGTTAAAAGATAACTAAGCCATGCTTTGTTGTCAATATGCACAATGAAACAAAAATTGATAAATGGTACTGCAGAAATGGTTTGGTATCCCAGAAACTGTGGTATCCAAATTTCCATCATAGTTCTGGTGGTGAAAATAAGCCATTGGAATTTTTTTTCTTTACATATAACACAGTACAACTTATTTAGAACAATTTATGCAGTTCAAGATATCAAAAGATAAATTCACTCTATGTCTTTTTCAGCATGATGTCAACAATTTAGCTTGGGAGAGAAAAATAAGAAAATATACTTTTAAAAGAATTTTTTGAAACTAGCTAGTTTGGCAAGCTATGCCACATCAGATGTAATGTACTGTTTGTAAGACACTTAATATTCTAAAGTAAATATACATATTTTTAGAGGTAGGTCAGCGTTGTTAGTAATTCCTCTTAAATGCATATATCATCTCCCTGCTTCAGGTTTCTGTTTCTCCCATCCCTGCCATAGTTAATACTCCATGTTCATTGAGATATGCAGTTCGTAATAGGCTTTTAGGATTTTTAGAAGTACCACAAAATTGGGTGTGGAAGGGAATCCATTTTAATAACATCCATGGAGATGGAGTAGCTATGTGTTCCATATTGAAATATTTTATCACTGCTTCTATTTGTAATTACTATACAGATGTGTTTTTATTCTGTTAAATAAATCATGCATTTGTTTTTCTTCTATTCAATGATGTTCGATTCTCAGAGACTACCAGACGAATCCCCGCAGTTTTCTTGGCAGGGTTTTTCTGAAGGGTTTGCCATTGCCTTCTCCTTAGAGCTGGGACACAATGAATAACCCAAGGTCACCCAACTAACTTTCTGCCTAAGGCAACCTAAAATTCAGAGCCTCCTGGTTTCTAGACTGATGCTTTAACCACTACATCAAACTGACTCTCTTAAGTAGTGCCTTTAAAATTATTTAAATGATGGAAAGGTCAAAACAGACAAATAGTTGAGTAAATAAATAACTCAACCAGTACAGTTGGAGAACTACTGGAAAATGTAATCTTTTCAGTTCCACCTTTATTCTTCCCTTCTCTTTCTCTTCCTCTGATTCCACAGAATGTCTTTTGTATGTGCCAAAGTACACTGCCATCCAGCTGAGAGTACAAGTAAGTGTAGTTAATTGCTTAGTTGGCTTGATTTCTATCTGTCAATTTCTCCATTAGTTTAATTTAAGTATTTCTAGCATGTAATCAGCAGTGCCTGTGGCTAAAAGTCAGGCAATATACTCACTAATGCTCCCACATTACTTTACTATCATATTTGTATTTGTGTGTGTTTTATACACACACAAAATTCACTTTGCATATGCAGAAATTGATCTCAGTTGCATTGTCCAAACCTAACCATTTTTCTGCTGAACTGATTTAATTGATGTCTTGCCACTGGGTGTGTATAAAACTGTTACTGCTACTCGATTATCTGAGGCTCAGACAAATGCAAATGATAAAAATGCATTTTGCAAAGTGCACTTTCTTGGAAATCATATGTTGTGTAAAAGAAAAACCAAGATTAAGTACAAGATGGCTATATATCTCTATATTACCTAAGCACAACACATTTTATTGACCAATGTTTATGGGAAAATGTGGATTAATTATAGAAATAATATTTTGTACAAGTAGAATTAAGAATAAGATAAAGAATACTATCCATCTTGGCCTGGAAATTTTAGTTCTCATAAAATTTGTATTTACTGATCTATGGTATCCAATATGGAATGTAAATTTGATTCAATGTGCAAGCTGTTACCAATTGAATTCTTTATAGCTCAAGATCAAATCTATTTGTATCTGTCCATCAAATGTACCCTGGAATGCCTTAGAATCATTGAACTATCAGCTTTCCTAATGACTGTTACTCTTCTTTGGAACAGCATCCCAAAGAAGATCTTAAAATCTGAATGGCCTTAGTCTTACTGCGATAAGAAAAAGTCATTAAAAATTGACAGTTTCAACATGCCAAAAAGAGAGAGTGAGTTTAAACTGGAGTAATTCCTATTTGAATAAACAATCTAATTTATATCATAAAAATAATTCAGATTGAAAATACAATTCACAAAAATAATTTGCATTTTTTAATTGAATTGGAATTTAAAAACTATACTATTTTCAAAAATATTTCTGCTTATATCAAATTATTAAATCACAATAATTTACTAAAAGATTTAGAGCCAATCAGGAATTTAGTCCAAGTCAATTATTTCATTCTTTTAGGTATATGAGTACACTGGTGGCCTTTTGGTGAAGACTCTTGCCTCCCACTCATAAGGTTAAGAGTTCAATCCTAGGTAATGGCTGATCTTTCTCTCCTAGGGCACAAAGGAAAAATAATTTATGAATTCTGCAGAGCATTAGGAAGGACATCCAGCCAATAAACATTCAGCTCTATCCAATCAGTCCAGTTTTACCCCAAATTAAGAGATTACAGGGGCGCAAAAAAAGGTAGGAATCTGAGTGAACCTCTTTTGCGGAGTTATATTTATCACTCTGTTAGTATAATTACTAAATCATTTCTACAGTTTTGACAGAAAAAAAAGACTTTTAAAATATAATGCTTTTCCCTGTTTGGTCTTTCAAAATCTTTTTCATCGGTATAGTACCAAGTTAGCTAACCAACCAATATCTCTGCATTTAATTTTGTTTCTTATGTGAAGACTATTATACCATTATCATTCCATTGTGTTACTTTCAATGCATATCATTATCTACTATAGGGCTTTAGCTATAACATTTGAAAGACTGAGGCATTTTCAAGTGAGCATAGACTTCTGATGACTGTCTGGTCAAGTCCCTGCAGTTTTTGGATGGTAAGGATTAGTACTGATACCATATCGGCCCAAACCGGGATATATAGACTGAAAATTTAGGGACTGGTCTGTCAAAATCTCATTATGTGTGCCTATTCAAATGAACACATTCACTGATTTACCGGCAACAACTTTGGTATTGCCTCAGGATATTAGGTGGCATAATCACATATAGCCAAAATACATTGATTCTCTATTTGATTTTGGTAAGGATCCGACCGTATCCATAACAATCTGGAAAACAAGCTAGAACCATGGATTTTTTTTCTTGGGAACTTTGTCTTTACATTATTGACAGATTGAAGATGTATTTTTGCATCCTTGATCATTCCTGACCAAAATAATATGTCTGTAAGAAAGACTCCAAAGTTTTTTATTGCCTATATAATTGAGAAAAGACTTTTATAAATGGATTTCAGTAAGTGTGTTCTACAACTCTGTGGAATTATAATTTAGTCTATTTTTTTTTCCAGTGACAGATTTTACTCTGATATGGTATAAAATTCACTTTCTTTGACTTGCTGATTTTGAATCCAGACTTGAATTGGTAGATTTTTTTTCTAGTTTGTACAGACATTCTATTGATGGCTTCTAAATGCATTCTGAGTGTGTTTAATTTAGTCTTACTAAAGTTTGGGACTATTTTTTTTTATTGGCAGCTTTGAGACAGTCTTGACTCTTGTTGACTGCCTGGACAAATCCATACATTTTTTTTCTTGTTGAGAGTATATTTTTTATTTTTAGAAGAGACTTGCTGTTTCCTCTTTCCTATGACAGTCAGAGAGAGAAAGAGGGAGGAGGAAGGCCCAAAGTCACCTGGGGGATTTATGGCTAAAGAATAAACAGAACTCTTTGTTTCCTAGTTTCTAGCCTGGTGCCTTAGTCACTATACCAAACTCTTTGGGACAAATACAAGTCAGATACTAAAATATGATAGATAAAAAGTATTTTTTTAAAAGATAAAGATATAAGGTGGGAGAAGTATGGGACTGTCATAGCATTTCCCCAGCTTCTAATTAAAGTTTGGAATCCTAGAGAGATAGAAAAAGAAAGAAAACCCAATTAATTGAACCTAAATAACTTCTATGACGGTTAGCTGTTGTTTTTGTAGAATAAGGTAAAATGTCTAGTCCGAATTTGAGTTAAATTTGACTTTGCTTTCTGCATTGTGCTGAAGTCTTGTTCAAGTTATAAAACTGGGTGTATTAAATTCAGTCATCCTTCAGCTTCACGCTATATTCATGATATTATATATGGAGATAAAAATCTTGCAATCTGCAATATCAATCTGAAACTAGAGTAGTATCATTGTAGTTGTTCTTGCAAAGAAATGCCACTTACAAAAGACCATCTTGTACTCTGGCTTGACAATTACATTTTCTTTGTGTTTTTTCTTTAACTTATTTGCAATAGGATCAGGGTAGTATAAATTTATGTCCCTACATAGAATGTTTGCATTTAAACAATTAAAGTTTAAAATTCCTTTTAATTTCATCTTTCTTTTTTTTAAATAATAAAAAAAATGATTTAGTGTTCTTGGTAGGAGAAAGTAAATATAGAGATAATTTTATGGATGGCTTTAAAAGGCAATTACATTAATTTCTTGAAGGACGAAGGCTATGAGCCATGAAATCTAAATCATATTTTTATGTTCTCTTGTAGTACACCTCTGAATACTACATATTGCAGGTAATAACCAGAGACAAATATGACTTAAAATAAATTATAGGATTTCCAACTGCTTTGATATGGTTGAAAACAAAATGCTGATATAAGCTTATATAAGATATAACATTTTCATATACATGGACTACATGAAGCAAACAATTCTGTAATAAAGGAAAAGCAGAAACCATTATGTTGGTATCATAATCTTCTTGATATGAAAACCATCTTTCTCTTTTATTTGCAAAATTAGATAACTTTATCCATAAAACTTCTTACACCATTTAATTCAGCTAAGAGTAGACATTATTAAAAGTATATTTAATTGACTAAGTGATTTAAAAAAATAATAAAAATAATGTGAATATATTTAACAATTACACAATAGCCTGCCAATGTTAGATATCTGTAATAATTTTAAACTTCAATTCACATCCTTCTTTTGTTCCTGAATGCCTAATTAGGACTAAAGAAATTAAATTCAGAAATGTTTATAGAATTACATGTGTTCAGCAGATGAATACCAAAAGTGATTGGTATTCATATAATATAACCATTCTAGCTCTATGGTCCTTGATATTCTGACAATTGAACATTTTGTTATTGAATATACGGTGTTAGATTTCTTTTACTTAAGAATTCAGTATCATTTTCCTTTATGAATACATCTGGAGGTTAGTGATCTTTGGGCTCCTTATGGTAATCTCAGTGAATAGAATTGGATATATAGTGGAAACAACCCAATAATATAATAGAAGAAAGAATGACTATTTTAAAGGCGGGCTGAAATGACATTTTGTTTTTATTGTCTGATGGCAGACAATTTCTTATAGAGTGAGATAGAGTGAACACCATACATCAAAGTGAATGTTATAGTTAACCTCATAGAAAGTGTTTGTAAGCAAGACAGCTCTTGGGATGTCAGTCATTCAAGCAAAAGATAATTAGCACTATTTGAAAATGTATTAAACTGAGTAATAAAATCACAACTGGGAAAACTGAATGGAAGCAGATGGTTCCTTCAGTTGGCTAGTCATGGAAGTCAAATCAGACACTTTGTTTGACTCTAGGATAACTCACACTAATAATAGCTAACATCTCTAGTGAAAAACAAAGTAGAATTTTTCTATTGTAGTTTGCTAGTACTGGTCTTGTTATAATATTAAAATGTCATATTTAATCAGTTAGTATGTTATCAGTTACATTTTAATCATCTATTTAGAAAAATAGGAAGTTGCATTACACTGAATCGAATCAGTGTTTCATTTAACTCAGTATTGTTAATTTTTTTCAATCCTTTATGAGATTCCTAGAACTTTATGAGATTCCTAGAACTTTTAAGCTATACTCTTTCTTTGGCTTATTTTAATTTGATAGCTGCTCAGAGTCTTTAGAATGGAAATGTTTAACATTCTAAAATTAAGAGTAGCCCTTTTAGTCCATATAAATCAAAAGCCAAAATGCTAAAATTCTTGTACATTTGTTTTTGCATAAAAGCCTTAATGAATGATTAATGTCTACCATTAAGTCAGTGTCTACTGTTAGCAACATACAGATAAAATTTATCCAAGTCAATCTGTTCCCAGCTTGCTCTTCAGATTGTCCAATAATGTATCCATATTTAATGAATAATGCTTTGTTTATATTGGTTGGTAGATTTCTGTATCTGGATGGCCTAGAATTAAAATTAAAAATCTTCTGTGTAATAATAGTAAATTTTGATAGCCAATCCACCACCAACTTTTAAAGATGAAAAGTGAAATAAAGCAGAGGATTTAAAAAGTTAAAACCCAGGATGCTTAATAAATGAACTGTCAAGAGGAAGATGTATGCTCAGTGCTTTGTGACCAGAATCTTCAAGACTCCCCTTCCCAGATGGGTCCATGGCCATCCAAAAGCTGTCTTGGGTCATTCCTAACTATTCCTATTCAAATCCATGGAGCAGCAGCACTGTCAAAAAAACAGCTTTGGCAGCAAAATCAACAGTTTGTCCGCATGACAGAACACTTTTGTTACCATTCAGCAGCCATCTTGGTGAGAAATTCTACATTTTAACAGTTACTATCTTCATATAGAGTTTTATAAGCCTAAGGTTAATATCTATGTTTATAAACTTTGTGAAGACATGAAGAGTGTATATATATATACTCTTCATATATACACAGTATATTGTAGTTGTCATTTGGTTAAAATCTGGAATCGGTCTTTCTCATTAAGAAAGGCTCATAGTTGAAAGTTGTTAGTATAACAATATATATAAGTAAATCTATAAATCTCATTAATTGAGAGTAATTTATAAATTAGGCCCAAAATAAATTTTTTTATCTTCAGCTGGATTATAATTATTTTCTGAATAGTTATTCATGTTAAACAATAATTTCTGCAGGAGAGATGGGGGAAAGGGAGGAAAGAAATGAAATTAGTCTGACTTGTTTTTGTTTAGCTGCCAGATGAATTTTTCTGAATGCTCTCTACATTGAAGATGTACTGTATGTGTACTATACAAAGGATAATTTTTGCAAAAGATAATTTCATCTTTTCATTTAAGATTTCCAACTGTCAATGAAAGATGCAAATTATGATTCTATTGTGTAGATTATAGATATTTTATAACAATGAGATTGAATTTTTAGCTGAATGAAAATGAAATTGAAGCCACATGATAAGTGGCCTCAATTTCATGCTTATATTCTAGCTTTAGTGATAAAATCTTAATGTATAATTTATTTCTAGGAAAGTTGCTGTAGGCTGATCTGCTCAATGATATAAAGAAAATGTAAATTATTTTTTGTGATAAATCCTAGGCAGTCTGGCAGATCTTTGTTTACTTTCAAAACATGTGCCACATCTTCTTCGTGTTGTTTACCAAGGTTTTCAAGTTGAATAATTCTTGTTTCAGATGAAAAAGCTACTATGGTGTGAAGATCTTTTGCATTGGATGCAGAAAATGAAATTTAAAACTTAACCCTGCTGGTACTAACCTACATGTGGACTCAAATTCTCGCTAGAATGTATATATGATTATGTAACTAACATAAATCTAAATTCAAATTAATGAAAGAATTTGTACAAGGAAGTAGGAAAGTATGTCACATGAATATGTTTCATCATTACATCACATAATACCATATAATTACTGTCTTTTTTCCTTCTATTTAGTGTTGATATAATCAAAAAATGATTTGTTGTTGATATTATTTCCGATCAATTGAATATGAGAATGACAGTAACCTATTAAAAGTCTAAATTGCTCTCTCTCTGTCTCTGTCTCTCTCTGTGTCTGTATGTTTCTGTCTCTGTCTCTGTTTCTGTCTCTCTCTGTCTCTCTGTCTCTGTCTCTGTCTCTCTCTCTCTCTCTCTGTGTGTCTATGTTTCTGTTGGTGTTTTGGTGTATGATCCCAAATCTTGTTCTTCAATATAAATCAAACTTTCTACTGACTTTGGAGAAAGATAAACTTAATTTCTCTCCCTCTCCTTTGCCTCCTCTCTCTCCCTTTCTCTCTCCATCTCTCGCTGTCTTTTTACATACACACATACCCCTCATATATCTCATCATATAAGAACATATGACTTCTGTAACAGAACCATTAGTGCTTGGAACACTTTACCTGACTCTGTGGTCTCTTCCCATAATCCTAAAAACTTTAACCAAAAACTTTCTACTATTGACCTCACCCCATTCCTAAGAGGACCATAAGGGGCGTGCATAAGCGCACAAATGTGCCTACCGTTCCTGTCCTATTGTTTTTCTTTTCTTCTTCCTATATATATATATATATATATATATGCTTATACCTCCTAATATTTACTAATATATATGTTTATACACAAGGGTGAAATGCTCCCGGATCGGACGGGATCGGACGGGATCACGCAATCCGGTAGCAATGGTGGCTGCTGGTTCGGAGGACCGGTAGCAAAAATCCCTGGCCCCGCCCTCCCTGCCTCTGCTGAGACGCACCATCTGCAGAGGTTTTTTTTTTAAAAAAAATTTTAAAAGCCGGTTTTGCTTCAGCTGAAACAGATCTTTAAAAGTAAAAAAAAGCCTTTGAGGATCCTGCCCCTCAGCTGAGATCGGCAGCCTTTAAACTTAAAAATTAAAATTAAAGGCTACTCTGGGGATCTCACCTGAGTTCCTCATCAGCAGAACCTTAAAAAACATGTTTTCTGTAGAAAACATGTAGAAAAACTCCTTTTAAAAGAGCTAAGCCACTTATCTGATTACTGATCGACCTCATGGCTCTGCTCACAGCCCGAAAGCCCCAGTTTCGCTTTTAGCACGAGAGAGAGCTAATCTAAACTTAGCTAATCTATTTCACCACTGAGTGATTAATGCTGTCTGGCTGAGGAACTCTAGGAATTGAAGTCCACAATAAAATAAAATAAAATAATAAAATAAAATATTTGTGCAGCTTTCTGAGATTTGGTGTGTTTCTGTAGTGTTTCACTCTAACTACACAAACACACAAAATCTCAGAAAGTTGTATGTGGTATTTTGTGTGTGTGTCAGTTATGTGTGTGTAAAGTGGGAAAGTTGGTTTTTGAGCTTTTTGTGGCTGTGTGAAGTGTGAAGTGCAGCTGCTTTTACATTGTGTGTGAGTCAGTTGTGTTATGTTGTGTTATGTTGTTTTGTGTGTGTATAAAGTGTGAAAGTTGGTTTTTGAGCTTTTTGTGGCTGTGTGAAGTGTGAAGTGCAGCTGCTTTTACATTGTGTGTGAGTCAGTTGTGTTATGTTGTGTTGTGTTGTGTGTATGTAAAGTGTGAAAGTTGGTTTTTGGTACCTCTTATTGTTTTTTATACTTTGTTTATTATTTTTATTATTTAGTGTTGTTGGCCACACCCACCCCGTCATCTGACCACCAAGCCACACTCACCAATTAAGCCATGCCCATGTCCCACGGTAGGGACAATTTTTAGATTTCACCCCTGATTTGTATATTATATAACCTTTTTGTACGATGCTTATATATATTGTTGTGACAAAATAAATAAATATGCATTATTACTTTCAATTTCTCTACATGGGCCTGCCTTTGAAGGGTATCTAGAAACTTCAGCTGGTGTGAAATGCACTGACATGAGTTATGTCTGTATATGACTGGTAGAACACACATTATACCTCTGCTGTGCAAGCTGCACTGGTTATCAATTTGTTTCCAAGTCCAATTCAAGGTACTGGTGTTCACCTTTAAAGTTTGACATGACATGGCACTGGGTTATTTGAGAAGTGGCCTTTCCCTGATTTTATCTACCTGTCTCACCAGATCTCACAGAAAGGGCAATGTCCAATGGTGGGTTTCTACCGGTTTGTGAACCTATATTGGTGGCAGCAGGAGGCTCCACCCACCCACCCAGACATCATCACGGACACTCTGCGCATGTACAGAATGTTCTGCACATGTGCAGAAGTCCCACACATGAGCAAAACAAGCACTCGCATGTGCGCTCCCAGTTCCGAACTGGTAACAAAGGTAAGTGGAACCCACTACTGGCATTGTCCCATTACATTGTCTAGGGAGCTACATCAAGCAGGTCCTGGGAGGTGGGCCTTTTTTTGCTGTGGCCCTCATGCTATAGACTCCTTTCGTTTCTGAGGTGTGGATGACCTTATCATCTCATCTCTTAAGACATGGTTGTGATAACAGGCCTGGGGATGGCAAGTGATGGCTGAATTAGGTAGGTAGCTCCATTACTATTAACACCATCTATTATTCCTGTTGAACTGCTTTTATACATTTTAAATATTTTTAATATTAATGATACTGATTTTAGATATTTATTGTTTTAGTTTTGTTGTACACCATAGAGAGTCACTTGTTTGTGAGGTGGATGGTTTTATAAAATAGAGAAATAAAATAACTTACGTTTGTAAACAATGTTTTAAAGCTTTCTTAAACAGTGCCTGCATATTTATATTAGCCTGGATTACTTCATATCTCTTTACTGCTGTGAAAATGTAGTGTTACAATAATAAGAGAATCAATCAAATAAAGACTGCAACTCTTAATTAAATTATATATTTTTTCCTGCTGAACGTTTTGCAATATAATCGTTAATAGGCAATAATAACAATAATAATAAAACACATTAAAATCCGATAGATGTGATGAATAATATTGGAAGAAAAATATATATTGTTTTCAGTATGCAAAAGAGATAATGAGCATGGAATATTGATATTTAAATGCTGAATAAAATATAAATTTCATGTTTTGTTTTGTGATTTCAGATTGCTCATGAAGAATGCACTAGTTGTTACAGCCTAAAGCAAGATTATCTCTCGCTTCTGTATTTTCTTTTCTGTGAAGAGCTAATGAAGAACCTTGTAGCTCTTGAGTTGTTCCCTTTCTTCCAGAAATCACATATATACTAAATGGGTACTCTTTGCATATCTTCAGGCGTTTGCTCAGTAGATAATGATGACAGGCCAATTTACACTATATTTTGTGAAGCTTGGGGAAAGCAATAAAAAAAAATAAAGATTTTTATTTATTATAGTACAATTGGGTGATTTTTAAATCTATACTGGAAAAGAAGTAGCAGTCCAAGTTAATAGCTAGTTTTTTTTTGTACTGTTCTCTAAAGTTAGCATTTCATGAACTGAGATTGTACAACCAATTTTCAGATCCATGACTAATGCATCCTTTCCTTTGAGAACCTGAATGCCTTTTTTTCTCCCAGTCTGGCTTTTAGTTTTGATTATAATACCCATATTCCATAATTTATTTATATAAGGTCAGCTTGCCCAATACAATCCTTGCTGAACAGGTTAGAATTTTTCCTATAGCATGTTTGAATAAATGCATATGATGTTTCTTTTCTTTCACATGAGTATTTGAACTAAAATACTGGAAAATGATTTCTTTCCCATGTCATTACCAGAAATAACCATTCTTAATGTGAAATATAAATAGCAATATTTAAAAATTTGAAATTTAACGAACATGAGAAAGCACCTACCATATTTTTCGGACTATAAGACACACCTTAGTTTTTGGGGAGGAAAATTTAAAAAAAGCTGATTGGTGGGTGGGATCAGCCTTCCGGAATACCCCCAATCAGCTGTTCCCAGAGGTGAATTTTAGCAACAGGTTCGTTGGTTGTGAGCTTTGCTCCTTGCTTTTTTTTTCTGCCTCTGAAACTTCTGAAACTCTGTTTCAGAAAAAAACTTTTTGGTCTGCCTCTGAAACTCTCCGAAACAGAGCTTCAGAAAAAAAGCCTCTGAAACTTCGTTGCTGAGTCTTTTTTTCTGAAGCTGTGTTTGGAGACTTTTTTTCTGAAGCTTCATTTCTCAGCCTCTGAAACCTCTGTGTGAGAGGGCTAGATTCGGAGTAAAAGACACACCCAGATTTTCACCCTCTTTTTTGGAGGAAAAAGGTTAATCTTATACTCTGAAAAATATGGTAATTCAGCTTGGCTGATCTTGGAAGAAAAAATCATATTGGCTGATGTGAGATCTTCAGGAAACTCAGGAATCTTTTTTTTTAAGAAGTGGAAAAAAATATTCAGTAGGCAACAGCAACAACAACTGGTACCTATTTCTGTAATAGAATGTCCTTCTCACTGGCAGGCAATGATCCAAGATATTTCAGCATGAAAATAGTGCTTTTTCAGGCAAAATGGAAGGAGACCTAATTTTAGTGCATGAGGAAATAGATTGCATGAAAATGCTAAAGGGAATTGGTTTGGTGAATCTGGTGTAGGAATGTCTACCTTGGTCTCAGTATTTCTGTTGTGCTGTTTTGACTGATGACTGTTTTGAATCCCAATGTCCACCCTTTTCATCTGGTTTGTGTAGATAAAATTCTCTCATTGAATATATTTATTTACTTAGTTTCCCACCTCATAGAACATGACTGGATGCTGTGAAATAAAACTACTTTATAAAAACTAAAAATTAAAAAGCACTAATACTTAAAAACATTCTGCAACAAAGAGCACCAGTTGGGGTTATTAGTAACAGACTAGCAAAGCAAGTTATTAGTGTAGAAATTTTAATTTTAATTTCTCCTCATGTCTTATTGTTATCTGACTGGTACTATGTTAAACATTTTGACAACCCCATTAGAGTCATGTGAAAAAAGCCTAGAAACATCCCTATTCAAAGGTAGGAGGTATCAGTGGAAATTGTAGAAAATTAAATGAATGTTTCAGTGCCAAATTCTCCACTGCTGCTCCTAAGGGAATCAAACAAATCTATTAACGTAATAATGGGCTAACAGTTATAGAGATAACTTTTCATATTCTAGTGGTAGTGGTGACAGTTATGATGAAAGATTCTCCTTCTCAGATCTTAGTCAACTATCATGGTTCCTTTGCCAAATGAATGCATTTTTCCCCCCCACATGAATGCAAACACAGTGCCATTAAAAGAGAAACAACAAGAATAAAAATATGATTGGACTCTTTTTTAAAAGTTATTTCAGTATTCCTATTATGAAACATTGCTGCCAACTGAACATACCAGCAGTTAGTTATAGATAGACATAGCAGACTTTGGGGAAAGTCAGTTATATGAAGGTATGATGGCAACATGATTTTGTTGTCAGAAGTAATTAGAAGAATATTGAGATAGTTCGGCAGTCAAGTTTGCTTGTTGGTCCCTAATCATTTGAAAATAGCCTAAGGGATATAGAGTTCATTTGCTACAACCCAAACTGAAAGATGAGCACAGGAAACTGCACAGTATCAGGCACACAGCATCTTCACTGTGAAAAGTCACATCTGGCAAAAATATTGCACATTAAAACTTGAAGACGAATCCCAGACTCAATATTTTCTTGTCCCAGGAGAGATAACAATTGCTCAGTTTCATATTTTATACAAACATTAAAAATTAAAAGAAATCCTTCATCTGGTTAGTATCTGGATTGGGATAATTAGCGAATGGAAGAGCAGTAGACTAGACTGGGAATTTTGAAAAAAGAAAGCCATGTTGGAAGAAAGGAATGGCTAACTATATTTGTTCTGTTGCCAGGAAAACTGCACGGATATGGTCAGGAAATAAAAAGCAGACAAGCTGCATTTGAATAAGAATTTGCCTTACTTATGGCAAAATGTAAATTGTACATCATATAAAACACCTAGTATGCATAGTCTACTGAGAAATGAACAAAAAGGTGTATTTATAATGAGGAAATGGGAAGATTTTTTTGGGGGGAAGGGATGATACCTGTTTGTTTTCCTTTATCCAAACTTAATTCTTTGTGACTACAAGGACCCAATCAAACAATTTTAGAATAGAATAGAATAGCATTTATTTATTGGCCAAGTGTGATTGGACACACAAGGAATTTGTCTTGGTGCATATGCTCTCAGTGTACATAAAAGAAAAGATACTTTCATCAAGGTACAACAATTACAACACAAATGATTGTCAATATATCGATATAAATCATAAGGATTGCCAGCAACAAAGTTACAGTCATACAGTCATAAGTGGAAAGAGATTGGTAACGGGAACGATGAGAAGATTAATAGTAGTGCAGATTTAGTAAATAGTTTGACAATGTTGAGGGAATTAATTGTTTAGCAGAGTGATGGCCTTCGGGAAAAAACTGTTCTTGTATCTAGTTGTTCTGGTGTGCAGTGCTCTATAGCGTCATTTTGAGGGTAGGAGTTGAAACAGTTTATGTCCTGGATGTGAGGGATCTGTAAATATTTTCACGGCCCTCTTCTTGATTCGTGCAGTTTACAGGTCCTCAATGGAAGGCAGGTTGGTAGCAATTATTTTTTCTGCAGTTCTAATTATCCTCTGAAGTCTGTGTCATTCTTGTTGGGTTGCAGAACCGAACCAGACAGTTATAGAGGTGCAAATGACAGACTCAATAATTCCTCTGTAGAACTGAATCAGCAGCTTCTTGGGCAGTTTGAGCTTACTGAGTTGGCGCAGAAAGAACATTCTTTGTTGTCCTTTTTTGATGAAGTTTTTGATGTTAGCTATTCATTTTAGATCTTGCGATATGATAGAACCTAGAAATTTAAAGGTTTCTACTGTTGATACTGTGTTGTCTAGTATTGTGAGAGGTGGAAGTATGGAAGGGTTTCTCCTAAAGTCTACCACCATTTCTACGGTTTTGAGCGTGTTCAGTTCCAGATTGTTTTGGTTGCACCACAAGACTAGTTGTTTATAGGCAACAATATGGAAGCTGTTTTCCTTCCCCCCCACTTCTGAGATGCTTTTTCCCATACAAACATATAGCCCCAGAGTGTTCTAAGTATTCTTATCTAAACAATAATTAAACACTACTTTGCTGATTTTTTTTTTAAATCACATAAGAATGGCCATGCACTGTGCCCCTTCAGCTAAAGCCAAACCATAATTACATTTTGAAATGTGATCATTATATGCTCTTGTTTCTTTATCCATGCGGTTTGTATCCATTTTTATTTGCTTCTAAAACTAGAATTTCCCTCATCACTCTTATATTTTCCCACATCAATGCCTTTAATAATTTCCATCCCACTAGTTCTATTTTTCCTTACTATTTATCGTCGTGCAGCTTTAACTGACAGCTCTCCATATCCACTTTACACACTGTGAAGTGTTACCCTCCTTTCTGCTTGGGATCTGCTGACACTTCTTTTGTTGTAGGTTTTCGCCCCACTGCTACTCTTCTGTTGTCTCTTCCTTTTTAATCTTCTTTATCTGCTGGTGCTTCTGTTAGTCTTTTCCTTTTGGGGTTAGGGGAATCTCAGGGTTCATGACAGTACTCTTTAGACTTACTTCTTTCTTTCTAAATCCCTTGTTCAAATTCTATTCTACAGTATTGCCCTTGTACTTCCACCTTCAGTGAAAGCACTTAAACTTTTTCTAATGAAAGGCCAAAAAAAAAAAAAAAGAAAGAAAGAAAGAGAAAAAAGCATTAAATAACAGTTTGTGTCTAGCAGAATAGTAAGTATCAGCAGAATTCTATATTCCAATTGTGTGGGTTTTTGAAGAAACCCTTTGAAGAAAAGTGAAAATTGGAATATTTTAGACTCATCTTAAACTGAAGATTTTTTTATTATCATTATTTTTTTCTGATTGTTCTGAATCCCAACAATAGAGGTCCTGTCAATTGAGAACTAATGTAAACATTTTTAAAGAAAGATTTTTTTCTTTAATGGGCACACAAAATGCAGTTTTAAGATAAGCTTCTTAAAAGTTCCTGGATGACAGCATGCTCCAATTGTTGAGTAAGATTAACATTTTACCAGTGTAGTAGAAATCTGAAGACTTACTTATTATTTTTTCTAATCAGACTGATTAAAGACACAAACAGATATGGTTTAACAAATGGATATAAACGAATAAGAAGGAGACAGGAAAATAAAAATTGTAGGCACAACTCAAGAAATATTTGGTATTAGTAAGTCTCAGTGAAACTATAACAACTTCCATTTTTAACCATGTATCAAATACTTTGCTCTAACTATATTTAACTATTTAATCTTCTATTTATATATAAATTATATACACAGTGAAATGTGTATATATGTGCTCCTATACCTTATAGTAAACATAAGGTAATGTACTATACTATAAGGTATAGTAATGTGCTCCTATACCTTATAGTAAACATGCTAAAATAAAAATCCTTGTATTATTGATTCTGTATACATGAAGATGTGTTGGGAAAGTCCAGAAGGCTGGAAGGAAGGTTCAAACAGGGAATTGGGTTTGAGTACCTGGAAAACCATAAGAGAGGTAAGCCTAATCTCCCCAACCCACACACACACACATACCAAGATCTATGAAACTTTATCTGCTTGGAAAACAAGGAGTCTGGGGAGATTCTTGTAATATAGGTAGAAGTCAATAAAATTGCTGACTTAAGTTATTCATGAGTGGCTCTGATTGCTTTTGCCTGACAATACAGCATAACTTTCTGTATAAGTGTTACATTTCTATATTTACTGGCATTTTATTAGGTAGCAGTATTCACACTTCACTTACATTTTAAATAATGCTAATTTGTCAACTTTGGTCAATGCTAGTCATCTTTGATAATTAATTTTGTAATTTTACTTGTGTATATTGTTTAGCAGTTTCAAACTATTAATATATTTGAAATAGAGTAATGACCATAACTATGGAAAATTGATGGCATAGAGATATCAAAGGTATTGTATATTATACATATGTAGCATGTACTACAAATATTTTTGGTGAAGTATATTACTATGTCTAACATCCTACAACTAATATCTTGGTCACTGCAAAAGGATGTAAAAAAGTTTTTTCTTATTCATACTCTATGGTGAAAAGTAAGTCCACATTCTTTGTATAACTAATTATTGAGAAAGGACATATTTATCTTTGTCCTTTCATTTATATTTTTAAAGCCCACTTCAACAAAAGTTAAAGAAGGTTAGTGGAATAACAATAGTATTTTACTTTTTTTAAAAAAAAAAAATCTAGAATAGCTGGGGTTTTTAATGATTAACACAATTCATCATATTTGTTCCTTTTCACTAATGTATCATAAAAATCTCCTGCTGCTCCCAGCAGTGTCATACTAATTTAGTCACTAACAAAATTAGCAGCAGGAAAGAAGTCTTTTATTTTTCTCCCCTCCATTTATGGATGGCATTGTTCATTCAACAAAGAATAGCAACTTCTGCTATAATTGTTCTTGTTTTATGAAACCTATAGGTTTATTTTTTCATTTCAACTGTTTTATAAATAATAAAAGAAAACAAAATGTGCATAAATAAAATAATACATACACATATACTATAAGGACAGGAAGGCCTGGAGGAACGTTGTCCATGGGGTCGCGATGGGTCGGACACAACTTCGCAACTAACAACAAAATACTGTAATTAAATATTGTATTAAACAGTCAAACAAGACAACAAGGTATTCTTTCACTTTTGAAATATTTTTTTATTTCATCTCCATAATTTATAGCAGCATTTAATAATGAAAGGTATTTAAAGTTGAAGTTGTAGAAAACTGAACAAAGGGAGTGTTGAATGAGGTCATAATATTATCTTGATTGATACTATCAAGAAAAGCCATTTTCCTGGTACAATACATTAATATTTAATGTAATCTACACTTGGAGATGTGTCAGTTGTGATCTGAAAACATGAATTAAAACAACAACAACAATGTGCAGCCAGGTATGCAACATTTGTTTTCATGGCTGGTGCAAAATATAACTAATGTGCATATTTTGTTCAACAGTGTCTAGTATATGCATAATATAAATGCTTCTACAAGTGGAGTTTATTTTTCCACTGTGGTGGTTTTAAAACCAGTCAAAAACCTGGATCACCTCCACAAAACCACCATATATGACAGATGGAGTAGTGTCACAGATGTCTAGAGTACTTGAGATTCCAAATCTGTTGTTCATATGTTCAGTTATGTGCTGTCAGTTTGAAACATTTGCTGTTTTGTTTATTTGTGAATGTTGCTGTTTTCTGCGACGGCATCTGAGCTCAACAAACTGAAGATACAATTTTTTTCAGTGTCAATCTTTCATTTCCACTGCCAACAGTTCCTGAAGGTTAGTGGCTTCATCATATTTGAATGCTGGCATCCAATCACAGCAGCTACTTCATCTATGTTAAGGAAAATAGCAGTTTAGCCACATTGAATATCCTTCAGGGAGATTTGCTAATATTTTATGATGTCAGTATAATACACACAAACATATATGTTTGTTCTGTATGTATAAGTATTTGTATACAATGTCCGTGTGTGTGTGCATGTATGTTTTATTTTCTTTTTAGGATCCTGTAGTCCCTTATTCAAATAGAGTTGGGCTGATTGAATGGAGATGAGCATTTACTATTCAGATGCTCTTCCTAATGCCTACATCAAGTTCGCAGCAGATATTTTCTCTGAGAGACAAACATGTCACTGCCGGGGATCGAACTCTCAACCTTCCAAATGGGAGGTGAGTGTCTTCATTGTTAGGCTACCAAACTGCATATACTATATATAAAGGTACTACATGTACACAGACAAATACAGATAAACATTACACAGAGAGAGACATATACCTATACAATTCCCTTCTTACTTCTATGGGTGGGATGTATTTCCTTAATCTTGGTCCTCTGCCAGAGACCTGGGACTTTTGGACAGAAAGCTCTGCCAATTATTTTTCGGATCTGTTGGTTGTAACCATTTTCCAGCTTAGAGTCACAGTGTCAAGTGTTCCTACCACCACTGGTCTACTTTGGTCTTTATTTTCCAAATCCTCTCTAGTTCTAGTTCTTCTTTCAGTACTTTTTGTATTTCTCTAGCTTCTTATATTCTTTCTTCCAGATATTGCTGTCACTTGTCATTGCTACATCTGTCACCACCGCTATTTTCTGCCCTTGTCTATTTCTACAGTGTCTGGTAATTGGCCATTACCTATCTGCCTGTCTGGGTCTGGAAGTCATGGAGAACTTAGTCCCCTTTTTCTGCCTGACCTTTCCAACTCCTGTACAGTCTCTGACTGTTGACTTGAAGTGAAAACTTCCCTAGTTTGTGAGGATCTTCCAGCCTCCATTGGCAGCTTCCATATGCTCCTTTGGCCAGCTCATTATATTGTGAACAATGACTAGTAGACCTTGACACTTATCATTTGGTGATACGTGATTACAGCTGTTTTAAGAGCTTAGATTTAATTAGGACAAATATATTGTTTGTTTACATTTGTTACCTTTAGGATACAATATTGTAAACTGTGTAAAAATTTTTTTGTGATGCATAAATCTATAAGTAATATGACATGGAACAAAGAATGAAAATATTTTCACCACAGCTGATTGAATCCTTGAAGCCTTCAAGGCCAGGAAAGATGGCAGAGCTATATGCATTGTAGCCTATTATATATTGAAAATGAGGAAATATGAACGTTAACTATATAAACATCCTTTAATTCTTGCCATCTGAAGCTTTAAACGGTCTCAGATGTGAGCAGAGCTTTTTAAAGAAGCTTTAAGTTCCAAAATGACATTTGACATATCATTTACTTTAACCAAAAATAAAATTGAGATAGAGGAACAAATTAATGTCGTTTGACAACAGTTATAAAAAATATAGGAGAAATATATGGATTTTAATCGAAGTCCAGTTCTACTAGACACATGAAGAAAGCTTTTAGATTCTAAGCAGAAATGTCCTGCTTGGAAATTATTGGAATTGAATTTTTAATATATCTGAAGGGTATCAGCTAATTATTATAATTAGCTCAATTAAATATACCTCTTTCTATTTAATTTAATTTAGGAACTTAAATAATCTTGGTAGATAAAATATAAAAAGCAGAAGAATAAAGTAAAATTCACATGTATACTAAGAGTCTGAGTTCTCTGGTGAAAAGATATAAATATGGCTCTGAATATCAAATATACAGATGGTGTAAATATATATATTTCATTATACAGATGATTAGAAAAATATAACTGATATAATTGCATATTGCCATCCATTTCTTCATCCATATAGTACTACTATATCCCATTGCTATCCAATAACAAGTGTAATTCACTAACTGACTAACCTTTCTCTGAGTTGTCTTGATTTATTTGTTTTATAAAACTTTTTCAATAAAAAATAAATAAATAAATAAACTAATGACAGCCAGTTGTGGGTCTCTGTTTATGGCATGTTAAGTGATGATGTGACCTCCTATTTGTGGTGCCTTGTGGGAGCAATGAACAGTCATTCCATAAAGAAATCACACTTGTACAGTTTATAATTTATAAACTTAGAGTATATCATCCATATTTTCAACCTTTTTTCGACATTCTCACATTGAATTCCTTTTCATCTTTTTTTCAGATTTCTGACCTTATTGTTCTTTGAGTGTTGCAAACATTTTCACACTAATTTCTGAAACACTTTTTCGAACATTCCCTTATTTCAATTTTACTATTTTTTTTATTTCCATGAAAATTCCCCTGCATTCCTCTGCCCCTCTTAATTTAATCTTTCTTTTGTCTTTGATTGCTTTCTTGCAACTATATTTTCTTCTATATGAATTTAATAAAGTATTTTTCTTCTGATTTTTTTCAATTTTCTCTTAAATGTATTTTTAATCCCTTCCATATCAACATTTCCTCTCATATTTCTTGTTAGAGTAATTTCAGACACATAATAATGACACTTTCTGGGCAATGGGCAAGCAAGCAGGGAAGGTCTCAAATTGCTCTAATATGTCTTCCACACCCATGCAAGATCCTCAATGCTCTGTGTTTGTACCACAGTGACCATTGTCACATCTCCATTCATATTTTCCAACCTGTGCACTATCATATGCCTCCACCCATTCCCACTCACCTCCCCAACTCCACAATACTTCTTGCACCTTCATGACCTCATGTTATCCCCATGCACACTTTCCAACCCAGTATGACATATATTATTTTATATTAAATGAATGGGGATGCCAAGTTTAAACTTGATGTGGAAGAAAAGAACAGAGAAAGAGGAAGGGAGAGAGGGAGGGAGAGAGGGAGGGAGGGAGGAAGGAAGGAAGGAAGGAAGGAAGGAAGGAAGGAAGGAAGGAAGGAAGGAAGGAAGGAAGGAAGATTTCTAATGCTCTCCACTCACTGGGAAAGCTGATAAGAAGTCATTTCCATTCCCATTGATAACTCATGATCAATCTGTTTCTCTGTCTAACTAAGAAAGTATCTATGAAATGATGATCCAATGGGCTATTTAGTTACTCTGTTATTCACATATAAATGTGTGAATAGATATTTATTTTATTACCTCACCTATCCTCCTCTTCTCAAATTATATTCTTTAATTTGGTTGGGGTACATGTATAGGCCAGATATTATATTTATATACAAATAATATATCAACAAATATATCAGTTTTATTGAGAAGTCGGCATACTTAATTGTTAGAAGGAGGTAACCTGGTAAACAAAACTGGATATATTTAGAAAACTTCTTTCTGTGATCTCAGGGTCAAACATGCTTTATGTAACCTCTGGCTCAAACAAACATACACATAAACATTAACAAGTGTTACAGAAAGGTGGCAC
This sequence comes from Ahaetulla prasina, assembly GCF_028640845.1. NCBI lineage: Eukaryota > Metazoa > Chordata > Lepidosauria > Squamata > Colubridae > Ahaetulla > Ahaetulla prasina. The sequence goes on from NC_080546.1 coordinate 38,710,431, forward strand.
CATTGTAATCCAATGGCCCTTCTGTAAATTTCTTTTCTGACAGCCAAAAGCACAGTCTAGAAAATCCTATTAATATTTGTGAAATCTTTCTTTAGCCAGACAGCAATTAACTAGTCACTGACTTTCCTATGTATACTATTTAATTATGCTTAATTAAAAACTTCTTGTTTTCCCTAATAATTTCAGTTTTGTACTCTCTCAATGGTTATTTCCTTTTTTCATGTTTTTCCACTTTTTTCATTATTTTATATAGTATCATATAAAACACTGTTAGTTATGCTAGAGTGGAATGCATAGTGAACATTTTTTGAACATGAAAAAGTTACACTGTAGAGTTTCCCAAACTGTGAGGTGTTCCTCTCTTAGGAAGGTTCAGAGTTCAGGGGACAGAGTTCAGGGGAAATTTGCAGATTTTAAATAAATTTTATTTATATTGTTACAATTAATCCATCTTTCCAAAAGTTCCACTGTATTGTTTTCATTGTTGATTTCTGCTGATTTAATGTTTAGAATTTTAGAAAAGTGTATATCTTAAAATTATACTAACAGGAGGCATTGTGGCAAAATATTTAGGAACACCTGCTACATAAGATTGGCTGTCATTAGCACTTGGTTGGGAGACCACCAGAAGAACCACGCAAGTAACTCTAGATTGGGTCTTTGGAAAAACTTCTCAAATCACTGCCATCTTCTTAGAAAGAAAACTATGTTGTCAAGTCCATTAAAACAGGGGTCTCCAACCATAGCAACTTTACAATTTGTGGACTTCAACTCCCAGAATTCCTCAGCCAGCGCATGCACAAGTCCACAATCATAAAGTTGCCAAGGTTGGTGACCTCTGCATTAAAACACTAGAAGTTGTATGTTACTTATGCTGCAGTATCATTCTAATATGAGAGCCAGTTTGCTGTAGTGGTCAAGGCATCAGGCTAGAAACCTGAACATCATGAATTCTAGTCAGCTGGGTGATCTTGATCACCTTATCTCAGACCTAGGAAAGAGGCAATAGCAAATCATTTCTGAAAAAACCTTGCCAAGAAAGCTGCAGGGACTTGTCCAGGCAACTCCAAGATTGATTGAATGGAAGAAAAAAAAAACCATTTTAGTATTTCTATAGGATAGAAGGAAGCAATTTTGGAAGGTAATAGGAAGCAAATTGCTTTGATAACATTAATTGCCAATTGTTGTGGTATTATTTTAAATAGAAAATACTCTAATTAAGGAAATGTATTTTATAATACCTATTCAATAGACTATAATATGATCATGTCCAATTCAATTTATTTATTCTGTGATATTGGAATGAAATATGTGATTTTATTCCAAAAAATGTGCTGTTTCCATTATTTCTTTCTCAGAAAAAATATATATAAAGTAATTGCTGTTATAGAGAATTTCTTTTTTACTTGTTATCTTCATCCTTTAGGCCTAATTAGAAGTAAGTAATTCTATTGGCACTTACATGCATAAATCTTACATTAAGATTCTTGTAACCTATTTGGTATTTCAAACTAAGAGTTTTATTGCACTCTTATAATTAGCCAGTCTAGTAAGATCTACCTTCTCAATATTTGTAGTTTGTAAATCAGAAGGACTTCTTTTTTCCCCTTAGCTTAGCTTTTTAAATGTATTTTTGCCAAGCATGAAGAGTGTATTAGAGAACTAATGTCTTTGAAAGATATTTTTGCATTTATAAATCATATACTGCATCGGAATCTGTCAAGACAAATATTCAAGCTAGGATATTCTTTCTAACTTGGTCTTCAACACAGAAATAATTCATACAATGATGTCAAAAAGGAATTGATTCAGCAAATAGCATGGAAATTTAGGGATGCAGATAGACCAGTAAGAACATCCTTCTAATTCCACCTGTAGCTTCTGAATGCAGTGTGAAACGATATTTTTATTAATATTGAGGTTACACAATTTGTGTATCTAGGAAGATAAATATATTCATTAGCTAAAGTTGAAAATTTTGTATGTTTTTCACCAGTCTTTTGTTCTGAAAAGCAGTAGGGTTTTATAAATCTGCAAATATAGCCAAAAGGTCAATCTATACTTTTTAAAACAAACACATAAATAAATAAATATGAAATTTTTGGACAAGTGCTTAAAAATCTGCACCAGTCTTCAAATTTTTGTACAAGATGTCATGAGGTTTTGGCAATGGAGCAGCTCCTGGGCCATCATGGGACTGAGTATCGCTCATTATTCTTTCCAAAAGACTTGTGATAGAAATAGCTTCACTTGTGCAGTCATGGCTAAACTTAAATCTCCACTTGAAATTGAAAATATCTTAACTTTTATTTAGACTTTTGAATTGATTTAACTGAACTCCTTATTACGCAATTGAAAAAAATCTAGAAGATATGCAAAACATATAAATATTATAAGTTACATAATACAAAAACTAGCTTTTGTTCAGAAAAATGAGAGTGACATGAATAAAATATTCAATGTGTGGTGTTTATTCATTGGCTAACTAAGTAAAGATCTCCCTTGCACATATGTGCTAGTCATTCCCGACTCTAGGGGGCAGTGCTCATCTCCGTTTCAAAGCCGAAGAGCCAGCACTGTCTGAAGATGTCTCCATGGTCATGTGGTCTTTGACTAATGCCAAAGGTGCACGGAACGCTGTTACCTTCCCACCAAAGGTGGTCCCTATTTTTCTACTTGCATGTTTACATGCTTTCGAACTGCTAGGTTGGCAGAAGCTGGGACAAGTAACAGGAGCTTACCCCATTACATGGCACTAGAGATTTGAACTGCTAAGCTGCTGACCTTTCAATCGACAAGCTCAGCATCTAAGCCACTGAGCCACCACATTCCTTTTGACTAACTAAATAGATACAAAAAATATTAGGGCACACAGTTAATTAAGAATAAATGACACTTAAAATAAGGGTCATTATTTATGGTGCTGCTATCCGATGCATACTGTATATGCTTAAATAAAATTCTGGTAAAGTTAATTAGCTTATTCCCAAATACACTTATAGGATAGCAAACTTTTAAAAAAAGCAGATTTTTAAGCATATATTCACATACTCTATTTGCTTAAAGTTAATACAGCAGAGTTCAAGTATATTTTAAAAGGATATGCTTTCTTTTTGTCTCACTATAAGAACTGTCCTTCTAAGATAATTTATTTTCTTATTTGTTCATGATAGTTTATTTCCTGGAATGCAACAAGAAATAGTATATTTTCCCATCTATCTTATGACAATACCATTAACATTATCAGCCTCTGGGATGGATGATAGGTGGACAAAAAAAATCCAGATCCAGTCTAAACATCTGACTGAGTGACCAATCATCTTCCGCATCATCCTCATCCACATTATCATAGTGTGCCACCTGACGTTGTAAATTTCCCCTGAATAATATGTAATTTTATATTTAATGAAACTAATAATAGAGGAAACTTAGAGGAAACAAAGCGTAACAATAGAATCTCAGGATAATACAAAATTCATCAAGTGATTTGTTTTACTGTTGTTGCTGGATCAATGGTTGTTTATTGGTCCAAAGCAAGGGTGAAATACTCCCGGTTCTGACTGGATCTCATGATCCAGTAGCAATTGTGGCTGGTGGTTCGGCAATCGGGTAGCAGTCACTGAACCACCGGCAACACCCGCTGCCTGAGTGTCATTACTTCCTGGTTTTCAGTAATGTGTTTTTTACACATTTTGTGCATGCACAGAAGATCTGCGCACACATGTGATGTGCCCGCATGAGCAAAGCAAGCACACATGCATGGCATGTGGATGTGTGGACTTCTGAGCCGGTAAGGAAAGTAACTAGATTTCACACCAGGTTCAAAGAGTTTTTTTTCAAGATGCAACTGGACTTCCTTGTTTTTCTTTGAAGATGTTTCGTTTCTCGTCCAAGAAGCTTTTTTACCTCTGACTTTCTTGAGTACTTACGTGTTCAAAGTAAAAACTAGTTGTCTTTTGAAAAAAACATCTTTGGGACTACCATGATCTGGATAATTGAGAATCTCCATAGGGGGTTTATTAGATTTTGTATTTGCCTGGAGTCACTTTGTCTGAGTTAGTGTCCAAATACATTTTTGTAACAATAAATAAATTTGTTTTATTAATTAATGTGGAAAAGAACCCACATTCCAGAACTCTAGTCAGTAAAATTATTTAAGACTAAACCTAAATCATTATGATGCCAAGATTTTTTCAACTAAGTTGCTTATAAACTTTTAGATAAATGAAATCTAAGAGGACAATCTTTGAAGTCTCACTGCAAAGTAAGTAAATACAAATTTGATATTGGGTGTTTAAGTCTAACACTTCAGGTGTTAGAAGTTCAGAATTAATTCCAGTTTGATATTAATAATGTATTTTATAGTGACTATTTTTGAGTCACTATCAGCATATATTTATTAGAGAATTCCCTTTAATTACCAAGAAAAAAATGAAATTAATCTTGTTAGTATACTTTTATATCAGACAGCAGATATCATAAAAAGAATATGAAATTATATCATTTAATAAACTTGAATTTTGAATTGGATGATGAATTCACTTATTGCACAAACACATTGATTTTTTAAGCAAGTCCCTTTTCACATTAAGTCGTAAATAAAACCAATAATCTGTATTATGCCTTACGCTAACATGAGATAAATTCAGTAATAGCCTTATAGTATATCAAAATCAGGCCATTTTGATGCCTAGCAGCCATGTCATCAGAAGAAAAGCTGTATGATGGACTGGGCCATTAAAGTTATTTTCACAACTGGAACAAAGACTTCTGTATCTCCCTTTTCCTGAGAAAATTGTTACGAAACAAGCAGCATAAAGTAAATTAAAACTATATATTTTTCATGAAATTTCAAACTGCCAATTCAAGGAACTCATTGTCTTATGTTCCTTTATTCCTTTGTTTGTTTGTTGGATTTATATTCTACTTCAGCATCGAGAGATCAGAGATCAGAGAGGAGGAGGAGAAGGAGAAAGAAAAAGGGTTCTATGTTGCAAATGATAAAAATTCATATTATAGTTCCAAAGATAGAGGGAAAAACCAATTTATTGTGATGTGAGTCATGAACTGACTGCTTTAATTTTTAACCTTAATAAAGAATAACAGAGAAATGAAAGTGTGTGTGTTTCATAATAAATGCTTTTGACTGAAAGAAAAATGTTCAATATAAGTATTCATCTATCACGTTTTGTCACAGTGCAGACTTATATTGTATTTTTTTCAATAATATGAAATGTTGATTTTGTCAGCACTTTTAGTATAAAACAGTTTCCATAGAAAGTCAGCATTATAGTGAAGTATACATTTTGGTAATAAAGTCTTTAAATGTCTAAACGTAATAAAAATATGTGAACTGGTGTTGGATTTTTAACATTTCTTTTTTCTTTTTGTAATTCTCAATTATTTCCAAAACTGTCCATGTTGAAAATAGAGTTACACCAGTTCTAAGTACCAGAAATATATATATTGCTTTACAGTTTGAATTTTTTTCCCCTTTTCTTATATGACACAAGTATTAGTAGACTTCTTGATCGCCTCAGCATTTCCTTTTTGTCTTTTTTGCTGTAGCTAGCTGACAATCAATATATTGTGTATTTCATAAAGACTGAACATGGAAAACAGATAATCTTTCAGCTTTATTTCAGTCACTGGTGCTATGGGAAAAAACCTCAAAACAACTAAATCTTATTATTAAGATAAGTGGGAGATTCATAACATTTTCTAAAAAATAGACTAGGACTTTTGTCCCAAAGCAATATTTCAAAAGCAATGTTCTCAAAATATATGTAAGATAGTGTGGAAGACATTTTTGAAGACTGCTTAGCAGACATTGCAACATTTTATATGATATGGTATTAAATAATCATTTTATAACTGTTGAAAAAAATAATAAATGTTATTTGTTGCTTTTAAATGTTCTGGTAATATATTAAAGATGCATTAAAAATAGAATTTCTCTACAATGAATGAGTTAGTCTCCTGAAGGACTGAAATTTGCAGGACATATGGCACAAGAGTCAAAGTAATTCAAAAGATAATTCATATATTTGGGTGGGTCAGAAAATATACCATTTTCTGTTCCACTCTGGAAGCAAAATATATTAAACCAGTCCTGATCTGATTAATTTCCATAAATGTTCCACCTTTTGATCTGTTTTATGATAATGTTTCTCACTTCTTCCATCTATTATTTAGTAATTATTTGCAAGGTCCAATTGATTCACCTCATTTCTGCTTTTTCACAAGAATACTAAGATGGAGAAAACATGGCAGGCATAAAGCAGAATTATCTCTACTTCTGTTTAAGTTCTGATCTATGTTTAAACAGGAAGAAGGATAATGAATATAGAATGAGGATCTCACTATCTGCTGTTTACTCCAAGAGTTGGTGTCACATTCTTTTATAACTTTGAAAGGTTATTTTGAAGCAAGACCAACTCTACTTCTGAAGGAGTTCCATATTATATACCATATTAACCCTGTTCCAATATCTGAAGTATTCATCATCATTAGCATGAAAACAAGAATAAAAGTTTTCCATAATTGGAAAATTCAAGTTCAACATCAATTATATTGTAAGAATCCAGAGAAGGCAATAATAATAATAATAATAATAATAATAATAATAATAATAATAATAATAATAATAATAATAATAATAATAATAATATCAGAGTTGGAAGGGACCTTGGAGGTCTTCTAGTCCAACCCCCTGCCCAGGCAGGAAACCCTACACCATTTCAGACAAATGGCTATCCAACATTTTCTTAAAAATTTCCAGTGTTGGAGCATTTACAACTTCTGCAGGCAAGTTGTTCCACTGATTAATTGTTCTAACTGTCAGGAAATTTCTCCTTAGTTCTAAGTTGCTTCTCTCCTTGATTAGTTTCCACCCATTGCTTCTTGTTCTACCCTCAGGTGCTTTGGAGAATAGTTTGACTCCCTCTTCTTTGTGGCAACCCCTGAGATATTGGAACACTGCTATCATGTCTCCCCTAGTCCTTCTTTTCATTAAAGTAGGCATACCGAGTTCCTGCAACCGTTCTTCATATGTTTTAGCCTCCAGTCCCCTAATCATCTTTGTTGCTCTTCTCTGGACTCTTTCTAGAGTCTCAACATCCTTTTTACATCGTGGCGACCAAAACTGAATGCAATATTCCAAGTGTGGCCTTACCAAGGCATTATAAAGTGGTATTAACACTTCACGTGATCTTGATTCTATCCCTCTGTTTATGCAGCCCAGAATTGTGTTGGCTTTTTTGGCAGCTGCTGCACACTGCTGGCTCATATCTAAATGGTTGTCCACTAGGACTCCAAGATCCCTCTCATAGTTACTACTATTGAACAAGGTACCACATATCCGGTACCTGTGCATTTTGGTTTTTTGGCCTAAATGTAGGCCAAAAAAATAACATTTTAGAAAATTGACAATCTATGTTTCAAGACACAATTCAAGCAAAATAGTAATTCTTCCACTTGTGGATATTGATAGTGATAAAAGTGAGGGTTATCATTTATTTCCTTGTTTATTTATGTTATGAATCTTGATATATTATGTTATCTCAATACAGTGATATTTATATATTATAATTTAATTTTTATATTCTGTTATTTAGTTATTTTCCAGTACTGGAATTAAAGAAGAAAAAAAGAAAAAGTATACATTCTAACAATATTAATTATAGTTAGTATATCAGTATTATGAGCATTATTGCTATTATGTTACAAGTAGAATATGAGTGGATCATATCTGTAGATGGAACATATGTAATCACATTTATTTTAGTGTAATTATTTCCAACAGGAAAAGCATTTGATGAGAAGATAAAGGTGAAATATTTGGGCTTATTATCTTCTTTATGAAACTCCACACTTTTATTAAATTTTGTCTGATATTATATCCTTTTAAAATTTGGCATCCTTTGTATATCTGAACCCTTTATGAAGTCCTAAAGTAATCCTAAGCTAAACTGGTAACTGGTTCCTATTCTACCTGCTCAGTTAGCTATGAGACCCAATTAAGTTAATTAAGATAATGTTTTAAAAAGAGAGAAGCCATCTGTCTCTTTAAAATTTTATTCAATTTTTTAATTTAACTTTAGATTTTGTCAACTCTATGTAAATTTTCTGTGATTTCTGTAGAATTGTCTCTAAATTCTATTTGGTCCTATTGAAATGAATAATTGATCTTATGTTGTACATTCATTTTAATGGTAGGTGATCCTAGCTATCTAATCAAGATAGCTTTAGGTTCTACCTGCTTTCAATATCTCCTTTAATCCAAATGCCAAAATTTAACATAATTGTTTGATCTATTTTTTTTATTGTTTCATGTCAGGTGCAGACTAACATTTGATGAATTAGCTACCTGATAAACAGATTCTTCTTGCAAAAGCTTACATTCTTTCTTTTTTAATGTATTGTTTTATCATAGAAAATAAAATGCAAAGCATTTTCAGCTGGGTGCTGAAAAAAATCCAGTGATTATTTTTGTTTTCTGAACCTTAGTTTTAAATTTAGAATATAGCCCACATTTATAGATTATGTTAATTAACTACTTTATGGTAATACTTTTTCTGATTCTCTGATAGTTAATACTATGTAATCCATATAACATTTAACCTTATATTCCACAAGTTTTAAGACTTGCTATTTGATTATGGCCTTGAAATTTTCTCTGCCAATATTTCTAATGCAATGGGGAACAGCAGAAGAGAGAGCAGGCATGCTGGCTCTGTCCTTTTATTGATGTGAAAATTCTGCAGAATGTGTTCCTTTACCATAATCTTTTTTGCTACTGATCTACATGACTATGGTTTCTGACTTGTTTCCTTCTTTATTTTTTTTAAAAATTGTTTTTATTGCTTTAAAATAATAACAGAACAGGAGAAAAAGTAAAGTAAATCACAAAATGCATAGTAAAATGTATACATTGTTAAAGAAAAAGAAAAACAGGTGGTGTTTTATAAAAAATAACAACAAAGGAAAAAAGAAAGCAATATCATTTTAACAGTAAATATTTACAATTCTTTATATGCTTAAAGGTAAAGGTTGCCCTAGCACATATGTGCTAGCTGTTCCTGACTCTAGGAGGTGGTGCTCATTTCTGTTTCAAAGCCGAAGAGCCAGCGCTGTCTGAAGACGTCTCCGTGGTCATGTGGCTGGCATGACTACATGCCAAAGGGGCACAGAACGCTGGTACCTTCCCACCAAAGGTTGTCCCTATTTTTCTACTTGCATGTTTACATGCTGTTGTGGTCCATCAGCAGCCTACGGAGCTGGCAACGGAGTCGAACAGCAATGAGGCTGAAGTGAGGCCAGGGACATCAGGAAGTGAGGTGCAGACTCCAGAGCCTCCAGAGACTGATAGTAGTGAGGCAGAAGAACAGGAGGAGCCTGTTCCTAATGCATGCATGAGAAGAGCTGCCAGAAGAGCAGCTCAAGCAGAGAGGACAACTCAGGAGTACGGCCAAGAGATGATTGGCCCCATCCATAAGGCTTAAAACAGACCAGCACCGGCATTTCAGCTTTGCCAGAAAACAATGTTGCAGCTGCGTCTTCTGCTTCATCTTCTGCTTCTTTGTTTTTGTGGCTTCTGGACATTTGCCAGGAAGGGCCTTTGGCAGTTTGCATAATTGGACTAAGGTTGGTGAGATAACTGAGGAATTTGTGTTGGGAAGCATTTGTTTTACTTTGAGCTGAACGACACTGGGAATGAAGTAATTCCCAGCTGTTCAAATAAAGTTTGTTTTTTCCACAGACTAAGTTTATTACTACCTACTTGGGCCTGGGTCATAACACATGCTTTCAAACTACTAGCTTGGCAGAAGCTGGTACAAGTAATGGGAGCTTACCCCGTTACGTGGCACCAGGGATTCGAACAGTTGCACTGCCAACCTTTTGATCGACAAACTCAGCATCTTAATCACTGAGCCACCATGCCCCTCTTTATATGCTTACCTAATACAAATATTATTTGAATGTGTATACATTTCTAATACATTTATAGAACTATTTTGTTTTTAATCTATTATTCTGTGTTTTATACAGAATCTGTAATTCTGTATAATTAAGTCTCATATTTCAGTATATGTGTCTACACAAAATGTACATCTATAGGCAATCGACTTAAAGGTCAGTTGTTCTCTTCTTCATAAATCAAAGTTAAATATCAAAGAAAAAAACAATTGCTACTAATCTGCCTTCTGTTGAGGACCTGTATACTGCACGAATCAAAAAGAGCCCTGTGAAAATATTTACAGAACCATGACATCCTGGACATAAACTGCTTCAACTCCTACCCTCAAAACAATGCTATAGAGCACTGCACACCAGAACAACTAGACACAAGAACAGTTTTTTCCCGAACGCTATCACTCAGCTAAACAAATAATTCCCTCAACACTGTTAAACTATTTACTAAGTCTGCACTACTATTACTCTTCTCAACGTTCCACTTATGACTGTATGACTGTAACTTTGCTGCTTGTGTCTTTACGATTTATATAGCTATTGTTTCCTGATTGCGTATTTGTAGCCTATGACTATCATTGTGTTGTACCTTATGATTCTTGATGAACATATCTTTTATTTTATGTACACTGAGAGCATATGTGCCAAGATGAATTCCTTGTGTGTCCAATCACACTTGGCCAATAAAAAATTCTATTCTATTCTATTCATATTGGTGATATATGTGTTTCCGTAATTTCACCTCATATTTTTCAATGGTAATGATAGTTCTTCAAATTCTTTGTAATATTGACCTACCAATCCTCCATCTGAGTCTGATGCTTTTCTTGATTCCTTTATTTCATAGGTTTTTTTCCTCATGTCTTGAAAAGTTATAGTTATACTCAGTATTTGCCTGTGTTGATCATGGAAGAGGTTCTAAGACTGAAGTCTTGCATTTGGTTTTCTTTTTTCTCTCTCCCAAACTCAAAGTTTTATACTGGAGATTCTGCTCATAAAACATGGCTGAAAGGGAATAAAATCTCTCTAGGCTGCCAATTTTGATCCAAAACCAATCAACATTGATGAAAGAGAAAAAGTAAGCCAGTCAGCCCCAAGAGTATACATAATCTCAGTTCTCCCACTTTAATTTTATTTCAGTGCTAATGGATGACCCCTTTATCTTTTTACACTACCCATCAATGAGAAGCTAACTCCTGAAGCATTTTGGAAGATCATATACTTCAGAGGATTTATAACCAGATGGAGTTATGCCAATTTTTATTAAAATGTAAAGAAAAGTTGAAACTTATTCAATATAAGTAAGATACAGGGAATTTCTCCTAATATTATCTGGGGAAAAAATAAGACACATATGGAGGACCTTTTAATTAAATTAGCTTCAAAACTGATATCATAAACAAAAAGAACAATTGGAGGACAAAATAAGAAAACTGGAACAAAAGTATAACACCAATCCAAACATATAATTGAGAAAAAAAATTACACAAAGCAAATCAGCAACTGAATTTATCAGAAACAAAGGATTTGCAGAAAAAAAACATTATTAAGCAAAAAATATTGAACCTGCAATTAAACCTAGAAAATTGTTAGCTTATCAACTTGGAAAAAAAAGAAATGAAAACAATATCAGCAATAAATGAAAAAATCATATTATTGTATTAAAGATAGGAAATAAATTGGCAGTTGTTTTAGAGAATTATATGCCAAGACTAATATTAAAGAAGTATGAATAAATAAATTAAAAATCATTATTAAAGAATTTAACAACACTTTTTAATATTTGATATCCTTTCTTTGTGGTAAAAGAGATAAATACCTGAACATATCTAATTTATTTCAGGCAAAAATTAAAGTTAGCTATATGACTAGATTCCTTCACTTTTAAATGGTGCTAAGATTTTTTCTGCTCTAATGCTGTTCCTACTGTAATTATCGTTTAATTTTACAAAATCTGAATAAAAGGTGCATAAATGCAATTAGTATTTTTAACAATTCTCAGTGTTGATTATAATTTAGTCTTAAACTTTTATTTCTAATAATAGCATTGCAGCTACTGTTCTCTCCACTTTAATAATCTGAGTTTATTTTATCAAATATATAAACTCATATATGTTTTTAAGGCAAGTTTTCAGTTCTATTGTTGTCACTCTATTAAGCCCTGTTAGTGCTTTTGAATTTATAATATACCATTTGGAGTTGCTCTCTAACTAGGATTTAATATGGAGGGGAAATTGTTTATGGAGCTGCATGTATGCAACTGAAATCTGTCCACAAAAGAATTTCATCTCCATTCTGACTTTCAACCTTCCTTGCTGGCTTCACAATTGACTTTCTGGAAAGGCTGGCAGGGAAGATTGGAAATGATGATAATTGTGGGATTCTTGGCAACCAGTTGTAAATACAAGTCAGCTACCAAGTGTTTAAAATAAAGTACTCCTTTTGATGCCACTGTAACTTTGAATAGTCATTAAACAACTGGGTTGTAAGTTGAGGACTAACTGCATAATGGTTTGCAGTCTGATTGGAAACTCTGAAGAAATTATAGCATAAATAATTCATGCCATTATTACCAACTTATTTTCATTTTGTTTACCAAATTATAGGCAACTTTCAAACAATTCAATTTGTATAACTCCTTCATCTTCTATTCATGCTTTTATAGAGTTAATATAGCCTGTTTAATCTACTTGTATATGTTGGGGTGATACAGTGTATCAATAGTTAAGCTGGGCTTGTCAGCTGGAAAGCCGCAGACCAGGTTTGAGACCCAAATGGAATGCATAATGGTTTGCAGTCTGATTGGAAACTCTGAAGAAATTATAGCATAAATAATTCATGCCATTATTACCAACTTATTTTCATTTTGTTTACCAAATTATAGGCAACTTTCAAACAATTCAATTTGTATAACTCCTTCATCTTCTATTCATGCTTTTATAGAGTTAATATAGCCTGTTTAATCTACTTGTATATGTTGGGGTGATACAGTGTATCAATAGTTAAGCTGGGCTTGTCAGCTGGAAAGCCGCAGACCAGGTTTGAGACCCAAATGGAATGCATAATGGTGAGCTCCCCTGTTTGCCCCAGTTCCTGCCAACCGAGCAGCTCGAAAGCACACAAATGTGAGTAGATAAATAGTTACACCTTGGTGGAAAGCTAACAGGGCTCAGTGATGTCATGTTTGCCACATGACTGCGGAAATGTCTTTGGACAATGCTGGCTCAATGATTTTGAAATAGAGATAAGCCTGTCCCCTATAGTTGCCAATGATTAGCGGGATAAAATCCGCAGGAACCACTTTACTACACACACACACACACACACACACACACACACACGAAAACATATAATATTCATTATCCTATGTTAAACTGGGATAAAAATATTATTGGTCTCTTAAATCTATAAGTTTCGCCAGAAACATCTACTCAGGCCTACTCAGTAGAGCAGACATTTTCTGGAGATCTTATAACTATGTCTTATAACTGAGATCTTTTGAAATATTTAACTATGATTAATCATAAAGTACTATTGAAAAGTTCTTTTTAATGACATATAAGTTTCTTTCTAAAAATAAGAACATGTTTAAGATAAGTTTTGTTATGACCCAAGTTTTGTTATGACCCAATTAGGCAGATGCAGGCACCAATAAAGTCTTTAATTACATTGCTATCCCTCAGCAGATGGCTCTACAATGGCTGGTAAAACTCCAATCCAAACTTTCCTGAAGGCAGCAGCCACAAACTAGATCCAATAGTCATCAAAGATAATTCACAAGGCAAGCAGGAAGTCTGTAATCCATAAACAAAGTTCAAAGTCCACAGGGAAGAAATACAATATGAAGACGGGGAAACTGTATGTCAAAGCAAACAGGTGTTCCTTGTGTGGAGGGCCAGGGCAGCCCCAGAGTCCTCCCCTGCCCTTCCCTCTGCTTCACTATCTATGTTCTCAAATCGGGGAAGAAGAAGCTGTTTCTCATCCAAGGGGATCTGCTGCATCTCATCACTACTGCCTGTTTGTGTCCAATTCTCTCCTGCATTTGTGAAGGCAAGCAGCTCCCCAACCAATCAACCACTTCCTCCAATGCCATACAGCATTGTAATCAGACCTGGACATTCTAGGGGGGAGAAGTGCATCCCCATTGGATGGTTCTGGTTCTAACTCCTCCTCCTCTTCTTCCTCTTCCTCCTCCTCCTCCTCCTCCTCCAAACTGGGATCCGATTGGGCCAAGACAATTTTACTCTAAAGAGATGTTAGGAAGTCCATCATTTCTGTCCTTTGTATTCTGCCCACTGCCTCTCATTTTTGCTGAGTTTTGTTTTAGTAATTTATTCCCTGACTCAGGGCTTTTCCATATTACAGCCTGAAGTTGGTAGACCCCACATGTAAATAGTTTGGAAATAAAACTTGGATAGGAAATCTCTTCAGATGTCAAACATTTATTCTAGTTTGGCCACAGTGATAGCCTTTTAGTCTATCTAGATCACGTTTATCAGAATGCTATTATTCTGCTTTCATACTATTCAACCATGTTTTCCCCTCTCTTTTAACTCTCAGGAAATTATATTTTATAAGTGTTTTTATTTCCATATGTTTTATGATGTTATAAGCTGCTCAGCGTCATCTCACATTGTGAAATGTGGCATATAAATTTAATAAATAAATATTATAATGATATAATTTAATAATAAGATCATATTAGTTACTTCTGTGGTTGTTGCCAACTATGGGTGACAGTGCTCATCTCCATTTCAAAGGCTGTTGAGCTAACGCTGTCCAAAGATGTTTCAGTAGTCAAAGAGCACAGAGCACTTTTCCAGTTGAAGTGGTACCTATTTATCTACTCACATTTGCATGCTTTTGAACTACTAGGTTTGTAGTTCATGTGATGCTTGGGTCTCGAACTGATGAGCCATCGCACCACCCTATATTATACCACAAGATATACTATATTACAAAATCTGGGTAGCCTAAATATAGACATTTTCAATTTCATTTTTTTTCTTTTTCTAGTTTTATAAAAAAAATTGGAATTAGACTATTATCTTCTGTAAGGTTTCCACTTTTTAGCTAAACACACTAATTCTAGTTTTTTATAATTAAAATGTTACATGTAAAGTATTCATTTGTATAAATTAATATTTATACAATATGTTATAATTTTCTTAATTTTGATGACTAACATAAAATTATCATGTACAACAAACTAAAAATACAAAAATTTCAGTCAACTGAAGACTGTTCTTTGAACTAGTTGTTAACTATATAATAAACCTATATAATATTAGGCAGCTAGCTTTAAAAAACAAATGTAGAGAATATTTGCAGGTAACATGCTTGGACTTAATGAAATATTATAGCAAAAATTGAAATGAATCTACAGATTCCTTACATGCACATCAATTATAATATTAAATGTATTCCAATTAGTTAATGATGTACAGCTGCCATTGTTTCCTTCTACATATATCAACTGAATTTTGAAGTTCTATTTTCATTAATAGAAGGGTATAGTTATAAGTTCTACTATTACATGCAGCACTAATTGAAATAATTAAACCATTATTGTGAGAAGTCCCAATATTTCATTATACATACTTGGAGTAATTAATTCTGAGAACTGTTAGAGTCCTTACATTTTATTGTACCTTGGATTCCTCTTCTTTTAAAAAATAAAATAAAACAAAAGCTTCCCCTAAGAGCTGTTTTCATTAATTATATGTTTGATATTCAAAAATACTGCCTGACACTTATAATTTGCTTTCAATTTTTATCATTGCTATTATGTCAGGATAAATTAGTTTTCTAATCTAATGGAAGATTACTACAAAAGTACTTGGCATTTAGAAAAATGTTTCGGGAATATGAATTTTGAAAGGTTAGATTATGGCTTAAGGGCAGTAAATTTAGGTGGCTCAAGAGTAAAATACGAAAGCCACAGCTTTCAAGGTCAAATGAATTAAAATATGGTTTTCAGACAAATTTAAGAGACAGATATTATAAGCACTGCTTTGTGTTAAAAAAAATCCTCTACAAGCATTAATTTAGAATGCAAATCTCTGGATATCTGATATATGAAATTGAATGCTGTGATAGATTGAATAAATAATTTATTTATTTTAGTAAGATTTATTGGAGTTTCATTTTTTTGGAAATTAAGATTGCAAGTTTATAGATTTATCTTTAACCAAATGCTATAAAAAGCAGTTGAATTGGTAGGAATTGATATGCATTATTGCTTGCATTATTGGTGTAAAGGTATAAGTATTTCTCATGAATAATACAAATATTGTTCTAATTATTCCTTATATACTTTAAAGATGCTAACAGCTGGGGCAAAATATATATGCACAGTACAGAATATACAATAGATTAATAAATAATTCCCAATGGATTAGTCCTACTTTAAAATATAGAACCTAGAGATCAAACTTACTTGATCTTTTTAAAACATGAACCAATTCATTGTATTTCTATCATATTTTATATTTATTTTTGTACATCAAGCCATAGTACAGCTTTTAGTGCCTTCATTGTATTTATGTTTTGCTACACTTTTTGCTATGCTTCACATTATTAACATATAGTATACCTCTAATATGTTGCAAAGAAAAATGATATTAATGTGCAATACATAAGAATTCTGTTCAAATATACTTGACTAAAATGCTGGGGTAGAATGGGGCCTTGTCTTAGGCCTAATAGATGGAATAGTGCCTACAAACAAAATGTGTAAGATAGAGCCATAGCTAATATTATTAGCTGTAAAAAAATTAGAAAAAGTAACAATTTAAAATAGAATTCTGAGACTTACCCCCTCTTTCCTTGTGTATACCTGATTATTAGTTCATTGGATTTATCAGACAATAAATATGATATTACAGAGTAATAATAATAATAGTAGTGATGAAGATGGTGTAATCCTGGCTAGGATCTGTGTACATTGGTGAAATATATCTCTCACACACATACACACACATACCCTGTTTCCCCGAAAATAAGACATCCCCTGAAAATAAGCCCAATCGGGTTTTTGAGTGCATGCGCTAAAATAAGCCCTCCCCAAAAATACTTAAACGCAGAGCTGGAAATCAGGTAAGACGGCAAGAAGAGCCCCATCTTGCTCCATGCACCCCAAAATAATAAGACCTCCCCAAAAATAAGGCCAAGCATTTATTTTGGGGTACAAAAAATATAAGACAGGGTCTTATTTTTGGGGAAACATGTTAAATAATAATAACAGAGTTGGAAGGGACCTTGGAGGTCTTCTAGTCCAAACCCTTGCCCAGGCAGGAAACCCTACACCATTTCAGACAAATGGTTATCCAACATTTTCTTAAAAATTTCCAGTGTTGGAGTATTTACAACTTCTGCAGGCAAGTTGTTCCACTGATTAATTGTTCTAACTGTCAGGAAATTTCTCCTTAGTTCTAAGTTGCATCTCTCCTTGATTATTATTATTATTATTTTGTTTGTTTGTTTACATTTATATCCCGCCCTTCTCCGAAGACTCAGGGCGGCTTACAGTGTATAAGGCAATAGTCTCATTCTATTTGTATATTTTTACAAAGTCAACTTAGTTTCCACCCATTGCTTCTTGTTCTACCCTCAGGTGCTTTGGAGAATAGTTTGACTCATTCTTCTTTGTGGCAACCCCTGAGATATTGGAACACTGCTATCATGTCTCCCCTAGTCCTTCTTTTCATTAAAGTAGGCATACCAAGTTCCTGCAACCGTTCTTCATATGTTTTAGCCTCCAGTCCCCTAATCATCTTTGTTGCTCTTTTCTCCACTCTTTCTAGAGTCTCAACATCTTTTTTACATCGTGGGGACCAAAACTGAATGCAATATTCCAAGTGTGGCCTTACCAAGGCATTATAAAGTGGTATTAACACTTCACGTGATCTTGATTCTATCCCTCTGTTTATGCAACCCAGAACTGTGTTGGCTTTTTTAGCACACTGCTGCACACTGCTGCACACTGCTGGCTCATATCTAAATGGTTGTCCACTAGGACTCCAAGATCCCTCTCACAGTTACTACTATTGAGCAAGGTACCACATATCCGGTACCTGTGCATTTTGTTTTTTTGGCCTAAATGTAGAACCTTACTTTTTTCACTGTTGAATTTCATTTTATTAGATAGTGCCCAATGTTCAAGTCTGTCAAGATCTTTCTGTATCATGAGCCTATCTTCTAGAGTGTTGGCTATTCCTGCCAGTTTGGTGTCATCTGAAAATTTGATGAATTCCCCATCTATTCCCTCGTCCAAGTCATTGATGAAGATGTTGAAGAGTACTGGGCCTAAAACAGAGCCTTAGGGTACTCCACTGCATACTTCCCTCCATGTGGATGTAGTTCCATTGAGGACTACACGTTGATTGCAGTTGGTCAGCCAGTTACGAATCCATCTGATGGTGGTGCTGTCTAACCCACATTTTTCTACTTTATCTAGTAGTAGGTTATGGTCTACTTTATCAAATGCTTTACTGAAGTCCAAGTAAATTATATCAATAGCATTCCTCTGGTCCACTAATTTTGTCACTTTGTCAAAGAATGCAATAAGAGTAGTCTGGCATGAAATGTTTTTGACAAACCCATGTTGGCTTTTGGTTATTACTTTGTTTGCTTCTAGGTGTTCGGTGATTCTTTGCTTGATTATCTTTTCCAGGATCTTCCCTGGTATTGAGGTTAGGCTGATAGGTCTGTAGTTTCCTGGATCTGTTTCTTTTTTCCTTTTTTGAAGATGGGAACTACATCAGCTCTTCTCCAGTCCTCTGGCAGTTCCCCTGTGCTCCAGGATCTTTGAAAGATATAGTTCAGTGGTTCTGAGATTTCATCTGCTAGTTCCTTCAGAACTCTGGGGTGTAATCCATCCAGTCCTGGTGATTTGAACTCCTCTAGGGTAGACAGATGTTCACTTACCATTTCCCCCCCTATTTTAACTTGTGTTCCTAATCTGTTTTTTGTGGTGCTGTTTTTGATAGGTTGGATTGTTTTTTTCCTTTTGTGTAAAGACAGATGCAAAAATTGAGTTAAGTAGATCTGCTTTCTCCCTGTTGCTTGTCACTTTCTTGCCACTTTCTCCCAGCAATGGGCCAATTGTTTCCTTGACTTTTTTCTTGATTTTAACATGTTGGAAGAAGCTTTTTTTATTTTTTACTTTTGTCGCTAGCCTTTGTTCATTGTGAGCCTTAGCTTTCCTCACTTCATCTTTATAGGCTCGGGCTATTTGCTGATATTGTGCCTTAGTTATTTGCCTCTCTTTCCACTTTTTATACTTGTCCTTTTTGTCTTTCAATTTGTCAGATAGTTCTTTATGCAGCCATGCTGGTTTCTTTTGAGAGCTATTATTTTTCTTCCTCATTGGTACTGTGCTAGGCTGGACTTTTATAATCTCACTTTCCAAAATTTCCCAAGCTTCTTGAGTTGTTTTTCCCTTGAGGATTCTCATCCATGGAATCCTTCTCAAGCTCTCTCTGAGTTTATTGAAATTAGCTCTCTTGAAGTCCAAGACTCTAGTTTGACTTTGCTCTACTACTTGTGTTTGCATAATCGTGATCACTTGCCCCCAAGATTCCTATAGCTTCAACACCTTCTATCGTTTCATCTCTGTTAGTGAAAATTAAGTCCAATATGGCTGATCCCCTTGTTCCCTTCTCTACTTTTTGGGAAACAAAGTTGTCTGCTAGGTTTGTTAGGAACCTGTTGGATTTTCCACTTGGTGCAGAGTTTGTCTCCCAGTTGATGTCAGGGCAGTTAAAATCCCCCATTACTACTGTGATGTGCTTCGTACATACCTTAGTTAGCTGACTAGCAAAAAGTTCATCTACTTCCTCTGTTTGGTTGGGTGCCTATAGTATATACCTATGGCAATATCATTTTCCCTCCCTTTAATATTGACCCAAATGCATTCAAAATACTTTTCATCATTGTTGTGCTCTATTTCTGTAGAGGTGTAGTTATTTCTTATATATAGTGCAACTCCACCTCCTCTTTTATTTGGTCTATTTCTTTTAAATAATTTATATCCCTCTAGCTGTATATTCCATTTGTCAGTTTCATTCCACCAAGTTTCTGTAAGGGCAACAATATCATATCTGCCCTCATTTACTTGAATTTCTAATTCATCATGTTTATTCCTCATACTCTGTGCATTGGTGTATAGACATTTGAGTCCGTTTTGATTGACCTTGTGTTTACTGTCTACATAACCTGTGTTGTGCCTGACTGACCCTACTCTCTTGCCACATGTTTGATTAGTGCACATGGTTTGGCACTCACTATTAAATGCTTGGTTTTGCTTGATAGCAGGGCTGATAATCTTATCCACACATGTATCTATGTTACATGCACTGATAACCCTATTAATTTTGGATTGCTGGGGACAGAAATGTTCTGTATCAATTAATTCTCTGTCCCCACTGTTCAGTTTAAATGTTTCTCCAGAAAATCTGTGAATTTATTGCTAAGTAACTCAGACCCGTTCTTTGATGGATGCAATCCATCTCTTTTGTATAGTTTTTCATTGGACCAGTTGCAGACATCATGACTAATAAAACCAAAGCCTTCCCTTTTACACCACTCCTTTAGCCACACATTAAACTCCATTATACGCTGGCCTTTACCTTTTTGTTCCTTATATACTGGTAAAACCTCTGAAAAGATAAGCCTACAACCTATACTACTAAGCTCATACCCCAAGCTCTAGAAATCATTCTGCACAGAAAGTGCATCCTTTTGGGACAGATCATTTGTTCCGAGATGTATAATAGCATCAACATCACAATCCTTACTGGCATTCTTGACTATCTTAAGAATACGCCTCTTGTCTCTGCTGGCAGTAGCACCTGGCAGACACCTGACCTCTTTCAAAACCGCCATATCCTTTCCTAAATTTACATCCCTTACAATTGAATCACCAATCAGAAGGTGGCTTCTCTTTTTGGATACTATGCTCTTCTTGTGTGACCGATGTGTAATACCTGATTCACTCGTTCCCCTTTCCAAAGTAAGTTCTTCATCTTGGACCATGATCCCCTGCTTGTTTGAGTTGTCAGTATCAGAACTACCTTGATCTGTCACTTTAGTGTCCCTATTAAGATCAGCAAGGGCACTATATCTGTTATATTGGGACACTGCAAAAGCTTTGTGTTTATGGTTCACAGCTCTCAGCCTGCCAGATCCCACGGTTGTCCATACTGCCCTTCTCCTGCAGGACCTTTGTGGTAGAGGGGACTGATGGCACGGCAGCTCAATAGAGTGGAATGGCTGAATTGGACACCTAATTTCTGCTTGGAGAGCACAGATTTGAAATTCTAGATAGGTAATCTGTCCATGTAGACTACTAATTTGTTTACAAAGAGGACAGTACCCAAATTTGAAAAGAGTACTGCGAAAGACAGCTGCAAAACAAATATTACATTGAATTATGCCAGTCATTCTGAAATAGAATAAAATCACAATCTCAAGTGGAGTAACCCTGAATATATAGTTCAATTTTTGGTTTATAGTTATATGATGTCAGTCTGCTTTTCCTTTGTGCTCACCTTCTTCACTCCCCGGTCACAGTCAACAGCTCCTGCCACTATCCCCAGCAAAGTGAAAAAGTTAAAAAATATATATATACAAAATCCATTCTGAATTCATCATGTATTTTAGTACAAAATGTGGAAATATTTTAGCAATATTTCAGTAGGAAATGCAATACTGCATCATGATAATGCAAAATGAATTTGAAATCGTTATCCTTATGATATAGTTGGTGAGTGCTGTTTTGCAGGGAAGTTCTGCTCACAGCCTGGAGTTTGATCCTAACCAGCTTAAGGTTGACTCAGCCATGGTAAAATTGTTGGGGGCAATAGCAAATAATGCTTTTATATTACACACTGTCCATATAAAGCTATAAAGCATTATGTGGTAGTACATAAATCTAAATGCTATTGCTACTGCTACCTTCAATATTGTTTTGATTCACCCTGCCTAGTTCATGGCAAGAATGATATTTGCAGGCATCTTCCAGATTAGATAAAAAATGTGCAGTTTAGTATTGTTCACCTTTGCTCTTACCTTTTTTAAAAGATTTATTTTCCAACCAATACACATAGGTGAATGGTAAATCAAATTGTTGGTATCTTCTTTAATCTCAAACTGCTATACATAAAGATAAAAATATTTAATGTTTAAAACTGTTTAGATACCTTATTTTCAAGATTGGCAAGCAGTCTCTCTTTTTTCATGGACACTGAAAATAAATTGATAAGGTACTGTTTAGATCTAGGGTGACTAGAAGAAGACTGTTTAGGTCAGGGGTCCCCAAGCCTTTGGACCTCAGGGACCACCAAGTCCATAATTTTAAATCCCAGGGACCACTAATACGAATCCAACAAGCCACTTGCTGAAGCACCTGCACTCCCAGTGATGGGATGGGGTCCTTCAGGCACTGTCCCTCCTCTCTCTTTCTCTCTTTCTCCACCCTCCCCTCTCTCTCCCACTCATTCTCTCATTCTGTCTCCTCCCCCTCTCTCTTTCTCTCTCTCCTACTCAGTCTGTCATCTCTCTTTCTCTCTCTGCCATCTTTCTCCCCCCTCTCTCCCCTTTCTCTCTTTCTCTCCCTCTCTCTTTCTCTCTCCCCCTCTCTTTCTCTCTCTCCCACTCATTCTGTCATCTCTCTCCCTCCTTTCTCTCTTTCTCTCTCTCTCTCTCTCTCACTCTCTTTCTCTCTCTTTGTCTCCCCCTCTCCCCATCTCTCTCTCTCTCTCTCTCCCACTCTTTCTCATGGGCCAGCCAGTGTCTTGGGGCTGAGAGGAAGTCAAGTTCCCCCCGAGAGACTGAGGTGCAGGAGCACCAAAAAGGGATGGAAGAAATTTGCAGCTTTGGAGCACAGCCCTCGCCAGCTGGAATGAGGTAATGGTGCAGGGGGGGGGGTGCAGGTGAGCCGAAGCAATGGGTGGTGGGAACCCCGGGGTGTTTTTTCCCCCTGCTTTAGCTTCCTGTCAGCTGGGAACAAAGCTTTGTCTCTTGCTGGATTTTTCTGTATTTCTCCCACTCTTTCTCATGGGCCAGCCAGTGTCTTGGGGCTGAGAGGAAGTCAAGCGACTCCCTGAGAAACCAAGGTGCAGGAGCACCAACAAGGGCCGAAAGAAACCGTCATGAGATCCAGCTCCCATTCTGGAATATGGAGTGAATCTCCATTCCCCCCATCCCCTTTCCTTGCCAGGCGAGGAATGACTGGGAAGGGAGGGCAAGGGGCGGAAACAGCCACTGGTGGGTTCAGCCAACAGGAAGCTAAAGCAGGGGGAAGAAACAGCCTGGGATTCCCTCCATCCATTGCTTTGGCCTGCCTGTACTGCCCCGCTATCTGCACCATTACCTCATTCCAGCCAGCGAGGGCTCTGCTGCAAAATTACAAATTGCCCGAACCTCCCTCAACAGCAGAGATTTACAGCCCCACCATGAGCTGCCTGGCCAGTCCCATCTTCCAGAGCTCTAGTCATGGGACTGGCCATTGCTTATCCCAGAGCAGCTCCTCCACCTGGGTGCGCAGCAGACCACCAACATTTTCTCACAGACCACCAGTGGTCCGTGGACCACCAGTTGGTGACCGCTGGTTTAGGTAATTGCTAATAACAACACTTCAGGGAATGCTGTAGTAGGTCTCAAATATGGACAGAAAATGAATTGAGATGCTTGCCTGTTAGTTACTATGGTAGCCCTGCCAGATGCTTTCCTTCATGGATTCCTCCTGCTGTAAGAGAGAAATGTTGTATAAATGGAATTTCCCAATTTCCACTAAAGTTGTCACTCCAGTTGTATTCTGCTAAAAGACAAATTAGTTCCTTATTTTTCATATACTATAAAGTTATAGGGTATTTCTACACTTTATGGTATGGAATTCTTTCAACACAATCTATTTTAGGTGTATCCAGTGGCATTTTTCCTTTATGTTGAAGCTGGTATATACTCAATTAAAGCTTGAATAAGAAAGAGCATTTAATTTTTGGAAGAGTCTCCTATCACCACCAGTTTTCCTAACT
This sequence comes from Ahaetulla prasina, assembly GCF_028640845.1. Lineage (NCBI taxonomy): Eukaryota > Metazoa > Chordata > Lepidosauria > Squamata > Colubridae > Ahaetulla > Ahaetulla prasina. Next base: position 38,734,442 of record NC_080546.1, read on the forward strand.
TGTCAAGTGGTATTTCCAGGACCAAATGGATTTTTGTACTCCTATCTGAACCAGTTGGTTTACGTTTTTATCCAATCATGTGCATTTGTTTCATTTTTCTCCAGAATCCTTTTTAAATTCAAATGATGTAAACAATAGTCTATTACTTAAAAGCAAATAAATAAAAAGATAAAGTAATAAGTCGATTATTTAAAAATAGTGTACCAAATGTATTTGCCCAAAGAAATTTGTTTAAATTATCAGGAACTAAAATTGCCCCTGGGTAGGCACCTAATAAAAAGCAAATGCAAACGATTTCTGATGTGTTACAATGCCATGCCTTATTTACAAGACTACGGTTCCAGCAGATGGCATAAGCAACCAGAGAAGGCTGATTTCTCAATATGCATATAATATGTGCGTGTGTCCTTGCTTCAAGGAAATTATACAAGATTTTACCCATTATTTATTTTACTACCCTATTTCTGCTTCAGCGTGTAGAAAATTTCTGGAGTCTCTCTTGATACAGAAATCATTTTGGCCTGATTCATATAAAATTGAATATCTAATGAATTTATTCAGGGAGACAATGCTATGGAAATTAGCAAGCTTTGCACAGGCTGCTGCTAAGGAGACAGAATATTTTATCAAAAGTTCCTAATGTTTTCTAATATTTTACTTGCTGTAATAACACCATTTTAATGTCTTTACTGATTTTTGTATTAATGTATTTTATTAATGTTTGACCACAGAATTAGTATGTGAATGGTTCTGTTGAGACAGAGATAGGCTGAAATTCACAAATTCCTATTATTTAGAATTCACTGATAAACTCAACTAAATCAGGTCCATCTTTTCCCAGCTTATTTTCAGAGAGGGAAAGAGAGTACTGTTAATACCAGCAAAGGAAAAACATAACAAGAAGGCTCTGTATTTGCTTCTATTAAAAAGGAGTATCAGAATGTGGTACAAAGATCTGGCAGCAAAGAATGTCATTGTTGCTGTAGATTTGTTAGCTCTATATTAAATATCCAATTCTATTGCTCATTAAATACTCAGTACTTTCTTTCAGGTATTTCCCAAAATGAGCATGAATGGGAGAAGGGGAAGTTTCAGCCTGATGCCTAGTAACTTTTTACTGGCACACATATAAGTCCCACTGCTGCCTGGTTCAACTATTAAAACAATAACTTTAAAATTAAATACTAATTTAGACATTTTATTGATTGTGTAGAAAACTCTAAATGAAGAAAGATTCTAATTCTCCCTGCTTTGAATGTCTTGAAGCTGAAGGATTAGCTCTTTGTATTTACCCCATTTTTACTACTTTGATCTTGAACTATGATTATTTTATCGATTAATAGATGCAAATACTAAGACAGCAATTTTTACTTTGTAGCCTCTTTTTCTAAGGTAAACCAAGGTATACTTGGTTATCTGTTGAGATTAGTCATTAGTCAGACACAAAAGATAACAAAGCTACTACACCATTAGCAGTTATTTTGAACTGTTGAGAACATTTTGATTGTGGCTTGTGTACAAGTTAATTAGTTAAGTGTGTGTGTGTGTGTGTGTGTATGTGTATGATTCACACTATTTCACCTTTTGCTTGGTGACACAGCCAGTTCCTTCTGCATCAAATATATTTGAAAAAAGATGTCAGAAAGATAAACCATAAAAGAAATATTTGTATAGGACAACCCAGAGTTTTTTATAATCTTGATAAAAATATATTTGGGAGTGCTGAACCTAAATTAATCAATTCAGATCCAATCAAACTTCAATACAAATTCAATCTCAATACATTTGAGAGAGCCAGTTTGTTTTATTTGTAAGGATCATGAAATTGTGAGTTCTAGTTCCTTCTTAGGCTCAAAACTAACTTGGGTCTCCACTTCTAAGAAGGTGTCATTGACAAACCACTTTTGAAAAAACTTGCCAAGAAAAATCCACAGATATGTCCATTTAATCTCTGAGAAATAGACAAAATTGAATGGAAGAAAAAGTATGCATTTGAAGTGGAAACAGATGTGGAGATCTGATTCCCCCATATCACTATTTACAGCCATTTTTTTTCTTTTATGAATCAGTTTCTATTGGTATCTTTAAATATGACTTGGCATGCAGTCCTACTAAATTATTATTATATGAAAACTGGCTTCCTTGAAAGTAAGATTTAACTGTGAGTATAATACATGGAATTTTGTTGTTGTCATAGCACTAGAAAGCAAGAAGTAAAATAGGATATAAAACACTATTTTAAGTTATATGTGTGTGTGTGTCTACTAACTTCTTGAACCTACAAATTCCATTTCAATTGTCCTTCGTACTGTATAAACTTTTTTCTTACTTATTTAAAGTTTTATATTTTATCAGCCTAGCTTGGTTGAAAATATCTTGCTGTTATTGCTAATACTTAGCAATAACAACAAGATATAACACAGAAACCATTCTCAGTCTATAAAAATTGCAGACACATGTTTATTCAGGATCTAAATCACCTTCCCTTCCTAATTTCTATAGTAATCCTTCCTTTTTGTTTTTTATTTGGTTCTGTATTCATCAAAGTATACATTTGTAAGAGAATCAAGTCCTTTAAGACTACCTAGAGATGTGTCAAGCTCATGGAATATCTCCTTGGGTTTCTTAACAAGGTTTAGTAAAAAGAATTGAATAAGGGTATAGAAACTTCAGCAACTGGATAGATTTTGCTTTTATAACCCAATTTGTTCTTCAGCTAGTTAACACAGAGACTTTTCCCATCTTTACTAAGGTGAGAACTGGCAAGAATGTCATTCTTTTCACTGATAAAGAGAAGACTGTCCAGGTTACCAGGATGTGAATCACTTTCATCTCTAAACATACCATTATAAAATACAGTCGCTTTTGAAGGTCCAAAAGGACAAGTATATTTTACTGACCAAAAACCTGAGTCTCTGAGATTTCTAACTTCAAGGAAGAGCAGAAAGGGAGGGAAGAATTTTATTCTTCCTAGAAAACAAGCTGAAAAAAAATTCCCAAAGTATTAATTAAGAGAAAGCAAGAAAAAAGAAAAAAGAATGAAATATATCCTTGCTTGCTTTCTTGTACCTCTAATGATATAATGTAATAATGGTGTAATGGTATAATAACAATATGATATAATGGTTATAATAATAAGCTGAAGAAACAGTGGACAACCTGATTAGCTACTGCAAGAAGATCACACAAACTGACTACAAACAATGACATAACAAAGTTTCATTGCAAAAACTGCAAGAAATACATTTTCCTGCAAGCAAGAACTGGTGAAACCATAAAATAGAGACAGTCTTATAAAATGAAGAAGCTAAATTGCTCTGAGATTTTAGAATTCAAACAGACAGACACCTGCCACATAACACCTCAGACTTAATAATTGTCAATTTAAAAAAACCAGGAAAAAAAAAACCTGGATAGTGGCCATGAGAGAACCTGGAGACAGCAGAATAGAAGAGGAAGAACTGGATGAAATCACAAAATACAAAGACCTGAAAATATAATATAACAGCTGTAGCAAAAGAAGGCAGTGGGAGTGCCAATAGTCATAGGTAGCTTGGGCATTCTCAACGGAGCACCACTTGAACTCCATCAGCCTTGACAAATTCACCCTCAGTCAACTGCAAAAGGCAGCTTTATTGGGAACAGCTTCCATTCTGTGATGATAGCTGTAACATCTCAAGCATCCACATTTGCCTATCCACGGCCTTGGGAAGGACTCACTAAGTGAGCAAAAATGCCAAATCCAATCTGAACATGTAACTGACTGCGTGACAGATCATAATGGAGGCATGTCATTCTGAAGGTGGTTAATGGACTAAGATAAGAGCCCACTTCCTCCCCATATGATCTTGCTCCCCATATTTGTCATCTTTTAAAATCAATGTTAATATTAATATTTATGTTTTAATGTTTTGTTTTGTTTTTTTAAAGGTTGTAAAATGGGCAGCATATAAATTTATTAATCAAATAATTATCTACAAATCAATAGGATAAAGTATATAAAACATCAGTACTTTTGGCACTTCATCTCCTGCACTTATACAAGAAGTTCCACCTTTTCCCAGTAAGATGGAATTCTGGAACACTAAATTTATTACTTCTTCTCTGATTAATATACATTTAAGGGGGACAATGCTATTTTTTCAATGTAAATAATTTACATAGTTATTTGTTAAATTTATATGTCACCTCATCTATATAGAACAGTTATGTAAAATATAAAACTTTAAAAAGTTTAACTATTTAATTATCTTGTTCTTAAGATTTCCACACTCATAAGGCTTTCAATCAGTGGTGGGATTCAAGTAATTTAACAACCGGTTCTCTGCCCTAATGATTTCTTCCAACAACCAGTTCGCCAAACTGCTCATAAAGTTAATAACCGGCTCTCCCGGAGTGGTGCGAACTGGCTGAATCCCACCACTGCTTTCAATGTTTTCATTATGTCTATTTTTTTACTGAACAGTCGTCATTTCAAGAACTGAAAATATTGATTGGAGTGTGACAAATTATGGTCAGATGTTCTGCACTTTAGACTAGAATAATTCTTTCTAATTTTGTTTCTGCATATATTCTTATAAATATCATAGTTATTAGATTTTTTTCAACTTATTGTACAGTATAACATTTCATCTCCTCTCCCCATCAATTTTTGATTATCCTAAAAACAATCTCATTGAATTGGTTGCATTAGTGAAGGAAGGTGCAGAAATAGCATATGCTATATAACAACAATTTGTTTTATCACATTTGAAGCAAACTTGGCTTTTTTCACATTTAAATAAAAGAGAATAGGAACAAATATTTTTGACTCATCTATATCATTCACCATATTTAATCTATGAATTTATTTTGTTATTTTTTCCCAGTTCTTTGTCTTTTGATGTCTTCAGGTACTGCCATGTCCAATATCCAGACCTTTTTTTTTCTTATTCATAATTGTTAATTATTATTATCAATTTTTTTTGCTGCCCATCTCATGGTTCAAGGTGACTATTACAAAGTGTCTAAATGCCCTGATGGTCTCACTATCAATTGTACTCCTGTAATGAAATTATATTAATTTACTGTCAGACTACAGCAATTCAAATCTTATTTGAAAGAGCTGAGGTGGCGCAGTAGTTAGAGTGCAGCACTGCAGGCGACTTCAGCTGACTGCTAGCTGCAGTTCAGCAGTTCAAATCTCCCAAGCTCAAGGTTGACTCAGCCTTCCATCCTTCCGAGGTGGGGGAAATATGCTGACTCTGTAAAACTGTTTAGAGAAGGCTGTAAAAGCACTATGAAGCGGCATATAAGTCTAAGTATTATTGCTATTCAAACAAAAGAAATCCATACTTTATATGAGTCTAATTTTCCCAGAAACTGTACATACAAGCATAGCTTTCTGAAGAAAAGAAATGATACACCACATTTATGATTAAATAAAATGTTGCTTTTAAAGATTTTCCATGGGTATAAATGATTCCATGGGATTGAACCACAAGAGTCAGAATGACTCTTATATTTCATTATAACCTTATGCAGGGCTTTGTAAATTAACTCCTAAATGCTCATCTTGTTCTCCTGATTGCTCCCACCTGGAGTCATAAACCTCTGCATGATATGATCACAACAATTTCTATAGCCCTGTGGAGACATGCTGATATTGTTATGAGGAAACTGCAGCGGGGCAAATATACAAAGTGCGTCTCTTATGTATTCTATAGACTGCAATAATGCTGCTAATGATGTTGCTAATTTTATTTAGTGTGTTTTGTGAACCTGTAATAAATAATTAAAAATAAATGGAAAATTAATCAAGACATAATGGAATTTAAATATTGATGAACACCAAAGAAGTCAAACTTTGCCTGTACAAAGTTATGCTACTGAGTAAATTGGCTTAACAACTTGGATTTCTCTAGATACAACTGTCTGAATTCCAAGCATATCTGGAAAATATTACTTGGTCAGTAGGCTAGATTATTGTCTTCTGCAAGTGACAACCTGTATTCCTTGTTATCTATTTATCTTTTCAAAGGATTAAGGAAAACAAATATAAAAATAACAAGGAAATGATGAACTTGATATTTTATTTGAGTTAATTTTCACTTAATATATAATAAAAGTATATTTCCTTTCTTAATTCCAATAACATACAATATTAAAACTCTATTTTCTGTCAGAGGTTATCTGTTAAGTTCAAGCACTTTTAATATACATTTTTTAATAAAAATGACAAAAACACACATAAATTCTTTTTAAAGAAACAGCATATAACAGTGACTTACACAGTATGTGGTAAGTAATTGTAATATTCCATAAAAATGATTGACCCTGGTTTTGAGATTGACAAAAATATTTTACTGTTGTGTGGAGCAGATTGATTAAAAGATTGGAAAATGCAAACATGCATTTTGATAAAATTCTATTATATATTGTGAGTAGGTTTTAATAAATCATTGCTGCATTACTTATGATTATTTAAGAAGAGCAAGTAAAAATTGACTTGCAATGATTGAAAACTGGTGAAAAGTTCATCTTTGAACTCGCATTATAAGAAATGGGAAAATTCTTAAAATCCAAAGCAAAGCAAAATTGGAAACAAAAGCTTGATAGATTTTTGAAAGATCCAAGCATTCTGTTTAAACTTGCGGAAAAGGTTTACTAAAACTGTCATAATCTGTGAATAAATTTGATTTTGTTGTCTGGGCTTGTCTTACTTGATCCAATTTTATTATGAAAGTACATTTTCAGTGATTATTATGATGATATTGAAAGCAAACAGAAATAAATAGAATGATGACTTGGGGAAAAAAATCTAGTCACTATCCCCATACATTTTCTGTATGTAGTAAAGGTCAAGACACAGTTCACTTAGAGTTCTGTCTTCAAAGCTTTAACCACGGCAGTTGACTTTTACTTCAACACTGAAAGTAGAATAGTTTCCAATTGAGTGGTTGAGACAGCATAGCTTGTGTCTCTGAACATGCTTAGCTCTGTTATGCAGGCAGTGAAGAATCTAGAATATTTCATCATTGTTTCCTAGTACTTGTTATCCTAGATAATCACCTCACTATCTATAATAGTAATTATATTTACTCATTCATTGGGAAAGAACCAAGTTATGATTTTGAAGGAATCACTAACCATTTTTTTACAATTGTCTTCAGAAACTGTTCTTATGCTTAAAAGGACTCCAAAATCAAATCTTTGTCTTTGATGGCTGACAAGATTTGCTCTCATTCTATTATACGCATTATCAGGTTCCTTCAAGCCTAAAATACTTTTATTTGTACTTTGTCTTAAATTTGTCTTCATATTTTTGCTGTTTGCCTTTGATATTAGAAACTTCTATATCAATGTTTGTTTCTTTCTTTTATTTTCATACAAGTTTTGACTATTACATAAGATGAATTATTGTTATTGATGAAGCCATTAGCAAAGAAAGGTAAGAAAAAAAACCCAGAATAAATTGTCAAGAAAATGCTCACAGTATAGTTTCCAAACTGATTTGAACAATGAAGGATACAGTTGCTAAATTATAAAGCAGGAATCATAACTATAAAAGCTTGAATTGAAGAAATTAGACAGTTGATGTTCAAGGAATAGAACTAATGCCATTAAATGGTACCAGCTTTAAATCACTTGATTATCATATGGCATCTTTAAAAAAAATTAAACTAAACAAGCCTAGAAATTGTAAAAAAAATCAATTATTATTTATGTTCAGCTGAGTTCAACAGAAAGCTATTGTTGCATTCTTATTTACTTTATTTTAAAACAGTCTTTATCAATGGTAGGCCATATAGCTTGTCTAAGACTCTCATGATGTCTGGGACGGAATGGGACTTCTCATCTCCTACCCTTGGCCATGCCTGCTTCTCTACCAAGCTTCCACCTTGGGGATTATCCTCTAGCTTTTCTTCTTGGCTGACACTCCCCGATCCATTTGCTATGGCCAATCAGCCATGGCCCCTTCATTCCACATGGTTCGGCATGGCCCATTCAACACCACACTGTTAGTCCCAGGCTTTTTGTCTCCTGGGACAGTTAGCATCCAAAGGAGCTTTTGTTTCAAGTGGGTATCCTAGTCTTAGAAAGAGAGAGGGAGGAGAGAGGGAGGGAGGGAGGGAGGAGGGGAGAGCAGAGAGAAGAAGGAAGGGAGGAAGGAAGGAAGGAAGGAAGGAAGGAAGGAAGGAAAGAAAGAAAGAAAGAAAGAAAGAAAGAAAGAAAGAAAGAAAGAAAGAGGGTGGGAAGGGAGGAAGGGAGAGAAAAAGTGGAGGAAGGAATGACACAAACCCTGGCATTAGATGCAGCTTCAGTGGATGCTTTGGAACAGGACAGCAATCCAGGGCTGGAAAGGATCTCGGAAGTTTCCCAGTCCAATCGCCTGCTCCAGCAGGAGGTCTTATATCATCTTGATATATAATTAGATGTGCCTCTAACACAGTGGAAAAATTCCCAGAAAAGGGAAGGAGTTTACTTGGCAAGGCTGCCATGCAGAGGAAGGCAGAGTTAGTCCTCAACTTACAACATTTTGGTTACTAAGCAAGAGCATTGTTAAAGTGAGTTTTGACGCATCTTACTCAATCCATCCTTGACTTACGACCATCATGGCCAGCCGTCACCGATGTTGTAGGTCCGTACCTAAGATTCTGCACTCTCCCCATCCCACATCTGATCCTGCAGTTGGGCTGCTGTTCCCCCACCCTCACCTGCCATCTTAGGTACAGACATATTACATTGACGACGGCTGGCCAGGATGGTCATAAGTCAAGGATTGCCCTTAAATTGGAAAATAGTACAGGTAGTCCTCAACTTATGACCGTATCATATAGTGACTGTTCAAAGTTGCAATGCCACTGTTGTCCATTTTTCACACTCATGACCATTGCAGTATCCCAATGGATGCATAGAAACTGACTCACATTTATGGTGTTCGCAGCGTCCTGGGGTCATGTGACACGATATTACTTTTGCAACCATCTGACAAGCAAAGCTTCCCCCTGGTTTACGTCAAGTGCCTGATCTTCGGACTTTTCGCCGTGAGCTGAAAATGCACCTATTTATCCAAGCGGGACTGGCCTAAAATTTTATTGGGGTTATTTATTTTTAATGTTTTAAGCTGTTTTAAATTTGGCCATTTATAATATGTTTGTTTTAATTTCTTTTAATGTTTATACTGTGATTTTTACTTGGCTGTACACCGCCCTGAGTCCTTCGGGAGAAGGGTGGTATAAAAATTCAATAAAATAAATAAATAAATAAATAAATAATAAAATCACTGGGGGAGCCAGCTTTGTTTAACCTTCGTCCAACTGACTTAAATAATGATCCACTTAACAACGGTGGCAAGATGGGTCGTAAAGTTGGAGAAAGCTCACTGAACATTTTTCTCCCTTAGCAATATAGATTTAGGGAAGCCAGATTCACTTAGCAACTGTGTGACTAACTTAGTGACCGTTCAAGTTAAAACAGCACTGGAAAAAGGGACTTATGATTGTTTTTCACACTTAATGATCGTTGCAGCATCCCCATGGCCAGGTGATCCAAATTTGAATGCTTGGCAACTGACTGTTACTTAGGGCAGTCTCAGTGACCCAGAATCATTTGATACCCTTTTGCAACCTGACCAATGAAGTCCACAGGAAAGCTGGATTCACTTAGCAACTGTGTGATTCACTTACGAGCTGCAATTACTCGCTTAATAACAGTAGCAAGATGGGCCATAAAGTGAGAGAAAGCTCACCTAACAGCTATCTCTCTTAGCACTGGACATTTGAGGCTCAATGATAGACATACAGTAAGTCAAGGGGTACCTTTACCCTTCCCTTACCAGTAATCCGGCAGGCCTTTTCTTTAAAATTCTGAATCTGGCCCACAGTAATTGACATCCACTGTTGGAGGATGGATGGAGTAAGATGCATCAAAACTCACTTTAACAACGCTGTTGCTTAGCAACCAAAATTTTGGGCTCAATTGTTGTCGTAAGTCGAGGACTATCTCTGCCTTCCTCTGCATGGCAGCCTTGCCTAGTAAACTTCTTCCTTACCTGGGAATTTTTGTGTTAGAGGCACATCTAATTATATCAAGATGATATAAGGTCTCCTGCTGGAGCAGGGGGTTGGACTGAATGACCTTTGAGGTCCCTTCCAGTCTGGATTGCTGTCCTGTTTCAAAGCATCCACTGAAGCTGTGTCTAGTGCCACAGTTTGTGGTCCTTTCTTCCTCTCCTTTTTCTGTCCTTCCCTCCCACTATCTATCTATCTATCTATCTATCTATCTATCTATCTATCTATCTATCTATCTATCTTTCTTTCTTTCTTTCTTTCTTTCTTTCTTTCTTTCTTTCTTTCTTTCTCTTTTCTTTTTTTCTTCTTCTCTCTTTTCTTCTCTCTGTGTGTTCTGTCTCTCTCTCTCTCCCTTCCCTTCCACCTTCCCTCTCTCTTTCTAAGGCTAGGACACCCACCTGAAATAAAAACTCCTTTGGATGAAGCTGGCTTCTGGCTGCCAGCATTGGCAACCAGCCGACTGGCTGGCAACTAACTGTCCCAGGATGCGAAAAGCCCGGGACTTACAGTGTGGCATCAAATGGACTGTGCCGAAGCGTGTGGGATGGAGGGGCCATGGTTGATTGGCCGTGGCAAATGAATGGGGCATGTTGGCTGAGGAGAAAAGCTAATCCCCCAAGGCAGAAACCTAGTGGAGAAGCAGGCGCAGCCAAGGGTAGGAGGCAAAAAGTTCTAAATCCGCCTGGGAGAGGCTGTCATATTCAGCTCATTTAGTTCAACAAAGAAACACAACAGAATTTATACTATGCTAAGAAGAATGGCACCATTAGATCCAAATTTAGGGTAAGAATTATAATACCTATGGAGACTTGATAACAAACCTAAATAGAAGATATTCCAAGGAATTATTGCCAGCAGCACAATATTTAAATTATTTTAAAATGTCAATTCTTTTTCCAAAAGTTAAAGTCAACTGATTAGCTCTTAGGAAACATTCCTTCATTTTGAAAAGGTGTGTTTAAATCTACAAGTTGTACCTGGCACAGAAGTTTCATGTGACTTAGAAGAAATTGGTGACATATCTGGTTTAGATAATTTTTAATTAGCTTTTCTATTCTCATTTTAAATGCTGCACTCTGGAGGAATGACCTATAATCTGCAACTGTTCAAAGGTGAAACATTTTTAAGAGTCCTTGATCTTATACGGATGATTTGGGATTCCTATTTGCTTGTCTAATCAGCTTTGAGAGTTAAGTGGTGGAAGGTGCTGGGAAGACAGGATGAGACAGAGCAACTTATCTCGTGAATTGGTCTCGTGTTAAGTTAACATACTGTACCTGACATTCCTTCCCTGATTAATTTTTAGGAGCCTTTCCACAAGTATGAATCAACTAAAAATATGAATAAATTTGAAGTATTAGTACACTTGGACAGTTTTTGTTAGCAGAAGGATGAGTTTTTGCAATTTTTAGAAGTGTACCAATAAAATATTCAAGCAAAAACTTTCAGTACAAAATAATGTAATTCTAAAAGATGTCAGTCTGTGAAGGAATGGGAGTGGGAGGAAGAAGAAGGAAGATACTGCACTTATTTTGAATTTAATCTGCATATTAACAGCTTTCATTGTTATTTTCATCCCAACTTTTCTACTTTGCATTTTTAGCAGCCATGGGTTCTCACAATCTATGTTTTCCTGTTTAATATTGCATGTGTCTGACTGTGATGAAAACTACAAGAGATTGTTCAGAATTTAAGAAATGTATCATTAAAACTTTTACTTTTATGTTCTAGCCATTCAAATATTATTAAACATATGCTGTATTACTTCAAATATATTTTGGAGTTTGATGGATTTTGTACTAACTTAGCACAAATAGCATTTTTTGGTAATCTATAGGAAAAAAATACTCAATTAGGTGAACTCAAAAATTAACTTTTGTGATACCTAGTAGTAGTAGTAGTAGTAGTAGTAGTAGTAGTAGTAATATCTTTATTAGAAGTCACAGACTAAATAATACAGAAAGGCATTATAGTACACCTTAAAATAAGATTGATTTGGTTTAAACAAATCATGAATTTTGTAAACTGCTATTATAAATGTAACTACAGCAACAGTTAATTTAGGGTAAAGATCCACCAAAATTAATCATATGTGTAATTCTTTTGTCCATCCAGGAATTGAGCTAAGAATGGGTTTCAGGAGGTCATTATCAATATCTCAATAAAAAAAGAAACAAGAATACAAAACAAAACATAAGCCTGTGATCCAACATGTCCGTATTCCCAAAACAAACCCTTTCATGTTAAGGGATTTTCTAGAATTCATATCCAGCAGCGCTAGGTAGACAAGATATGAAACTGCAGTAATATTAAAGCCTTACAAAATTCGTTTGTAATTTCTCAAAATATTAAATATATTATGCTATAAACTGAATCCAAATTGCTTGTGTTGTCTCTCTCTTTTTAGTAGTAACGAGGACTTCACTATCTTTTTCTTCAAAAGGATTCCCTAGTAGGTAATATGTAAATGATATTTTCTATATTTTCTAAAAGTAGCAAACTGTTCATTTGTCTCTCTTTGTGTGTGAGTGTGTGTTTCTGACAATCCTTATCAAACCACTATTTTAACATGCACTGATATCTTTGTACTCTAGTGGTTTGAGATAGATCTAAGATCTGTTGCAAAAACAAATCAAGAACTCATACTACTTAAGAGCTGTTTCAAGGTGTAACTGTATTAGATGAAAATATCTAATTCAAAAGTTATATTCAGCTGGGTAGATTATATTTTTAGCCTGAGCAAAGGACTATCTCCGGATCCATTAGATAAGAATTATCTACCAATTCCATTTTATCATATAAATCAAGACACAAAATTACATGGTTACTATCTGGGGCCAACCTGTCTTTTAAAAAATAATTTTAAAAACCTTTGAAGAAGGGTTAGTGAGCTGGATTAAAAAGTAATTTTCCCTAGTCTGTCTCCCGCAGAAGCTCTATGTAAAGTGTAAAAAACCTAATTTGTTAATACTTTCTTACAGGCAGAAAAATGTACAGTTGTGGTTTTTTAATCGCTATATTGACACAAGTACAATAATTATAGTGTGAAAATTTCTGGAGGATAATTGTGGTATTTTAAATGAGTGACCCAGTCATTGGAGCCTAGTTTTAAATTGAAAATGCTATATGCTCATGTCTAATATTCTATCAGGTTCAATATGTAACTTTCTAAACCAGCTGTATTTATTTGCACTGAAACTATGTCTTTGCAAAAGAAAGATACACTTTTATCAACAAAAAGGAGCAATGTTTAAACCTAACTTGGGCTGATACTGCCACATTCCTGAATGTATAAAGCTTAATGCAATATACTTTCAGTTGGTGGAAATTAATAAATACAGCCAAACTTCCACTTGGTTTTCTTCCCACAGGAGACAAAACTGCATCCAGCAAAATTATATAATATCTGTCATGCTTTAATTCTTCTCTCAATCATGTTTTCTTTAGGGAAATAAAATTTGAAATATGATAACATAAATTCTGAGTCATCTTGGCCTAGCTTTCCTGAACATTTACTAGTGTTTTTCAAGGAATAATATTTCTTGGATCATTCATTGTCAATTATCCACCGCACTTCAAATTTTCTGGTGTGACATTTCCAAAGTTTATGAGATTTGATTGTAATTGTGTTAGAAGACTGGTCACCATACCATGTTCCAGGTTTACTATCAGATAAAATGGGATTGCCACATGTGATAAATGTTGGCTGCTACAGAATCAGATGCTGAAGTCTTTTTCAGCAGTTAGAACTGGCCTATAATTTTCTTCTATTGTCTTCCTTGCTTTACATCATTCATTGGATCAAAATGGAACAAGGGTATATTGTGTCAGTTTTATGAAGTAGACGGGAAACATGTCCAGATGAGCTAATTTTACTTTACATTGGTAGAATCTTGCAAATCTGAAAGTACTTCTTATCCTTACCTCTTTTATAATCTAAAAATCAAGGACAGTCTCTTCTGAGCTTCTTGCCATTCTCACAATCCTAGTGTGGCCTAAGCTGCCTTTTATCTGACCATTTCTTTGCTTGGCCTTCAGTGTCCTGTCTCTGAGGTCGTACCCATATACCATTACATCATCCTCCCATTCAGACTAAGCCCTACCCACTGAATTTAGAAAAAAAAAAATTAGGAGAAATTGATTGTGGATATTGACAATGAAGTGCAGCTGTGTCATTCCCCCTTCAATCTCTACTGGGGACTGATGCCACTTGATTGGAAAACTGGTATCTCTCCATGTCCTGTATGTCCGATGTGAAGGAACTATGACATTTTTCCTGCCCCCTACTTGGTCTCTTGAAATTCTCAAGGTGTTCTTGACCCCATAGAAGAATATCCCTCTTGATCAGTGACAAACCTCTTCAAGGCACAGGACAGAACTTGTCAGGATATTGGTCATGAAAGTGGTGAATCAGTTGTAGCACATGAACATCTATTTGCTGTCTCTTATGATTTCTCTGACTTTGGGTAGCATTTACAGTGATTAAATATTCAATCTACTTCCTTTTGTGCCTTGAGTCTAGCACTTCATATTCTCATATTCTTCCTTTCCATTTATAAATATGAAGGATGCTGCCTGTGAACATAGAGTGTATGTGTGTGGGAGAGAGGAGTGTCTCCTCTGATATTCTTGCCCCATTGACATTTCTGCTTCAGGATAAGCTGCCTTTTATCTGTTTCCTTTGTTGTATCTCTTGACCTGTCTACCAAAGTCTTAGTTTGCTATGACTTTTGCAGTCTCCCTTTGAAGTGATCACCTCTAGGTCAATCAGAAATTCAGCTAAGTGTTACCAACAATGTCTGTTTAAGTTTTCCAATTTTTTAATAGTTCATTTTATGACAATACTCCAAAACAGTCAACCAGTGTTGCTTACCAAACTTCATGGGTAATATTTCTCTCTGTGGTTACCTCTATGTATTTATTTAAATTATCCTTTATTAAAAGCAATGTTGACATTATGTTTTCAAGCTTATCTGTGACTAACAATTTATTCCTTCAGCTTATTGTTTCAGCTTCAGGAAGTAAGTTAAAAAAGTGAAACTATTTTGCAATTATGGAATATAATTTTGTTTTTTGGGGAAAATATATTCCCAAATGGTTTCATTTTGAGTAGCATATTAAGAATTCTGGTGTGTTTGAATGGCAGTAAACCGCTCTTAAATCCTGTTTCATGAGGTAGCCATTCAGATACCATACTTACCATCGATGGAATTACATTGGAGAAGTTATCTTTAGCTAGAATAATGGCTCTTTTAGCATTCCAAGGGCATCTATTAATTCTATTATGGATAATCTATAAAAGACCTACGTTTTAAGGATCCAATTGTTCTTGATTTTCCTTTCTCTTTTTCTTCTGCACAATAATAAAAACTCTCTCTTTGGTGCATTCTTCCTCCTGGAGAGATTTGAGTTGGAACTGGAATATAAGTGTTTCTCCCAGCAGGATGCAACAGCTTCCCCTTAACATCAATATTTTGTGCTTAATTTGTCTAGATGATTTAGTGTACATATCCCAAGCTCCTTTTTTAAAGAAATCCACATTGTTATTTATTGTCATTAGACATTAAAATTATTGCCTATTCTATTAAATGTTGTCTAGATGTAAAATCCAAAGAATTAATTCTCATTTCTAAAATTCTCATTTTATCCTTTCTTTGCAAAGGCTGGGATTGTTGGAAGGATAGCAGCAATCTTAAGGAGAGAAATCATTTACTTGTTTTTTTCTGATTGTCTGATTCCCAAAGAGTATAGGCTAGAAATAGCAGATATTATTTCTCAGACTGCTTCTCTAAATCTCCTCCCAAAATATACC
Organism: Ahaetulla prasina; assembly: GCF_028640845.1. Classification (NCBI taxonomy): domain Eukaryota; kingdom Metazoa; phylum Chordata; class Lepidosauria; order Squamata; family Colubridae; genus Ahaetulla; species Ahaetulla prasina. Next base: position 38,750,306 of record NC_080546.1, read on the forward strand.
ACTTCAACATGTAAAGAAGACTCATTTTATTATTAATTTTATTTATGGATTTTTCATTCTTCAGTGAGAAATAGTTGACAATTGGTTGCTTTGGTGGCTTTGAAGGGACCTTCATTCCTCAGGTTGTCCTGTGAAGCTCCTTCTTCCTATTCTCTTTTATTGTTATTAGTCAAAATTAGAGTAACCTTTTAAAAATTAAATAAAATCACTGACCTTCATGAAAACATAAGATTCTTCCCAAGAGATGTGGAATGATAAGATGGTAACTAATGAGATTAGAAAAGAGAAACTTAAATTTATTGGACCCTCAAACTGAGCTGCTAGTCTATCATCATTTAAGCCCTTTGTTCTCTTTTGTGAGATCTGTCATTTTGGAGGGCAATTAAGGACCTGTGTTACTTTACTTGATAAATTTGCTTCAGTAATAAGAAATGGATAAATATATTAAGTAGAAATATGCAAAATTTCATCAGTTCAAAATTCCTACTCTTAATTGGATTTCTGAAAATTGGACTTCAGGTGAAGACCATTCTCTAAATTTACTAACAGTGTATAATGTCATCACTGTTATGTCAGATTTTAAGAATACATAAGCCTTTATCATTAAACTTTTAGTTAGCCTGTTAATAAAAAGTTGCAGCCAAAATAACTGAACAAAGCTGCTTTCTTCCCCCTGAAATCTCATAATTTTATTGCATTTGAATGTATTTTGTATTTTAGTCATTGACTTATCATTCTTGACACAGTTTGAATTAGCTCCATTTTTCATAGAGACTGCTGACCTACATAAGTATAAAACATTTGTATTAAATCAAGGACTGTGTTAATTCACCAACTTCATTGTGTCCAAAATTAAACAATTGGAATACAAATATATTATAGTAAAATGAAAGGAATAACTATCAAGATGAGAGCAGCCTGCATTTAGCTGCATTTTCCAGCTTGCTGATCAGGTATCAAGGTTTTCATGCTGAAATCCAAACAAACATGATGTGTTAGCTTTGGTGATAACAAGAAGCTGAAAGTAGCCATTAGTTTAAATTCTCATAGGAACTAATGAGATAACATGAGAGCTTTGGGATCATGCTGGCATCAAGCAGAAAGTTTAAAAAACTGAGAAGTGGAGTCTTATAGTGAATGCCTATCAAATCCTTAGAATTTTTACAGCCAATCTGAACAAAAGAAGTTTTTTAATAATGAACAGAACTTTGCTGTGTTTAAATACTATTTTCATACTGTGTTTCCCCAAAAATAAGACCCTGTCTTATATTTTTTTGAACCCTGAAATAAGCGCTTGGCCTTATTGCCATGCGCTCAAAAGCCCAATTGGGCTTATTATCAGGGGGATGTCTTATTTTGGGGAAAATAGAGCAGATATTAGTATCACTGCCCTTTTTTGGACATAGAATTATAATGGAGTTTAGCATTAGATTAGTTCTTACATTTTTGTTCACCAAGTGTGTATGCCACCACTTTCCCTGTGAGTAATGGTGACTTGGCAGTTAAAACCTCAGTGTACATATCAAGAGTCACCTTGTAGAAGAGATGGACAGCATAATCAACAAATAACATAAATAATGAAATTTGTAATAAATATAAAAATTAAAATGCCCATGCCAAAAATTAAATAAAATAGGTAATTTAGTTTTGCCGTTCTAATTTACTGAGGAAAAGATGCTATAATTTAATGAAACTTATTCTGTATAAATATGCATGTGATCATATTGCAACATACTATTTTATTAGCAATGATTTTTTAACTCAAAGAATATTAAGGAAACATTCATTTTTAATAAATCTATTGGATAAAAATGATTTAAAAATATGTTTGAGTATAGGACAGTAACAGAAATCAGTTGAATTTCTTGATATTTCACCATTATTTTATTATTTATTTTATTATAGTTAAAATTACCTTTATATTTTTTCATTCATTAAAAACTGGGAGAAACCTATTAAACAATAAATAGGGAAGCTTACCTTTGCTACAGAGATAGTACAAACAGATAAAGCAAAGGTAGTATTAAAGGGAAAAAGAATTATGTTTTATTTTTTCCTCCTTTTTATATATTTTTATGATCCAAAAGTTATAATTTTGAAAATTATTTATTCACAAATCTACAAAATTATTCTCAAGCAAGTATTGCAATGTCTTTGTTCTGGCATTCTAGTTAGAGATATCCAATATTTAATATACAATTGAAATCATGCCAATGTCATTTTAAAAGTATAACAATATTTCCAATACTGTTTTCTTGATTGATTTGATTAACATTTTTTCCCCAAAAATGATTGTGTTAATTAAAAGGAGAACAGAAATTAGAAACTAAGTTTTTTTTGTTTATAAAGCTTAGATCTATAACAGTAAACATTTTATTTTCAAATAACTGATCCAAATATACTCAAATATAAAAATTCAATCATAATTTTCAATAAATTCAATAATATATTTCAAATAAATAAATACAAGAAAGGTAGCCTGACACATCTTTATAAAGAAAAAAGTAAAAAAAAAAATTGAAAGGCATATAGTTATAGAAAGAATAATACTGAACTTCCGACTGGATAGCATTGAATTGTTTTAGCTGAAAAATGTTTATCTGAATGCAAATCAAATTTATGCTATTATTTGTTTACATTTTGGTGTAATTTATATGTAGATAATTGTGTGTTTCAAACCATACATTTTTAAGAATTAAGTGATCCAGTAACCCTTATTTAATTCGGCCTTGACCTTGCCAGTTTATTTTGGATGCTTTTATTTCTTATTGTTTTCCACTAGTAAAATGTTTTCCAATATCAAGATAGCTTTGTGAAATAAGCAAAGTAGCCATGTTGAGTCTTTGTGTCTAGTATAAATATATATGTTTATATTTGAGTCTGCATCTTCACACAAACTCACACACACACACACACACACACACACACACACACACAAACTACCAACACCACTAAACGTACAAGTATAATAAATGAATAGACAGTTGCCTTTGATTTATATCAGAAAATCTTTCCTAAAATCAACATGTTATGTTAAGAATTAATGTTTAATTTTATTGTTAACCTTTTTCTTCTTTTTTTGCTATTTATCATTCAGGTAGCATGCTACATAGGAAGGCTATAGTTAGGTTATCAATTTCAATGTATTGCTTTTAAATAAGCTGCTTTGACAAAGTTCCTCTTTCTTATGCTGAAGTTTTATATGTGCATAGAATTTACACAGTACTATTTCCACATTATTTTATCTTATGTTATATATGTTGATATTTATTTCATTTTTGTATGATTATATTAAGATATTATCATGAATAACTTGAATCAACCCACTGCAGAATGAAGGCTTCTTCAGTCAAGTGTATGGGCTGTAATTTATTGTACTAAACTACTGTACTATATTTGTTCTTGTTCTCTATCTTTTTCAGTTTAAGAACAATAGTTATATGTGTTTTTAATATTGTGACATGTCTTGTTTTGCAAGTGCCTTCATTTTTTTTTAAAGAAAGAAAAAGTACTATTTAAAAATAAAACAAAACAAAACAAACTTTTTTTTTAATTTGAATTTATATCCCGCCCTTCTCCGAAGACTCAGGGCGGCTTACACTATGTTAAGCAATAGTCTTTATCCATTTGTATATTATATAAAAAGTCAACTTTTATTGCCCCCCACAATCTGGGTCCTCATTTTACCTACCTTATAGTAGGGTGTCAAACTTGGTCCTTTAAGACTTTTGGACTTCAACTCCCAGAGTCCCTCAGCCAGCAAAGCTGGCTGAGGAACTCTGGGAGTTGAAGTCCAAAAGTCTTAAAGGGACCAAGTTTGGACACCCCTGTTATAAAGGATGGAAGGCTGAGTCAACCTTGGGCCTGGTGGGACTTGAACTTGCAGTAATTGCAAGCAGCTGTGTTAATAACAGACAGACTTAGTCTGCTGAGCCACAATTTACTATTACTCCTTTAAGTCATTCAGAAAGCAATTTGATTAATATTTTAAAATAGATAGACCACTGGGTTATCATCTGTGGCCTAGAAACAGAAAAAGGTTACCTTAAAAAGCAATGATCAAATTCCCACTGATCATATATGCTATTTGTGGCAATAAAGATCTTGCTCATAATCGTATATTAATATCACAGTACTCTCTTATGTTTAAGGATATTTACCTATTGCTATTATCCTTCTCCATTGGTATCTCATGATTATATACTTTGTTGTTTGTATGTAGACTGTATGCTTATATGCACCAGAGACAAATTCCTTATGTGTCTAATCACACTAAGCCAAATAAAGTATTCTGTTCTGTTCTGTTCTGTTCTGCTCCATTCCATTATGTTCCATCCCATCCATACCATTCCATTCTATTCTAGCAATAAGATACATTACATTTATGGAAATATTGGATGCTGCTTGTTTGTACAAGAAAAGTCTAAAGAGATCAAGGAATCTACAGCAACAAGAAATAATTTATATGCCTTGATCTGAAGATTAAGTTTCTTTGGCTGAGTAAAATGCCTGTCTTGTTTTGTTTTTTAATAGATTGTGTACTACTGGTAAGGACATAACCAGGTATATAAAAGCATGTACATTCTTGTAAAAGCCTGTATGCCTTCACTATTAAGTTATATTGCCAAAGTCAGTAACTGTAAATGTAATTATAAGAAAACATGAAACAGAGCTTGTAAATAAACTTCCATTCAAGTCTTCCCTTCACTCCTATTCCATGAGTATGCTACCTTGATTACGATTATTCATTAAAACCCCTGAAAACACTACTGTTCTTATACTTTGGTGTTGAAACAGTTCTGTATTTCTATGTGTTTATTTTTTAATTTTTTTCTTAGAATAAGAAGAATTTATGTTTATGAAAATCAGGGCATATATTTCAACATCATTACTGAAAGATCAGTTGGTTCAAGGTATTTTTTTTCTTATCATCATATTTGTTTATAATCATTATAACAGTATATTTGGTATTTAATAAAGATCCTACCTTATAAATGTTATATTGACTTGATTCATTATTCTCTGGATGTATTTCAAAATACAATGTACAAACTTCAGCAAGTTATGATGCTTATATGTTATGTTAATTTGACATTCGTGGTAGCTATCTATCATTCTAACAATAATCCATCTGAACTAGCAGGCATGAATACCAATTACTGAAAAGATTGGAGCTTATCCTTGAATTTTCTTCTTGCTCTTGCTGGCAGACATATGTCAGCAAGCAGGGAATAGCACAGATATATCAAAGTCTTTCAAAAAATCAAATATCTCTAGATGTATTATGTAATGGAACAGACTAGGCCTGACATTCTCAATCTAGACAAAGGAAAAAAAAGATTTCTGAGTTTATCTGCTCATATTGAGAAAAGTGAATAAGAAATAATGTAATTCAAAATTATCAGAATTTATTGCAGTTTTAGAATGCAACAGTAAAACATCCTGGAAATTAAATACTGTTAATTTTTTCTAGAAAATGAAAATTATGGTGTTTAGTGGTGGCTTAATATTGAAACTAATAAGTAATTATTTGCAAAAGATGGGAAAAATTGTATTTATAAAGAATAGTCATGGGTGGACATTTTTTACATGGACATGAAACACCTATTTCAATTTTGCACTTGTTGATCACATAGTCTAAACCAGGGATGTTGAACTCAAGGCCCGGGGACTGGATCCAGCCTGCTGGGTGCTTACTGTAGATCTGGCCCTTGGGGCTGCCCTGGAAACAGCAAAGGACCAGTGTGCAGTGCCTCTGCCAGGAAAAACAGAGGATGGGAGGGCTGCATGTGGCCCTCCCAAGCTCCATTTTCACTGGGCAGAGGGATGAGGAGGCCATTGCAGCTGAAAATGGAGCTTGGGAGTCCGTTTTCACTGGCAGAGTGCTTGGGCCACCACAGGTGCCCTGACATGAATGACATTGAGCTGACCACACCTACCTGGGCTATGATCTCCTGGCCCCCAAAAGTCAAACACAACCCTGATGAGGCCCTCAATGAAATTGAGTTTGACATCCCTGGTCTAAACCTTCTCTTTTGATTTCTGTTTACAGTAGTTTAAAAGATGAGGTTAGTGGACATTTCTGATTAGGATCACTGTACTTAGGTGGAAGAGGGATGTGGTGGCTCAGGGGCTAGGACGTTGAGCTTGTCGATCGAAAGGTTTGAATCCCTAGTGCTGCCGTGTAACGGGGTGAGTTCTTGTTACTTGTCCCAGCTTCTGCCAATCTAGCAGTTTCAAAAGCACGTAAAAATGCAAATAGAAAAATAGGGAGCACCTTTGTTGCTGTTGGTCTGCAACACTTATTTGTTGTCCTAGGTTCCCTGTTAATGTTGTCCTGGGTTCCCGCAGGAACGGGTCTCAGCCCTCGCTGAGACAATTTAGTGGGTCCTCGCAAGGACGAAAGAAGCCAAATAAAAGACACCACACCAGGAGTTCTTCAAGAGAGAGAGCACGAAGAAAGGGGTTGTAAAAAGGAAGCCCCCCTTAGATCGCAACGGTCTCTTTTATTATGCAGTTTTAGCAGGGAGGGGTAACTACAGCAAGGAGGGAATTAGCATATAGAAACTTAACATCACCAATCAGCAAGCGTTTAGAGTATACGTATTAGCAAAATACCACGTGTTTTTCAGGAAATCATGCATTTTACCTGAATAGAAACCCAACTCAGGAATGTAAAACTAACTCAGGGAAAGGTAGGGGCCCAAATCAGGGAGAGCAAAACTATGCATCTAACTCAGGGAAGGTTCAGCGGAATAGAAACCTAATTCAGGGAAATCAGAACTATGGGTACTATTAATCATGTCTGTCATGTAGCACTGAAAAAAGTCAAGTCAAGTTCTCCCGGCTGTGAGGCCTAAGAAAACCTGAACCAATGATATATCCATATGTCCTCTGTTTTTATTTTTTAAGATGGGTAAATGATATATCCATATGTCCTCTGTTTTTATTTTTTAAGATGGGTAATATTCTTCTAAAGCTATGACATCCCCACTGGATCCCCCCTCCGGGAGAGCCCGCAGGGAGCCAGTACGCTTTTGCAAGGGAATGGTCCACGAGTCAGAGTCTTCATCAGCCTCAGAGGCTAATTCTAAAAGAGGTTGTTTATATTCATTTTCAACAGTGTGCTTTAGCAAGAGGACATCATCTCCAATACTGTTTAGTCGTTGTTTCAAGAATGCTAGAACTCTCCCCATGACACATGGGCCAATTGTACATGCAAGGAGCAACAAAATCAGAGGACCAGCTAGGGCAGAGAGGAGGGTGGTCAACCAGGGAGAGAGATTAAACATTCCCTGATACCACGTGTGGGATTGAGAACGCTCTTTTTCTCTATCTTTCAATCTGCAGTTGATAGAGTAGTGTATATTATAGTCCACCCTCCAGTGTCAAGTCCTAGCCTTTCTTTGGACAAGTATATTGTGCAGGAAGTATAGGCATCCGAGGAGGCATTGATACAATAGTGAGAAAAGTTAGAGGGTACATACCCAAGGCAACAACCTTGACCTTCAATTGAGGATACCGTTATAGAAGAGTTAGACCACCTACAACCGGTATCTGAGGTGCTATTGGTAAAAGGTAGGGCGGAACCTATGGCCTCATAAAAAGGGGGTTGAGAAGACAGACACAGCCAACATCTACTATCATTGTTAGGAAAAGTACGGGCTGCTACAAGGGCATCATGTGCAGAGGAGACCAAGGACACCAATGGATTGTTGCTTTTAATCAAGGGCTGTAAAAAGGGCGAATTGACTTGTTTGTTTGGGCCCACAGGTGGGGATGTTTCTAAGGACATGGTAAGACGAATTATGAATATATTTCCTGGATGTCTGTAATCGAATTATCTCGACCTTCCCCCATCTTTTCCCTTTAAGCCATTCAGTAATCGGAAGACTCCTTCCATGAGATGTAAAAGTAACAGTCATAGGATTGAGGCGAACGCAGCAGGCCCAATTGGAGCAGGAATTCCAAGGCAAATTGTTATCAGGGCCTAGTACAGCTTTGATATAGTCAGTAGTATAGGGAGCAGTCCACCAAATCTTTCCGGTTGACACACATTGCCAGGACTTACAGTACCAATCAGAGATGGTCCCACATTCATCTAGGTGGGAGAGATCAGTAAGATGTCCTGGGCAGATATACAGGCCTGGACCAATTGACCAGACGTCCCGAGGGGAAGGATTACATTTTGTTTTATGTTTAAATCCATGGGCGCCGACCAGCATTTCAGCAAAGTCAAAGTAGAGTGCAGGAAACCAAGGCCACAGAGTTCGATTAGAGATGGAATGAAGGACGCCTCCTTGGAAGTCCAAAATAGTCCAAGTATAATTTGCAGGACGATGCAGGTTCTGCTGTGCTCCGGATAAGGAGCGCTGCAAACGGAGAGCTGCAGGGGTAGAAACGTGGGAAGAGGGCAAGGAGCGAAATACGCCAGAGGAGAAATGGGTTGCAGAGAGAAGGGAAATTTTCATGTCAAAAGATCTTTCTTGCTTTGGGAAAAACAGGGAGCATACATAAGTGCTGTAGTCTTCAGATGAGATGTTAAAAATTAACAGAGAAGTGGAACAGGGAGAAGATATAATGTAAGTATTGTTAGAGGGATGGATTGGATATCCATTCTTTAGCCATATCCACTGAGCTGGATGCAGCAAGGGATGGCGTTGTCTGCAAACAAGTTCCGCACGACCCCCAAGAGGGGTTTGTACTCTACAATGAGGAACTCTTATATAAGCACTTAAACGTTCAAGGAAAGTACATTTAGGAAGAGAGGAAGAGGTATTAGAGGCAGAAGAGGCAAGAGAGATCAGGGATAGGATCAGGAGGATCTTCATCTGTCTTTTTTGGTTGATTGAGATGACAGGGGCGAACACAGCGAGCCGGAACCCACAGGACTCGATCAGGCAATTGAACTGCAGCGTAGCCTTTTCCCCAGGTAATCAATTGAGCTGGACCTTTCCAAGCTGGATCCGGAAGATGCCTATAATATACCAGAGGACGAAGAGGGAGGGAGGAGCGGAAAACTGTCTCGAGGCAGCAGTGGAGGCAGGAGATCCAGTTAGATTAAGAAAATTCAATGAATACAAGCAAACATTTAATACATTTTGCAACGCCGGAGTGTCGGGGGCTGATGCCTTTGACCCCAAGTGTCTGTCCAAGGCCTGTTTAAGAGTCAAATTCGCTCTCTATAATGGCCTGGCCCTGGCTATTGAAAGGAATGCCGAATTTATGGATTATTGACCAGCGATGGCAAAATTGTGCAAAGGCAGAGCTCGTATAGGCTGGTCCATTGTCAGTTTTAGAGTTTTGGACATCCCAACGTTACGAAAGTCCGAATACAATGATTAATAACTTGTTTTATGGTTTCACCCTTTGCAAGGTTGCCATGATGAAACCTGAATATGTATCAATGCAAACATGAATGTATTTCCAAGGGTTAAAGGATGGATATTGAGTTACATCCATTTGCCAAATTTGGTAGGTTACTGTTCCTCTGGGGTTGACCCCATCGGAAGAGAGTTACCTTGGCGGCTGCAAGTAGGGCATTGATGTAAGATCAGATGCCTCAGCAGCCGTGATGCCAAATTGTTACATGTGCGCCGTTTTGGTTTGATGAAAATAGGAATGACTGTCCCAAGGAGAGACAGGAGAAAGTGTCAAAAGAGAGGAGGCAGAGGCCGCAGCGTCTGCTACATAACAAAATAGGGATGTGTACGTTTGTAAATGAGAGACTGTAAAGTTGTGAAAAGAGAAGTGAGATTAGAATCAAGAGAAGGGGACAAGTAAGATTGAAAAATAGTTTTTACTATTTGAGTAACATATAGACTGTCTAAGATGAGGTTGAAAGGTACTATGTGGAAGACAGAGAAAAAGACAATCAATCAATAAAAACCCAACTCCCACCCTTTTTATTCATGTGTGGAAGTTGGTCACTAACAAATCCATGCTATCAAAAACTTCCAAAAACAAACCACATTCTTAGCAAAATCACCATCTGTCTTACTTTACTTTTCTAACTTCCTAAAACCTTCTCAGCACTAGTAACTCTCTCTTCACATTCTGTAACCTTCTAACTTATCACATCCTATAACTTTCTAACGTATATCTGAAATAGTTCCTAAAACAGGGCACATATTGTGCTGCTAAAAAAGAAAAAGAAACAATACAAACAGCAAATAAGGAGCACACTGAGTCTGATTCAAAAAAGAAAAACATGGCGGAAGCTTTAGGGTGAGTCTGTTTATGTGGAAAACCTGAGTGCATTTTCCAAAAAACAGATCTACGCTTAAAAAAAATGCATCCATACATAAGAAGATAGCCATGTGTCTGAAATGCTGTAGGGTTTCCTGCCTGAGCAGGGGGTTGGACTAGAAGACCTCCAAGGGTCCCTTCCAACTCTTATTATGTATGTTAACAGCTGCAAAAATACAAAGCTAAATGAAACAGTTTGAGTCAGCTCAGTGCTTTGAATAGGTTTAATCAGGCAGGTTAAACCTCAAAAAGTTCCAGAAAAGATAAAAAACAAAAATTAAAATCAAAATCAAAATTGTATGCATGATTAAAAATTAAAATCAAAAGTGTTTTCATGGTTAAAAGGTAAAATCAAAAGTGTTTTCAGGGTTGAAAATTAAAATCAAAATTGTTTTCAGGGTGGAAAAGAAAATATATCTGCATAGTTTTTTACATAGCTATTTGCAAAAGCAATGCTTCCAGAGAGCCTAATTGTCCCTCCCTTCTCAGACAAGAAAGAAGAGAGAGAAGAAAAAAAAATGGAGTGGGGGTGAATGGTTCTCCCCCGTAGCCCGCCCTTTTCCCTGGCACTACAAGGAACGAAGGGGGGGGGTAGTTAAGATAAGCCAGAGGGCAGGAAAAAAAAAGTTAAAAGTAACTCACTGGAAAGACATTCTCATGCATATGAAGAGAAAAAAAAAATGTCCAAAAGTAACTCACTTGCTTGCAAAAGAAAAAATACATTTGTTTTATTTTTTCAAAAGTACCTGGCTGCTTGCATACGGAAGTTATGCAGACAGATACACACACAGACACACACATGCACACATGCAGAGACAATTTCTCACACATGCATACATTTCTTGCAAATCCAAAAGACTTTGCACATACACACATTCCATGCAAGTCAAGCATCACAATTATCTCTACAATTCTTATGCAGGTCTGAAAATGATCACATACATACATACACAAGCACACACATCATCAAACAACATTTAAAGACCTGGGGAACTTGTCTGAGAAAACTCAGCAGTTTAAATCATGACTGTGATTGTGGATCCTTTTAAGTCATTTTTTGATAAGGATCTATTAAAGAATCAAGCAATCCCATTACATACGGAGAGTGAATGCCGTAGGAAGTAACAGCTTCTTTTAAATTTTTAATCACCCGTACATTGATGTTCTCATGTATCGGCTGTCCCCCTCCTGCTGGATTGAGGTTTAAAGGGTAAGCCGATATCGGGGGTTCAGTTCTTAGAGAAAGAGAAGAAAGGGCAACCAAGGCAGAAAGAGTGCCTGCAGCTATGTCTGTATCCTCCGGCGGGGGGGGAGACGCTGCAGAAGGAGAAAGAGCTGTGTCTGCAGGGGGAGCAGAGGCAGCTACAGAGACAGAAGAAGATTCATACGGAGGTGGAGAGACCGTTGGTAGGGATTCATCCGTAGTAGAAGAGAGCGGAGCAGCCGAATCAGTAGAAGGAGAATTAGGATAGAGGGTGCCAAGAGCAGCCGTAATGGCCCGCCAAGTCACTAGAATATCAGGCGGAGCTCGAGGGTGGTCATGGAGGAATTTTCCCAAGCGCGTCCAGGTAGCCTTCTTAAGAGTACCTTCCTCCGGGTAGGCAGGGCACTTTTCATGAACATAGGATAGAAAAGAGGTAAGAGATTTCTTAGAAAGAGGATAGACAGTGGTGCCATTAACTTTTTGCAAACAATTAGCCTTCTTCACCAGAGAGTAAAGCTCATTCCTATGCCATGATGAGACTTTCGAGTTCGAGGAGCCCATTACTTACGTGTGCACGTGTCGCGTCCCGGACGGGTAAGCAATGAGGGTGAAGGTGACGCACCGCTAGACAACGATCGCGCCTCTGGACAACACAACAGGATAGGACGAGCCCCCAGATGTTGCTGTTGGTCTGCAACACTTATTTGTTGTCCTAGATTCCCTGTTAATGTTGTCCTGGGTTCCCGCAGGAACGGGTCTCAGCCCTCGCTGAGACAATTTAGTGGGTCCTCGCAAGGACGAAAGAAGCCAAATAAAAGACACCACACCAGGAGTTCTTCAAGAGAGAGAGCACGAAGAAAGGGGTTGTAAAAAGGAAGCCCCCCTTAGATCGCAACGGTCTCTTTTATTATGCAGTTTTAGCAGGGAGGGGTAACTACAGCAAGGAGGGAATTAGCATATAGAAACTTAACATCACCAATCAGCAAGCGTTTAGAGTATACGTATTAGCAAAATACCACGTGTTTTTCAGGAAATCATGCATTTTATCTGAATAGAAACCCAACTCAGGAATGTAAAACTAACTCAGGGAAAGGTAGGGGCCCAAATCAGGGAGAGCAAAACTATGCATCTAACTCAGGGAAGGTTCAGCGGAATAGAAACCTAATTCAGGGAAATCAGAACTATGGGTACTATTAATCATGTCTGTCATGTAGCACTGAAAAAAGTCAAGTCAAGTTCTCCCGGCTGTGAGGCCTAAGAAAACCTGAACCAATGATATATCCATATGTCCTCTGTTTTTATTTTTTAAGATGGGTAAATGATATATCCATACACCTTTGATGGGAAGGTAACAGCGTTCCATGCGCCTTTGGCATTGAGTCATGCCAGCCACATGACCACGGAGATATCTTCGGACAGCGCTGGCTCTTCGGCTTTGAAACGGATATGAGCACCGCCCCCTAGAGTCGGCAATGTCTAGCATGTATGTGCAAGGAGAACCTTTACCTTTACCTTTTACTTAGGTGGAAGACTAACTCTCCTAAACTTCTTATCCTCTCTTGTCATATTGGCAATGTGTGAAACACGTTAGGTGACAAGTTTAAGTCCCCAGTATTTGTACATAGTGGCTTGTGCAAAAAGAATTGTACCTAGGCTCACATAGTTGAAATAAGATATTAGGATGTCCAACTCCTTCCCTTTTTCCATACAGAAATCTAAAATAAAGCATTCTTAACAGGTAATTGTTCAGACTTGATATATTGTCAAAATGCTTCATTATTAGGAAATATTTCCTGACATTCATTGCATTCAAGAATGACAGAGAACAAACCTTGATCTTTTTTTTGAGAAGCATCCTCGTACCTTATCATCTTCTTAGTTTTCTCAGCCTAAACATTTCTAGTTCTAGTTCTCTAATAGTACTCCTTATGGCTTAATTTCTAGTTCACTAAACAGCCATATTGCCTGTTTCTGAACCTCTTATAATATCCTTTTATAAAATAAATTTGAACTATTATTTACATTATTTAGAAATGAAACTGTTGATGCAACCTAAAATAGCATTTTATTTTTTACAACAAATTATATTGTTGTGAAACCAACTCAAAGACCAGTTAGAGCATTATGTCAACACTGAACAGTTGCCTCCCAGTCTCATACATTTATGTACATTATACAGATATGCTCTGAACTGGCCAACAATAATGAATAGCGATCTATAGCTCTTAAGAAACCTTAGTAATTGCATGAGATAATATTAATTTCCACACAGGTAAGTTAAAGACTGTGCATTATTAGTATGAAATATAAAGGTAAGCAAAAGTTAAATGACCTAAATGACTAAATAAGATACTGCATAAGATGCAGTTGTTAATGGTACTCGCTTTCCCCTTCCCAGAATTATACTAATAAAGTTATGACTCCTTTAATCCAAATTATTGTCTTGTTTCTTAATTTGAGAATACAGTCATGAAAAATAATTGAGTAATTGCAAACAATTTTAGTGCTGCTCTTCTAATTCTGTATAAAATACTTAAAAGTGTATCTCAAACATGATTGAGTATGCTGTAAGCTTTGCTTGAATATTAAGTCTATATTTTCTAAGAATTGGAATAATATTTGGACCAAACTTCTTACAGTTCTTAAATACAAAATAAATTAGGTACTCAAATTATTGACCCCCGTGAAAGAAATTGGTATCTCACTACATTTTCAATGGCTTTTAAATTATACTTTATACTGGTAGAGCAAAATTGATATTGCTCTTTACTTATAATGAAAGAAAATATCTAAGGATGACTTGTTGCTAAGGGCAACAGAATGTCATAAATGATCCTTCCTCTGCTAACAATGTAGTGGAATAGGCTGAAGTGGGTAGCTAGAAATATGATTTGTAGTTCTCTGAGGGTTATCAGTCTTTCAGATTTCTCTGTATTCCATGATTTAAGAAAAGTATGCCAATGTTTTATGTCTTTGCCTTTGTCTGTCTTCTTTTAGTGTTAATTCCTTTTTATGCTATGTTCCTTAATTCTTAGCTGAAAGAACTATGTAAGCTTAATACCTATGCATGTAATTTTTTTCATACAGTACATTTTCTATTGGTTTACCTTTTCCAAAATTTTAATTAGTGAAGTTGACTGCAATAAGATGCAACCATGTACAAATATTCATTATATGTGTGTATGTGTGTATGTACGCATGTGCATATTAGGGGTGGGTTCTACTTACCTTTACTACTGGTTCGCAACAGGACCACGCGCACATGCTCGCTTCTGCACATGCGCTGTCCTATTGCACATGTGCAGATCACAATGACATTGTGGTTGGTGGACATAGCCTTCCACCAGTTTTACTACTGGCTCTATAGAACTGGACTGAACTGGGAGCAACCCACTACTGGTGCATATGTATGTGTTTGCATGTAAGTATATATACAGATACCAGGTATATATTTAATTTTCATTTGCAGAAACCTGCCTAAATCTAATTCTCTCTGTTTTTCACTCTTTCTGTTGACCTTTTTCCTTTAAAATTTGCAATGTTGCTGGTACTGATATTATATTAGGAGCCTCAGTTGTGTTTCTGCAGTTCATGAAATCAGTTAATTTCTCATGGGATTTTACCTTACAAATTCCATGTCCAAGCTCTTGTGTCCACCTCCTCTTTTTATTATTTATTTTATTTATTTATTATTTAAATTTGTATACCGCCCTTCTCCCGAAGGACTCAGGGCGGTTCACAGCCAGATAAAATAGACAATAATATTACAATATAAATACTATTAAAATACAATTAAAAAACTTATTCAATTGGCCGAAATTAAAATTTAGAATAAATGATAAAAAACCCATTAAAAAACCCACAAATTTAAAAACTAATCCAGTCCTGCGCAGATAAATAAGTGTGTTTTAAGCTCGCGACAGAAGGTTCGGAGATCCGGGAGTTGACGAAGTCCTGGGGGGAGTTCGTTCCAGAGGGCGGGAGCCCCCACAGAGAAGGCCCTTCCTCTGGGTGTCGCCAGACGACACTGTCTCGCTGACGGCACCCTGAGGAGTCCCTCTCTGTGAGAGCGCACGGGTCGGTGAGAGGTATTCGGTAGCAGTAGGCGGTCCCGTAAATAGCCCGGCCCTATGCCATGGAGCGCTTTGAAGACGTTCACCAGAACCTTGAAGCGCACCCGGAAAGCCACAGGTAGCCAGTGCAGTCTGTGCAGGATAGGTGTCATACGGGACCCACGAGGGGCTCCCTCTATCACCTGCGCAGCCGCATTCTGGACTAACTGAAGCCTCCAGATGCCCCTCAAGGGGAGCCCCATGTAGAGAGCATTGCAGTAATCCAGACGAGACGTCACGAGGGCGTGAGTGACTGTGCACAAGGCATCCCGGTCTAGAAAGGGGCGCAACTGGTGCACCAGGTGAACCTGGTGAAAAGCTCTCCTGGAGACGGCCGTCAGGTGGTCTTCAAAAGACAGCCGTTCATCCAGGAGAACGCCCAGATTGCGCACCCTCTCCATCGGGGCCAGTGACTCGCCCCCAACAGTCAGCCGAGGACTCAGCTGACTGTACCGGGATGCCAGCATCCACAGCCACTCTGTCTTGGAAGGATTGAGCTTGAGCCTGTTTCTCCCCATCCAGACCCGTACGGCCTCCAAACACCGGGACAGCACTTCGATGGCTTCATTGGGGTGGCCCGGTGTGGAAAAGTACAGCTGGGTGTCATCAGCGTACAGCTGGTACCTCACACCGAAGCCACTGATGATCTCACCCAGCGGCTTCATATAGATGTTGAACAGAAGGGGCGAGAGAATCGACCCCTGCGGCACCCCACAAGTGAGGCGCTTTGGGGCCGACCTCTGCCCCCCCGTCAACACCGTCTGCGACCGGTCGGAGAGATAGGAGGAGAACCACCGATAAACGGTGCCTCTCACTCCCAATCCCTCCAACCGGCGCAGCAGGATACCATGGTCGATGGTATCAAAAGCCGCTGAGAGGTCTAATAGGATCAGGGCAGAGGAACAACCCCTGTCCCTGGCCCTCCAGAGATCATCCACCAACGCGACCAAAGCCGTCTCAGTGCTGTAACCGGGCCGGAAACCGGACTGGAACGGGTCTAGATAGACAGTTTCATCCAGGTGCAGGGGAAACTGATATGCCACCATACTCTCTACAACCTTCGCCAAGCGGGTTGGAGACCGGACGATAATTACCTAAAACAGCCGGGTCCAGGGAAGGCTTCTTGAGGAGGGGCCTCACCACCGCCTCTTTCAAGGCGGCCGGAAAGACTCCCTCCAACAAGGAAGCGCTCGTAATCGCCTGGAGCCAGCCTCGTGTCACCTCCTGAGTGGCCAGCACCAACCAGGAGGGGCACGGGTCCAGTAAACACGTGGTGGCATTCAATCTACCCAGCAACCTGTCTTTCTTTTTCTTAAATCAGGGAATAAACAGCATCTGCAATCATAATTTCTTTTCTGAACATAGAGGTTAAGAATCTATTTTATGAAGCTTCAGAAAATTTAGAAAGCTTCTACTTTCCTATTTACTGCTATGAAGCATTAAAAAGGTTTCTTGAGTCCAAATTGCCTCCATGTTTGCATCTATTGAAAACTGCTTGGATAAAAACTATTTCTACATTATCATGGCTAATTGGCTGTGGGCAGTTAAAGCAGTTAATATTTGTCCAATGTTCCTTTTCTATAATATGTTTCTCTTTTCTATATTTCTAATAAATGCAAAAATGCATTTGCTAAAGTTGCAAGTATTAAAATAAGTAGGTATTATACTACACGTAATGCCTATACTAATAAAAAGGTAAAGGTTCCCCTCACACATATGTGGTAGTCATTTCCGGCTCTAGTGGGCAGGGCTAATCTCCGTTTCAAAGCCAAAGAGCCAGCGCTGTCCAAAGACATCTCCATGGCCATCTGGCCAGCATGCCTCCTGTTATAATTATACTATTTATAGATAAACACATATACACAATTTCAAATAAATACTCTTTCACTACATTTAGATAGCAATAAGCAATATATTCATTAGCTGGGTGCCTTTGTTGGGCTGCTTTCCTATCCATTCATACCTTTTGATCCATTTTTAGAATCTATGTATATTGTTCTTATATGCTCACATTCTATTTTATGCTAAATAACAAAACTATACTATGCTACATGTTTGTGTGCTTTAGTCAACTTCAACATATGCTTCTTTATTATAGTTTTTTTTCTTGTTCATGTATGACATTATTAATGGATACAGCCATCATCGCTATTCTTTTGTTTTGAAAAAAAATATTTCTGCATGGGCAGCATGTCAAAAAAAAAGAAAAAAAAAAGAACTGTATTAGGGTATATATATTTGATACATAAAACATTTGATTTTCATGTTCCCTGGAGCAGAAAAGCGAAGCAAAACAAATCTTTTCAAAGACTACTTACCTGTTGCTTTTCTCATGACAATCCATAGGAAGTAATGTTACATGAGTTTCCATAGGAAGTGACATTTTTATTTATTATAAATGATGGATCGAAGTTTGATCTTCATAGAACCTGCTTCTAATTTATTTTGTGTTGAATTATTTATTTTCTTCTGTCTTTGTCCAGATTCTCTCATTCTGAGAAAAAAGAACATTGTAATACTTATTGTAATACAATACCAACACCAATTTTCAAAGAAGGATCCTTTTCCGTTTTCAGAGAGGCTACAATGTGGTTAGTTTCTATTATTGGAAGGATTTTTTATTCAAATGATACTATAGACCAAATCTCAGGGAGGCACCACTCCCAAATATGATCAACAGAGAATGAAAAAGCAACCCATTCCAGTGCCTGTGGCGATTCTTAGTCATCCAGATCACAATTGTCCCAAAGGTGGTTTTGCAAGAGGCAATTGGACTTTCTCTGTTTTTCTTTAAAGACATTTCTTTCTTTTCCAAGAAGCCTCTTCAGTTCTGACTGAATGGTGAAGAATGAACACCATTTAGTCAGAACTGAAGAAGCTTCTTAGATAAAAAAACAAAATGTTTTCAAGGAAAAACAAAAGAAGTCCAGTTACCTCTTGAAAAAGCTCCTTTAGGACAACCATTCCAATATTCTATCCAGATACCAAATGGATATTTTTAATCACAGCACATGACTGTGATTATGGGACACTGCTATAGGACATTGCATGCCAAACAACTATATACAGGGACAGAGTTTCCCCTCATGCTATCACTTTGCTGAACACCTATTTCTCATAGTATTGTCTTATATATTTAAGTGTATTTATGAATGTTGTAAGGCTATGGTATTATTCTTATCTGTCCCATCTTCTTTACTAACCCCTCTTATTGATATCGTTATTGTGATTATTGTTACTTTGTTGCTTGCATATATAGTGAAGGCTTTTGTACCAGAGACAAATTTGTTGTCTCATACATGGCCAATTCTTCTTCTCTTCTCTTCTCTTCTCTTCTCTTCTCTTCTCTTCTCTTCTCTTCTCTTCTCTTCTCTTCTCTTCTCCTCTCCTCTCCTCTCCTCTCCTCTCCTCTCCTCTCCATTCCCCTACACCCCCGCACCCCACCCCACTCCACTCCATTCCATTCCATTCCATACCATTCCATTCCATTCCATTCCATTCTATTCTTACTGGAAGATTTCTCTGTAGTGTCAGAAGTTTCAAAATAGCTACTGAAAAAAGCTAACATGGCTAACATGCTGCTTATGTCAAGGCTGGATTCAATTTTGAAAGTATAGCCGCTGCTGCAGCTAGATGCAAAGGTTATGTTCAGTGCTGCCTATACATATGCATACACACATATAGATTACTAAGTCTGTAGAAGAAATGTCAATGAGGACATTTCTAGACTGAATATTAATAATCAGGTGAATCAGTGAACTGAAATGGACTTAATGACTGTGTCAATTCACATCAAAGGCACATCAGATATACTAATGGTGGCTCAGCAGACTCAGTCTGTCTGTTATTAACACAGCTGCTTGCAATTACTGCAAGTTCAAGTCCCACCAGGCCCAAGGTTGACTCAGCCTTCCATCCTTTATAAGGTAGGTAAAATGAGGACCCAGATTGTTGGGGGCAATAAAGTTGACTTTGTATATAATATACAAATGGATGAAGACTATTGCTTAACATAGTGTAAGCCGCCCTGAGTCTTCGGAGAAGGGCGGGATATAAATTCAAATTAAAAAAAAAATCTGGTCAAGACACTGCAAAAGTTAAATGCATAGTCCATCATCAAAAAGGGGCAATTGCACATACATTACATGATCCTAATATAATGCTCAATACATTGCAATCTGTATTTCAGCAATACTTTTAAGAACTCTATGTACAGTACAAACTACATTTAGACAAGCAGAGACATTTGAACTCACATAGTTAACTAGTGAGGGTTAAAGAAAATGCAAGAGAGTTCCCCAAGCAATCTAGTTTTGTTCATTTGAATTGTTTGTATTAAGGCATTTGACAGATAAACCACAAAATTGCATATGTCTCCTAGTATTCATCTGCTATTTCCAAATTCCTGTTGAAGAATTAGTTTTATGTCTAGGATACAACAATCAGAATAAATATTATTCTGATTATTCAATTATTCAAATTTGGGAAAGTATTTGTTCAAAGGTATATATTTTACCTTAATTAATTAAATTTAGATGCAGAATAGATAATGAACAGAAAAATTAGTTAAAATTTTTTAACTAAGAAGTAGTTAAAACAAGAAAGATCTGACGGTGGATCTTTTACTTAGGGTAAAAGAAGGCAGTTCCAAAGGCAATTTGTTGTGTTAACTGCTTTCTCTCTGAAAAACTAAGATTATAACAACGATCAATGCCAGCACAATGCAAGGGTAAAAAAATGAAGTTGCATCCATCTTAACTTTCGTAGAGTCAAACAGAAATAGTAACTATAGTTACTGTAATAAAGAGAGGACTGGCAGTTGTGGAAGAGACAAAATATTAAGATGCAAAAACACTATACTGATAGCAAAGATACGTAATGCCAATGCAATAGCTTTCCTACTTGTAACAAATGGCTTGGAAAGCTGGACTATCAGAAAGGCTGAAAGAAGAAACAAAATGATGGGTTTGAATTGTGGTTCTGGGAAAAAATGATTGAGAATGTCTTAGACTACAAGAACAAATAATTAAATATAAGAGAAATTAGCAAATATGTTTACCAATAGCTCCAAAGTTTAATTTTTGAATACATAATCCATAAAATAAAAGTTACTGAAGAATACCATCATGCGTTAAAAAATTGAAAGCAATAATGAAGTTAAGAATAGACTTAGTAGATAAATACCATCACTGATGGCACAAAGAGTACTTGGGCCAGAAGGTTAAGTGAGCTATACCAGCTAATGTTCTTTTATTGTAAATTGGAACTATTGTTTGTGACCTTGGACATTTATTATTTGGATTGTTTTAATTGTAGATTTAACTTAGTACATTGCCCTGATCATATCAATCATTTAAATAAATAAATAAGCTTACAAGAAGCAATTACTAGGAGACAATTTTTATCCAGTTATATTCTTTGAGTCCAAAAAAGGCCAAAAGCAATTTAATGGCTAGACAGCAACAAACCACGTATGGGCTTCAAAAGTATGTTGATTGCTGTTTGCTGAAACTGTTTGTTGCCCTGTCATGCATTCCTGGACTTTGCAGCTGATAGGCTAGCCCTACTTTAGGAAAAGTCACTATTTAGAGTTTCATGTCATATATATTGATAACCAAAAGCAATATAATTGTTTATCACTGTTTTAAATACTTGATCACTTACAACAGTTTGCCCTGTTGATGAAAGTTTATACATATGTCGCATTCTAATAGACTGAAAGATTGTGTAGCAGGCATTTATATTAATCATGTCTAAATGTTTCATGCAAGTTCTATTGTAGTCCTTTTCTTAATATCATTTAACCATTATAACTTTTTAAAGAACCAAACTGTGCAAGTAAACACATTTTGAATAATCAAAACATGCAAATAGACTTTTACATAAAAATAATTTTAATATTTCATAAATATTAATGCCAGTGTCCAGTACTTAATAGCATGGCAATGTAACATACATTGTAGCTTCAAACAGTCTCTATCCAAGGCAGTTGCTTTTATAAGGACTATCTGTAAAGTTAAGATTTCAATTATCTCTATTTATTTTAAAGAAATGTTAAATACATGCTGATTTCCCAAAACTATGCAGCCTAAAGATTACTTAATATGTTGGATAGCCATTTGTCTGAAATGGTGTAGGGTTTCCTGCCTGGGCAGGGGGTTGGAATAGAAGACTCCAAGGTCCCTTCCAACTCTGATATTATTATTATTATTATTATTATTATTATTATTATTATTATTATTATTATTATTATTATTATTATTATTATTATTTAGCACTCAAATTTTGCTTACTCAAATTTGATACAAACTGAAATATAAAAATTACTTTAAAATTCCATACAAATTTTTGATTTGCTCACATATAAATGAGTGAGCAGTAGAACCTTGGAGATGTCATTTGCAATGCAGTAAGAGCTATTAAACCAAAGCTGAATTCATCCTTAGCTAAGATCTCATTGTGAACAAAAGAAGCAGAGTCTGACAAGATGAAAGTTCCTGTCAAAGTCAGGATAAACTTGAATTTTGGCTGAGCTCAAAGTACACTGAATAATAAGGCAGATTGAGAGTCAAAGTGACTTTTAATGTGCATATATAAAGTGATAGAAGCAGGAGAGAATGTATTTAGAATTGTTGTGGGAAAAATGCCATTTATCTGTGTATTAAGATTCATGCTAAAACAGTATTCAAACACAATGTATCCTTGCAACTAGAGAAAAAGAATCTGAGTTCCATTGTTCCACTCTGCACAGTAATATAAAACTATGAGTGCAAATATCAGCTTCTTTTACCAGTTTCCAAGAAGGCTTTGTTTCATTACATGGTGTGAATTTGTGACTGACCCTTCAAGGGTTGTTGGAAGCAATCAAATTTTAGAAACCCATTGCTACAGTAATTCAAGATCTGTTCAAAATAGAAAGAAGGAACACCTTAGCAATATCCCAGCATATCAAGTTATGAGTGTACCTGAATAAAGAACTAAGGAGTCAAGGATTTCAAGCTGAAGACAAAAGGTTGAAGACTTATGCTGATCTTTGCCCGTAATAAAGACTGGATTCAAAGGTTGAAGGCAATTTACAAAATATGATAGTGTTTTCTTACCATGTTTAGATTCCATACTGTAACTTTTAAAATCAATTATCATGTAAAAGCAATTTGAATGAAGGCCTTGCTAATTTACTTTTAAATATGAAGTCATTTTATTGATATAAAATTTCATTCCCCCAATCTAGAGATGATATTTTTGGACAAAATTCTTTTTGGTAATAAACATTACCTAAAACCAAACCAAACCAAACCAAACTACTAAGGTAAACAATTAAACATTTAATCTGACTAAAATGACTTACGTATGTCTTCTAAAATGCAATGTCATACAGTATTTTATTCTGATTTTAATGTCTCAAGAATGGAGAAGATTTTTTTTTTCAAAAGTTTGCTCAGAGTTCCCGCCCTCTTCCCAGTATATCTCTTTGCCCTTTCTTCTGTTCCTTTTTCAACATCAGCATAATTTATTTCCATTTCTTCTTCTTTTGGAAGATGTTGAATGAATAATTCAATCCAAGTGAGTTCTTGAATTTCCTAGATCAGGTAATGTTACAGTGCTCTAAATTACCCTTACATAAAAAACAAAGATGCAAACTGGAAAAAAAAGATTTGATTATAATTTTAATTCTTGTTTGAAAGATGACTATATGTTTCTTAAATAAGAATCATGAACATTTTTCAAGTTAAGTTTAAAAAATTTTCAGGTTAATTTGGAAAATGGCAGGAAAAATGTTAAGGAAGAATAAAATCATTCATTAATTCACTCATCTTATTTAATAAAATATATATATTTAATTTAAGTGCCATTCATCTTCCCTATAAAGTGATACTGGGACACTTATATTTCTATGAAAATGTCATCAATAGAAAATAAATCTAATTTAAAGACTTGACAAAAAATAAATAAAAAGACAAAATGAAATAAATAAAAATTTAAGAAAATAGTGTGTTTCTACTTTTGTGTCCTAAACCTAAAGAGTGGCACTTCCTTAAGCTGTCAAATTCTTCTAAAAATGCAATGATTACTTTCAGCTTAGTCTTAAACTGAATTTATTTTGAATTCCCAATTTTCCATATTCCGAAATAATAGGCATGTCCACTATTTCCCACTATCCAAGAAATACCACATGATATATAGAACAAAAAACTAAATGCAAAAAAACAGAGATTGTGACTATAAATTTTATATAAATTATATAAATAGTATATAGTAATAGATTAGATTATAATCTATAATATATTATAGGGACACGGTGGCTCAGGGGCTAGGACTTTGAGCTTGTTGATCGAAAGGTCGGCAGCTCAGCGGTTCGAATCCCTAGTGCTACCATGTAACGGGGTGAGCTCCCGTTATTTGTCCCAGCTTCTGCCAACCTAGCAGTTTCCAAAGCACATAAAAATGCAAATAGAAAAAATACCTTTGGTGGGAAGGTAACAGCATTCTGTGCGCCTTTGGCATTGAGTCATGCCGACCACATGACCATGGAGATGTCTTCAGACAGCACTGGCTCTTCGGCTTTGAAATGGAGATGAACCGCTAGAGTCGGCAACGACTAGCACGTATGTGCGAGGGGAACTTTTACCTTTAATAGATTAGCAGAAAATATAACTTATTCTGTATACCTATTAAATACTTGCATTTTGTTCATATTATGTGGCCTCTCAACAAAACTATCATATGGTTCTTCTGATCCTTTAGCTGACTATTTTGCTTTTTATTAAACAGAAAATGTGAGATTTTAAAGTTTAAGTAGTTGGCTCTTTAACTTGATCCGATTTAGTTCAAAGTCATATATCAGACATGAAGTTATAATTACTTTAAGGTTTCATATTATGAACTCCATACGACTTGAACTCTTTGAAAAGTATTTATGAAGACAGTGACAGCGTCAGAATAATATAACTGACTCATTTCTTCCTTACAAAGTTGCAGTGATTTTTCTTATTATGAAAAGAAATGAAAGTCTATAGATGATAATGTCTTTCAAACCCAATTTTTGAAAACATTTAAGGTATGCAAAATACTTTTAAAAATTTCCCTGTATAATTTATATTCGTTATTCTATTCATTATTCTACAGGAAATCATTTTTTATAAATGCAAGAAAAAGGATTTCAAGAGAAATGTTTAGAAATTATAACTAGTCTTAAGACTTTTAAATACAGATATGATGTAAAATCCAGCTGCTCCTCCATATAAAGCAGTAGAAATATTTGAAAACTCAAAGACTTCACAAAAATAGAATTAAAGTAAAGCTAACTTGTGTCTGAAATAGCTGAATAAATTTATACAGACCAAATACCAATGGCGAGCTTCACTGCAGAGAACATTGTACTGTAGGATAAATGTTCATTTTCATTGCCATCAT
Organism: Ahaetulla prasina; assembly: GCF_028640845.1. Taxonomy (NCBI): domain Eukaryota; kingdom Metazoa; phylum Chordata; class Lepidosauria; order Squamata; family Colubridae; genus Ahaetulla; species Ahaetulla prasina. The sequence continues at coordinate 38,775,284 of NC_080546.1, forward strand.
TGATCCATTCATCATCTTGGACAGATATACAAATATCAGCAACTACTCAATTCTAGCTATTACTCAGTCACTTGTCCTATTGATCAGCACAAAGACGCCCAATTAATAGTTGATATCCCATGGTCTATTATTGGGTTAGTGCAAGAGATGTGTGCACTTGTCTTTTTCTTTTCTCCATATCAAGAAAAGTATTTTCCAATTTTTGATGACACAAGTTGAGCTGTAGTCTGTCTGCAATACTTTGTTTTCATTCTTATTGTCCAGAGTATGGTGTTGTGGCAGCATACTTTTCCAGCATTTTTAGTTGCTTTCCATAGTTATTTCATCATCAGTTGCTGTACTTTCTTGACCCCTTCAGAAGGAAATTTCCCATGGAAAAAAATCCACTCTGCTTTGCAAGGTACATTTGTATGTGGGCTCTTATACGCTTGAAAATACTGATGGTTTGGATTATTTATTTATTTATCTAAATCCTACACACACACACACACACACACACACAAACACACACACTCTAAGTAAGTAAGTAAGTAAGTAAGTAAGTAAGTAAGTAAATCTATCTAATACTTCCTCATCCTGTTTTTACAAAACCAGGTGAAGTACATTGGGTTGAAGTACATTGGGTTGGCTGATAAGTTACTTTAATTAAATTGTTTGGGTTCCTTTGACCCTATTTACACACTTCAATCATGTTAAATGATTGTTTATAAATGCCTGTTTTCTTTGAAAGATGTATAACTTTTCACATTGTAATCCTATGCATGTTTATTCAAAAACTAAAAGCTTATGTTCAGGGGACATGTTCCTAGACAAATATGCAGATAAGATCGTAACATTAGTCTCTATTAGAATTTTAAGACTTAAGTAGCAATAGATGTTGTAAATGAAGCTGATCCTTGGAATAGTTTCGGAAATGCAGAGCTAGAAGAATTACATAGCATCCTTACTAAGTGTGTGTGTGATGGTCAGTTCGGACAGAAAAGAATCTGAGATGGAAGAAATTTCTCAGAACACCCCAAATGAATGCCATGCTTAAGGGGAGCTAGTAGTCAGGCATCTGATGTTTGGCATTCCGTAGTCCTCTGGAACCAGCAGTTAGGAATTAGATCCAGGATCTCCTCCCAGTTCCAGGGCACATACAACTAAGCACAAAGCAAAACAGTGGATATCTGTATGGGTGTTTTTGCAAAAAAACCCTTGATTTCTCACCCTTGATTTCTCACCCTTGATTTCCTGTACTTGTGTCAAGTATGAAAGACCAGGTTCACACATGATGGTTCATTTTAACTGATTTATTGCTAAAAGTCTATGCACATAAATCTTTTCAGGTACTGGTCAGCAACTGGTTATAGTGAATGAATGACAATCTAGGAGAGGGAGGTAGGATTTAGTTTATTTGTTGTATGTAACAATTCTAGGCTGATCCCTCTTTTTATTCCTCTCCTCCCTCTGCTATTCCTTCCCTTTATATTTGATGAATTTAACAGCCATCACTGCCCAGAGTTTTCTATTGGGAACAGTCACACTGCTTGTCAGAACTCAAGGTGTTTGTCTTCTGAGAAAAGTTGTGTTTTCTCTTCCAGTGTGCTTCCTGGAATCCAGACTGATAACCCACAGTTGAACTCTTGGACTTCTGGACCATGACATGACTACACTTATGTTCCACCTGCTTTGAACTTAGACTGTTTGGAACTCATTTCAAGCAAGTGTTTTGGAGATTTAGGATTTTGTTTCTCTTTCCCTCAATTTGTTTACATGTCCTGACTTATAATGCCTTTATTTTCAAAATCCTAAATATCAGTCTATGTTTTTGTGTATCTATGTGTGTATGTGTAAAAATAGGTTGTTGCAAACATTGCAGGTGTCTTTATTGCCCTTTTCTCCTCCTATTTAAGTCTACTTCCCAGTGTCAGCATGGCAGAATTGCCAGTAAAGCTGGAAACTTGAAATGGGTGTGAGATGAGATGAGAAAAGAATGGAGGATACACCTGTTTTACAAGCTCTGTAGCTACCAACATACAGTAAAAGGATTGAATAAAAAAGGTATTTTTCCCTAAAACGATCGAGGTAGATGAAGAAAAGAGCAAGTATAAGAGCATATAATATTGAAAATTCAAAGTACTCTGCATGTTGACCAGTAAGAGAAAAGAAAAGGGAGAAAAAATTCCAGAGAAAGGAATTAGACAGGACAGTGTTTTGAAAAAGAAATGATTGTTATATAATAGTATTACAATAGAATATATCATTTTAGAGCAGTAGTAAGTGTAGTAATATAGTAACAACGATAAGCTATAATATAGACTTGGAAACAGTCACATATAGATTTATAAATTTTATATTTCACTTTTGAATCTTGGTTTTGTTTTTTTGCCCAAAATAAAACATCTCTGAATCCTTGTAGGAAGATACAAAACCTACCTGCTCAGAGTTTAGGGCTATAGTTCTTTTGCGTCTTGGTCACACTAATTTAGTAAGTTTCAAAAATGAACCCATGACATTGTGTATCTACCCAAATATGGGAGGGACCATACTGCTTCCCTTTCGCCTTTCAGCCCCAGTCCAGAAGCCCTCCAGGCAGTCGCTTTCATGACAAACTATTTTGTGTTAAATCTACTGACAAAGAAATAAAGGAAGATTAGTATAGATCTATTTCAAGCTATTTAGCTCTCATCAGCTAGCCATACCCTTCTGGGTTCGAATCCCAGTAAATTTTGGTAAAGTTTATTTATATATACCTGTATGTATGTATGTATGTATATATGTATGTATGTATGTATGTGTGTGTGTGTATATATGTAGGTCTTTGGTTATTCGGGTTTTCTCCCGCGTAAAATTGGAAGTGTCTTGGCGAATTTTACATGGGAGAAAACCCGAATAACCAAAGACCTACATACAAACACCCGCGAAAACCTCAGAAAACATATATATGTATATATATATGTATGTATATGTATGTATGCAGGTTTTGGTATGTTTGGGTCTTTTCCCATCTAAGAACAAAGCCAAAATGTAAGAACATTTACATTTTGTAAATGTAAGAACAAAGCCAAAAAAACCTCCAGCCTGAAGATGATAAGTGCGATATCATCGAAGCATTGCCTAAATACTTTCAATCTTACACGGGAAAAGACCTGAACGTACCAAAACCTGCATACATATACCCGTGAAAACCTACGAAAACAAATATATATATATAAATTTCTAGAAGCACTAAGCTGTAAACACCTAGCCTGATGATGACGAATGGGATTTCATCGAAACGTCGCCAAGACACTTCCAATTTTACGCAGGAGAAAACCTGAATAACCAGACCTACATACAAACACCCGCAAAAACCTCAGAATACGAATATATGTATATATATGTATGTATATGTATGTATGCAGGTTTTGGTATGTTTGGGTCTTTTCCATCTAAGAACAAAGCTAAATGTAAGAACATTTACATTTTGTAAATGTAAGAACAAAGCCAAAAAAACCTCCAGCCTGAAGATGATAAGTGCGATATCATCGAAGCATTGCCTAAATACTTTCAATCTTACACGGGAAAAGACCTGAACGTACCAAAACCTGCATACATATACCCGTGAAAACCTACGAAAACAAATATATATATATAAATTTCTAGAAGCACTAAGCTGTAAACACCTAGCCTGATGATGACGAATGGGATTTCATCGAAACGTCGCCAAGACACTTCCAATTTTACGCAGGAGAAAACCTGAATAACCAGACCTACATACAAACACCCGCAAAAACCTCAGAATACGAATATATATATATATATATATATATATATATAGGTCTTTGGTTGTTCGGGTTTTCTCCCGTGTAAAATTGGAAGTGTCTTGGCGACGTTTCGACGAAGTCTCATTCGTCATCTTTTTTTTTTTTTTTTTTTTTTTTTCAAAAAGTTTTTATTAGTCAAAAAAAAGGTTTATACAAATACATATCAGGTATGGTAAATTTTCATTTTTCTTATCTAAAATAAGAATTTTACTCAAATTTTTTAACACATACAACAGCCATATGGCAAGCAGGTAACACGAAGTAGCTAAGTTTACAAATTTTAAATACGTAATAAAGAAGGGTCAAGAATAAACAGAATATCGTACTAAAGAGAATAAGGAAAACCAACACAATCCCAAATATCTTTATCACTTCCTAGTTTTAGATCTCAGAACTCTGGGTTCAGCCTGACCCAACTCCAGGGCCGCAACAGCGGCAGCCGCTTCCCCCCCATGATCTATAACCTCCCCTTCTTCAATTCCTGGGTCATCTGATTCCAGGAGGGCTTTGTGTTCCTCCACATAGGCCGTAGCCTCCGCAGTTGTACTGATTTTTTTCGTAATGCCCTCCCGGAAAATCATCAATCCCTCTGGCATCAGCCATCTGAAGCCCACTCCCTTCTGGTACAATTTGCTTGACAAAAAATAATATTTCCTTCTTTTTTCACGTACCTGTCTGGGAATCTGCCTCAGAATGGCTATCTCCCTGCCCCTGTAAATCAGTGCCCCACTCCTATGTTTTCTAAGAATTTCATCTCTCGTCTCTCTTCTCACAAATTTGACATGAACCTCTCTGGGAACTGCATGCGTGCGTGCATATTGCGAATTAACTCTATAAACTCGATCCACATCCCAATTCATGAAATCAACACCTCTCCCAAGAAATTCTCCCAACAATTTAGTCACAACATCTCTCAAGTCTTCTTGGTCCACTTCTTCCAAATTTTGAAACCTAAGGAAATAAGACATTTTATCCATCTGTGGTCAAGCACAGCATTGCCTGTCGTCTCCTCTCTTTCTGCACTGCCCGCATCTCACCCTCCAAACCTTCCACTTTCTGCTTGTTTTCTGCTGAAACTTGTTGAGTATCCTTTAAATCCTTTTGGATAGTCACAATTTCTGCTCTTATTTCATCAATTTCTTGTCCATATTAGATAACTTTTCCAAAATTCTCCATCTCTCCAGCAGTTGGTCTCTGACCTTTGCCATTAAGGAAAAAAAAAAATACAAAATCCTCAGGCAGGCACAGTATCCTTGTAATTTCCTCCGGATCCACCAGGGGCACTCACAGGAGCAACGAGTCCAGAGTACAGTTAGTCAACCAGGAAGTCAAGGGAAGTGATGTCATCAAAATTCTCATAGTGAAGGCGGAAGCTGGGCGCCACCACTGTTCCCCAGAAGGAGGGGCCTCAAACCTTCCCTCCTAAATTTCTCCATCACCTCTTCTCTCCAGAGCTCCACAAAACCGGTAATCTTCTTATTTTAAGTTCTCCTCTCTCCAGAATAACTCGTGCTCCTTCCAACCGCAGGGGAGAAAAAACCCCCCCGCACTCCGGAGCACTCCACTCACGTTTACCGATATTCCCTTCCCTTCTCCTCCTCAATTCTTCTCCGTTCCCTGTTCACCACCAGGCTGCTGCAGTTATAAATCCAATGCCCCGGTGTCACCGGGCACAATGGCCCAGGCGACGACCAAAATAATGGCCGCGGCCTGTGGCCTCCAAACCCCGCCAAGCCTAGGACGCGCCAGGGAGACGACTTCCGGTATCCGGCGGCAACGGACATCTGGAGGTGCCTCTCCTGCCTCCAGTGTCCGAATCCGGCCGCCTCCGAGGCCCTTAGGGGCCAGGTGTTCCGAAAAGGACACCTGCCGCACGGACGGCTCGCCAGGGTCTCCCAGCCGACATACAGGACTGGGGGACCGATGCTGGCGCGGCCCTAGGCTCGGAGGGGTTCGGAGGCTTCAGGCGCGCCATTATTTTGGTCGCCGCCTGGGCCGCTGTGCCCGTGACACCGGGCTTTGGATTTATAATTGCAGCAGCCTGGTGGCAACAGGAACGGAGAAGAATTGAGGAAGGAGAAGGAAGGAGATATCGGCAAATGTGGTGGAGTGCCCGAGGCGTTTCCCTGCACTGGAAGGAGCACGAATCACTTTGGAGAGAGGAGAACTTAAAATAACAAGATTACCGGTTTTGTGGAGCTCTGGAGAGAAGAGGTGATGGAGAAATTTAGGAGGAGGGTTTGAGGCCCCTCCTCTGGGGAACAATGGTGGCGCCCAGCTTCCGCCTTCACTATGAGAATCTTGATGACATCACTCTCGCTTCCTGGTTGACTAACTGTACTCTGACTGTTCTGTGAGTGCCCTGGTGGATCCGGAGGAAATTACAAGGATACTGTGCTTGCCTGAGGATTTTAAAATTTTTTAAATGGCAAAAGGTCAGAGACCAACTGCTGGAGAAATGGAGAGAATTTTGGAAAAGTTATCTAATATGGACAAGAAACTGGATGAAATAAGAGCAGAAATTGTGACTATCCAAAAGGATTTAAAGGACACTCAACAAGTCTCAGCAGAAAACAAGCAGAAAGTGGAAGGTCTGAGGAGAGATGCGGCAGTGCAGAAAAGAGAGGAGACGACAGGCAATGCTGTGCTTGGACTACAGATGGATAAAATGTCTTATTTCCTTAGGTTTCAAAATCTGGAAGAAGTGGACCAAGAAGACTTGAGAGATGTTGTGACTAACTGTTGGGAGAATTTCTTGGGAGAGGTGTTGACTTTATGAATTGGGATGTGGATCGAGCTTATAGAGTTAATTCAAAATATGCACGCACGCATGCAGTTCCTAGAGAGGTTCATGTCAAATTTGTGAGAAGAGAGACAAGAGATGAAATTTTAGAAAACATAGGAGTGGGGCACTGACTTATAGGGGCAGGGAGATAGCCATTCTGAGGCAGATTCCCAGACAGGTACGTGAAATGAGAAAGAAATATTACTTTTTGTCAAGCAAATTGTACCAGAAGGGAGTAGGCTTCAGATGACTGATGCCAGAGGGATTGATGATTTTCCGGGAGGGCATTACGAAAAAATTAGTACATGGAGGCTACGGCTCACGTGGAGGAACACAAAGCCTCCTGGAATTAGATGACCCAGGAGTTGAAGAAGGGAGGTTATAGACCATGGGAGGAGGGCTGCCGCTGTGCCCGTGACACCGGGCTTTGATTTATAATTGCAGCAGCCTGGTGGCAACAGGAACGGAGAAGAATTGAGGAAGGAGAAGGAAGGAGATATCGGCAAATGTGAGTGGAGTGCTCCGAGTGCGGGGGTTTCTCCTGCGACTGGAAGGAGCACGAATCACTTTGGAGAGAGGAGAACTTAAAATAACAAGATTACCGGTTTTGTGGAGCTCTGGAGAGAAGAGGTGATGGAGAAATTTAGGAGGAGGGTTTGAGGCCCCTCCTCTGGGGAACAATGGTGGCGCCCAGCTTCCGCCTTCACTATGAGAATCTTGATGACATCACTCTTCGGCTTCCTGGTTGACTAACTGTACTCTGACTCGTTCTGTGAGTGCCCTGGTGGATCCGGAGGAAATTACAAGGATACTGTGCTTGCCTGAGGATTTTAAAATTTTTTTTTAAATGGCAAAAGGTCAGAGACCAACTGCTGGAGAAATGGAGAGAATTTTGGAAAAGTTATCTAATATGGACAAGAAACTGGATGAAATAAGAGCAGAAATTGTGACTATCCAAAAGGATTTAAAGGTCACTCAACAAGTCTCAGCAGAAAACAAGCAGAAAGTGGAAGGTCTGAGGAGAGATGCGGCAGTGCAGAAAGGAGAGGAGACGACAGGCAATGCTGTGCTTGGACTACAGATGGATAAAATGTCTTATTTCCTTAGGTTTCAAAATCTGGAAGAAGTGGACCAAGAAGACTTGAGAGATGTTGTGACTAACTGTTGGGAGAATTTCTTGGGAGAGGTGTTGACTTTATGAATTGGGATGTGGATCGAGCTTATAGAGTTAATTCAAAATATGCACGCACGCATGCAGTTCCTAGAGAGGTTCATGTCAAATTTGTGAGAAGAGAGACGAGAGATGAAATTTTAGAAAACATAGGAGTGGGGCACTGACTTATAGGGGCAGGGAGATAGCCATTCTGAGGCAGATTCCCAGACAGGTACGTGAAATGAGAAAGAAATATTACTTTTTGTCAAGCAAATTGTACCAGAAGGGAGTAGGCTTCAGATGGCTGATGCCAGAGGGAGTGATGATTTTCCGGGAGGGCATTACGAAAAAAATTAGTACAATTATGGAGGCTGCGCTCGTGGAGGAACACAAAGCCCTCCTGGAATTAGATGACCCAGGAGTTGAAGAAGGGAGGTTATAGACCATGGGAGGAGGCGGCTGCCGCTGTTGCGCCCTGAGTTGGGTCAGGCTGAACCCAGAGTTCTGAGATTCAAAACTAGGAAGTGACAATGATATTTGGTATTGTGTTGGTTTTCCTTATTCTCCTTTGTATGATATTCTGATTATTCTTGACCCTTCTTTATTGCGTATGTAAGATTGATAAACTTAGCTACTTCGTATCACCTGCTTGCCATATGGCTGTTGTATGTGTTTAAAATTTTGAGTAAAATTTTATCTTGTAGGATAAAAAAAAAAAAAAAACAAAAAGCCTAGGACGCGCCAGCATCGGTCCCCACAGTCCTGTATGTCGGCTGGGAGACCCCTGGCGAGCCGTCCGTGCGGCAGGTGTCCTTTTCGGAACACCTGGCCCCTGAGGGCCTCGGCGGCGGCCGGATTCGGGCGCTGGAGGCAGGAGAAGCCTTCCAGACGTCCGTTGCCGCTGGACACCGGAAGTCGTCTCTCATTCGTCATCTTCAGGCTTCAGCTTCGTGCTTCTGGGAGCAATGTGTGATCGCAGCTGTTTCTTCCTTTTAACTGGAAGGAAGAAACAGCTGCGATCTTTCAGCAACGAATGAAGAACGAATAGTTTCCGAGACAAACTTCCAATTTTACACGGGAAAACCTGAACAACCAAAGACCTATATACAAACACCCGTGAAACCTCAGAAAACAAATATATATATATATATATATATATATATGTATATATGTATATGTATATGTGTATGTATATATATATATATATATATATATATATATATATATATATATATATATATATATATATATATATATATATATATTTGTTTTCTGAGGTTTTCGCGGGTGTTTGTATGTAGGACTTTGGTTATTCGGGTTTTTTCCCGTAAAATTGGAAGTGTCTTGGCGACGCTGATGAAGTCTCATTCGTCATCTTCAGGCTTCAGCTTCGTGCTTCTGGGAGCAATGTGTGATTGCAGCTGTTTCTTCCTTTTTAACTGCTAGTGGGGGTTTGAACTGATTGGGTGGGAGCTTGGCTGTGCTCTGATTGGATGTGGGTTTTTTTGTGCTCTGATTGGCTGGGGGTGTGTCCTGTTTGGGTGGGGGCTTGGTTGTGCTCAAATTAGTCTGAGTTGCAGGGGGATCTGAGCTAGTGAGCTGCACTGCTGCTGTTTGGCTTCGTGTTCGTGGTCGTGCTACATCTTCGTAGTGGGTGTCAGTCTGCTGCATGTATGGATTGGAGGGGTTTGAAATGGCTAATGTTGCAGCTGCGGTCTGGCTTCTGGTCCTTGGTCGTGCTTCCTGATCAGTGTGGGTTTCGGTGTGCTTTCTGGGTGGATGTGTGGTGGTGACATCCTGTGTGGACCTCGTGAGTGTGGGTCTGGTGTCATTCCTCGTGTTAGGGACTCGTTTGTCAATAAGGGCAGGTTTCCAAATGGCTGGTAGGCGGGAGGTATCATCTCGTTTGTTCATGCTGTGTGGGCGTTTTTCTATCTCGATGGCTTCTCTGATTATTCTGTTGTTAAAGTGTTCAGTTTTGGCGATAGTTCTGGTCTTTTTAAAGTCAATATCATGTCCTGTGACTTTAAAGTGTTGGACCAGGGAAGAAGTTGGTTCCTCTTTTTTGAATGAGTTTTTGTGTTCTTCAATGCGTGCACTTATTCTTATTTATTATTTATTTATTTTATTTATTTATTTATTATTTAAATTTATATACCGCCCTATCTCCCAAAGGACTCAGGGCGGTTCACAGGCATATAAAACATCGATACACAAAATTAAAATAATCTTTAAAAAACTTATTCCAATGCCCTATCATTAAAAATAGAAATATAAATATTAAAATCAATTTAAAACCCCTATAAAATTTAAAATCTAAGCCAGTCCTGCACAGATGAATAAATGTGTCTTGAGCTCGCGACGGAAGGTACAATTCTTCTGTTGGTTTGTCCGATGTATGTGGTGGGGCAGGCGGTGCATGGGATTTCATATACTCCTTGATTTTCTAACTCAATTTTGTCTTTGGGGTTTCTTAGGATGGTGGATATTTTTTGGTTTGTGCAGAATGCTGTCTTGATGTTATGTTTGTGGAGGATCTTGCTGATTCTGTCTGTGGTGCCTTTTATATATGGGAGGAGGGCTGTGCCATTTTCTTGCTCTCTGTCTTGGGTTTTAGTGGGGGGTTCTTTTTGGATTAGTTTGGTAATCTTATTTCTCTGGAATCCATTGTGTGTGTATATATATATATATATACACACACACACATACATACATACACACACACACACACACACACACACACATGTATATGTATATGTATATATAATTTTGCTAAGCAATATGATGCAAAAAATTTACACACAATTAATACATTCTAGAGGTATTTTCCAAGATGTACAATCTATGCAATGTCAGAGGCAAAAGTATCTTATCAAAATATGTAATAATCACTGAAGAGTTGAACCTACTGTCCTAACTGCATGAAATAATGTGTCCTTTCTTTGCAGTTCTATGGGGAACACACATTTCCTGATAAAAACTAATCTGTAGCTTCTCTGTTGTCATAAAACATCAATGTTATTTACTTACTTTTTGCATCTGTGTTTCTACTGGGACTATAATTCAAAAACGGTGACCTAGATTTAGAAAAATATGGAAATGTGCCTGTTCAGCAAAGAAAAATGAATGTCATTGGTTAGATGGATAAATCTAAATCCTCTTTTGCTCCTAGTGTCCTTATGTACAGTATGTGGTTTGCATGTGTGTTCTTTTTTAAAAAAAAAAATGAGGAAAAAGTAACATCAGAAGAAATATTTTAATATTATTTTAAATGTCTTTTCCTGATAGAAATCCAGCTTTGGATAGTTTATAGACAGACAGCCTGTTCAGAATCAAAAAGTGACTGCTTTAAATTTGTGAGCTTATGACAAAAGAGTATGAAATACTTTATGAATCTGAATAATCAACATGCAAAATAGGAATTGGTAGATTAATTTTTTTTTAAAAAATGGCTAATCTTAACTGCATCTGACAGAAAGATGAAAAAATAAAAATTTTCAAAGATCTCATAAGAAGATGAAGAATAGCTTAAAAAACCCTGCTGGGATGCAAATGAAAGTAAAACAATTCAGATACTGTTCAATTACATTATCTCTCCGGAATTAATTTTCAGTCACTTTAATATTTTACATGGATATATTTAGCCTAACATAAATTTATGCACACAAAGGCCCCATAATGTAGAATATAAGTATAGCCCCTACATTCTGTTTTGATGCTGGTTTAATTATAATTCTTGATACAACATGAAAAAAGCTATATTGAATTTGTTAAATGTAATGTAGCATTTATTTAATTTAGTTTCAATAAGTTTAGGTTTCATTAACATTTTGTTTTCATTCAGTCAACCTTTTGTAGTGGTGCCAACAGCCCACCTTGGCCTGAAAAAGGATGCTTATTGCAATTCTGTATGCTTGCTCGAAATGTGAATAGATGCCTTCTATGGATCTAGGATAATTTAATTTAATTAGTTAATTACAAAAGGAAGAGCACAGAAAAAAAGAGAGAAGAAAGTCCCAAGTGCAATTTTGAATGGAAGTGTTTCAGCTGTGCTATTGACAAAAGGATTTAAAAAATGTGTTAGGCTTTTACACAATTAAAAAAAAAACCTGGCACATGGGATATTGTCTTTTTTTAGGTGGTTATAAGAACTAAGCCATATTCATAAATATTTTCATAAACGAAATGAGAATAAATCAGAGTTATTAAAAATAAAAAAGCAAATATATTGTGGAAAAAGTAGGGTTTTCAAAGAGTATTATTTTTTGCAGGTCAATTAATACTGTATTTTTGCTTTTCTCTCTGACAAATGCATTCTCCTTCAAAGGAGCGTCATTCTGAGAGGGTCTGAGAATGACGAAGGACTGAATTAGGCTGAGAAGGACTGAATTACTGAATTTTGAGGTTATAATTGGTAAAAAAATTGTCCTTGGTTTTTTTATGGAAGGAAGAATAGGACTTACTAAAATGGCATCAAATAATTTATTTTATCAAGAGGTCATACAGATTTTTAAAGATTTTTAAAGTTCACTACTACTTTTTAAAGTAGTTCAGATATGTTTCTAACAAATTAAATAAATGCCCTTTCTTCTCCCAGAAAAATCATTGGTATATATTGTTCAATAAACTTTAAATTACTACATTTGTTACAATGGATATTTCTAATTACTCATGGAAATATATATAGGGTTAGGGTTAGTTGTAAGTTCTGTCTCATCTTCTCTTTTCATCAAAAGTAAAATGGCACATGTGATTTAAAATGGGTGACTATACAAATGTTTTAAATGAATAAATAAATGCAGAATATAAACTAGTTTAGAAACTAAGAAGACATGAATTGCTAAAATCTTGAATACAAAATATTGAAGTAGGTAGCTAAAGATAGCTGTGGAATGGATTTTAAATTTTGGGGAGTTTATTTCTTTAGAAAATTTCTTTATAAAATTTGTTATTATTTTCAGTGATTCCATTTAAGAGAATTTCTGATGAAGAGTAAGTGAGGCATAGTGATATCTGGAGGTCTTGGGATAACATGCTGGAAGAATAGAGATAGCACCAGCGTGGGAATAAGTGTCCAATTTTGGATGCTGAAACGTCTCTGGACATTTCAGCAAATGAACCAGCAAACATGTGGAAAACTCTTAAAAATATCACCGGCTATGGCAAACCTCCTTCCCAGGCTGAAGGTAATCAACAACTGGTAGATGACCTGAATGAGTTTTACTGCAGGTTTGAAAGGAAACTACAGCCACCTATCTTCACAACCCCCATCTCAGACACACCAACAACAGCCAAGCCTCCTACAACTGACCCCATTTCATTGGGTTCACAACCCCTAGTGATCACAGAAAAGGAAGTGCAGGACCTATTTCACAGACAAAAGCCAGGAAAAGCTCCAGGCCCAGACAAGATAACTCCTTCTTGCTTAAAAGTCTGTGCTGACCAATTGGCCCCCATCTTCACCCATATTTTCAATAAATCACTAGAGATGTGTTATGTTCCTTCTTGCTTCAAACGCTCTACCATCATCCCAGTGCCGAAGAAGCCCACCATCAAGGAACTGAATGACTACAGACCAGTTGCTTTAACATCTGTAGTCATGAAAACCTTTGAAAGGCTAGTGCTTTCCTACCTGAAAACCATCACGGATCCGCTGTTAGATCCCTTGCAATTTGCATACCGAGCAAATAGATCAACAGATGATGCTGTTAATATGGCTCTGCACTACATCCTACAACATCTTGAGTCTCCAAAGACCTATGCAAGGGTCCTTTTTGTAGACTTTAGTTCAGCATTCAATACCATCATTCCAGACATTCTTCTAACTAAGCTAAACCAGCTACAGGTACCGGAACAGACTTGTAAGTGGATCACAAGCTTCCTAACAAACAGGAAGCAGCAGGTGAAGCTAAGCAAGATCACATCAAATACCTGTACAATTAGCACAGGGACCCCCCAAGGCTGTGTGCTCTCCCCACTTCTCTTCTCTCTGTATACCAATGACTGCATCTCCAATGATCCATCTGTTAAGCTACTGAAGTTCGCAGATGACACAACAGTGATTGGTCTCATTCGAGACAATGACGAATCCGCATATAGACAAGAAGTTGAACGACTAGCCTTGTGGTGCAACCAAAACAATCTGGAACTGAACACACTCAAAACCGTAGAAATGGTGGTAGACTTTAGGAAAAACCCTTCCATACTTCCACCTCTCACAATACTTGACAACACAGTATCAACAGTAGAAACCTTCAAATTTCTGGGTTCTATCGTATCGCAAGATCTCAAATGGACAGCTAACATCAAAAACATCATTAAAAAAGGACAACAAAGAATGTTCTTTCTGCGCCAACTCAGTAAGCTCAAACTGCCCAAGGAGCTGCTGATCCAATTCTACAGAGGAATTATTGAGTCTGTCATTTGCACCTCTATAACTGTCTGGTTCGGTTCTGCAACCCAACAAGAAAAACACAGACTTCAGAGGATAATTAGAACTGCAGAAAAAAATAATTGCTACCAACCTGCCTTCCATTGAGGACCTGTATACTGCACGAATCAAGAAGAGGGCCGTGAAAATATTTGCAGATCCCTCGCATCCTGGACATAAACTGTTTCAACTCCTACCCTCAAAACGATGCTATAGAGCACTGCACATCAGAACAACTAGACACAAGAACAGTTTTTTCCCGAAGGCCATCACTCTGCTAAACAAATAATTCCCTCAACACTGTCAGACTATTTACTGAATCTGCACTACTATTAATCGTTTCATAGTTCCCACCACCAATCTCTTTCCACTTATGACTGTATGACTATAACCTGTTGCTGGCAATCCTTATGATTTATATTGATTGATATTGATACATTGACCATCAATTGTGTTGTAAATGTTGTACCTTGATGAACGTATCTTTTCTTTTATGTACACTGAGAGCATATGCACCAAGCCAAATTCCTTGTGTGTCCAATTCTATTTTATTCTATTCATAGGAAATATCATGAAATAATCTATATGTTGAAACAGCTGTTCCTAAGAAGTAAACTGTAGAAATTGAAATTTTTGCTATTCATTTTGAAGTTGAGCAACTGGGAGTTGCTGCTCATAGCTGAGGTTAGCTTATATGGGGACCAACCAAGTCTTATCTATACATATAGAAGCCAAATACCACTTACTCATCATGAAATCTCCAGAACAGTAAAGCCTGCAAACTTGAAATTTGGCACGTATGTTTCTCTTGGCTTCTAGGTGCTCACCAAGAAAGGATTTTTTGAAATGACTATCAGATCATTAGTATTTCATATACAGTATTATATTCACACACTCTGATGCTAAGGAGTTAGACATTCTACTCCCCCTCCCACCTGAAAAGAACTCTGTCCCAACTGCCAGTTGCCTTACCTTAACATGCTTTGATGCTATGGAGTTACACATTCTACATTAAGTTTCAGGCTTAATGTAGAATGTGTGTTAATTTATCACGCCTGATCACATAGTTTTGTAGTGAAGCACAGGCATCTAGCTAGTTTTTTTAATATGGGAAAAACCCCAAGCAAGCCTAATTTGAAAACAATTATTTTAGAGCTTCTTTTACAATGGATAAGTACTCCACTTTGCAATGAGGAAGACCCAGAGGCAGAGATAGATAAACTTTATAAAATAAATTCAAGATTTGTGAGAACAAGAAATGTTTCAAGTAATAAACTGGTACATTTTATGAGGAAAAAGACAAAGAATAAAAGATTGATAACATTGATGCAATTATCTTAAAAGAAATCATACTCAGACTTCTGTGACTGAAATATTAAAGCATAAAAATATTTTATTTTACTTTGACAAATAAGATTTGATTTTTACTTTTAAACAGCAATGATTTCAACTGAATTCTGTTTAAAAGATGAAAATGTACAAGATGTACAAGAGATTCGTATTAAGAAATAGGAACAAATATTTGATTTATAAAAATGTTGATGAAGAATTTATTGGTGAACTTAAACAAAAGGAATGGACTTGTTCTGTAGTTGTGTGAAAGTTGAATCACATGGAGCTAAGACTGTGATGTTGGGAAATTAAGCTGCAAATAAGAACAAAGTAATTGTTTAAGAAATGATTTATCGAGAGATTAATATGTTTGTTTTATGAAAATTGATATATGATGAGGAATTGGAAAGGATTGACCTGCCCACAACTAGATAGAATAGAGAAAAATATTAAATATCACTCAAAGTAAATTACAAAAAAAGCTTTTTATTATTATATTTGATAAACAATTAGAGTAGTGGATACCTGAAAAGTACACTTACTTTTCAGAAAGATATAGATCTTTCTCAAACATGCATGTGATTTGGTCTGAAAGAATTTGCTAATAAGAAATCTAAAGTCAAAATTTTACCAGAAACTTTTCTGATTATAATCATTTGAGTTTTGTTTATAAAAAGAAATTTGTTTTTTAAATGGAAATGAAATAAAATTTTCTTATAGAAAGAAGCAAGAGTAGAAAATTGTAAAAAAAAAAAGAATAATAATAAAAGATTTTTTTAAGGCAACCTAAATAAAGGCACAGATTTAGAAATTGTGTGAGATGCAAGCAGAGCTTTTTTTAGAGGTTATTTTGTACAACATAATACTGAACTTAAAAAGAAGATACAAGAGAAAACACAGGCTATTTTGGATGTGATAAAAAGAAAAGGAAAAGAACTAAAGAGATCATCAAATTAAACTTCTACAGCAAAAGTATCAATGTTAATAGGAAGAAAAATGGAAACAAAAATGAACCATGCCAAGTTAAAATAGGAAAGAAAGATATTATGAATTATTTTGAAATAAAATGTGATTCATATTTGTCAGGTGAATACTCAAATATTTTACCAAAAAATAAATAATTAAATCTATATTAAATTAATATAGGCTTTCTGGAGGCTTCTCCCTAAGATGGCTGCTGAACAGTAAGATGCTTTTGGTTTCTTGCTGACAATTTGCTGATTTTGCTGCCAAAGTTAGTTCTTTGGCAATGTTGGTCCCTGGATTTAAATGAGAGCATTTAGGAATGATCCAAGATGGCTTTTGGGTGGTCATGGATCCATCTGGGAAGGAGGATCTTGAAAATTTCAGTTCCCTTTAGGAGCAGTTGGAAAGTCATGAGCATCTATATTTCAGCATGTCGTTTTTTTAAAAGCATGCCTGGGTCTTAACTTCACTTTTTGAACTTTCATTTTTCTTCCTGTATTTAAAAGTAAACTGGTTGGCTGAATGTTCACCCTTTGAAATCTCTCTATAATGGATATTGCATCATGTGATTCCAATGAAAAGAATCCCTTAACCAAATGTCATCAAATGTCAGACCTAAGCCCTAAATCAACACAATGAAATCAAATTAGATTCCTTTTTTTATTTGCTTACACCTTACATTCAGAATCTCACCAGGCTAAAGCTTCTCAGTTAATAGAATCCTCAGAGATTCTTCAGTGTGGCTACCCACAACTTTTTTCTTCCTTTACCCATTAAGTTCAGGAATTCACAATTCTTTATTTAGGATCTCTCTTTGGAATGTGCTGCCTCCTCCCTGAGAAGCCACAGTGCTATTACCGAGATACTTATCCCCTTGTCCAGCTGCATATTCAATCACATCAACACTTTTAACAATCCCTACCCTATCATCACTTTCTGCATCAAGCTAGTTACATAACAAATTCACTTTCTTGATTTCATAATACAGAACCTTCACATCCTGGACATAAACTGTTTCAACTCCTACCCGCAAAACGACGCTATAGAGCACTGCACACCAGAACAACTAGACACCAGAACAGTTTTTCCCCAAACACCATCACTCTGCTAAACAAAAAATTCCTTCAACACTGTCAAACTATTTACTAAATCTGCACTACTATTAATCTTCTCATCGTTCCCATCACCCATCTCCTTCCACTTATGACTGTTACTTTATTGCTTGTATTCTTACGATTTATACTGATATCGATTGTTTCCTGATTGCTTATTTGTAGCCTATGAATATCATTAAGTGTTGTATTATTAAGTGTTAAATTTGTACCCTATGACTATCATTAAGTGTTGTAAGTGTTGTACCTTGATGAAGGTATCTTTTCTTTTATGTACACTGAGAGCATATGCACCAAGACAAATTCCTTGTTTGTCCAATCACACTTGGACAATAAAAATTCTATTCTATTCTATATTCTATTCTACAATATACAGTGGACACATAAGCACCATGGTTATAAAGGAAACCTACAGAACATCATACACACACACACACATATTTGTTTTCTGAGGTTTTCGCGGGTGTTTGTATGTAGGTCTTTGGTTATTCGGGTTTTGGTTATTCGGGATGAATGAGACTTTGTCGAAATGTCACCAAGACACTTCCAATTTTACGCGGTAGAAAACCCGAATAACCAAAGACACACACACACACACACACACACACACACACACACACACACACACACACACACACATATATATATATATATATATATGCTTTCAACTTCTACCCCAAACATACCAGTCCTATTATATACAGCCAGGCCCATTCTATAAACACATTTATTCTGTTTCACATAACAGGAATATACAACGGATGGAACAAAATCAGGCACTTGGTTTTGAACTTCCCAATCAAAAAGATCACTATACAAATCAATAGAGCCAGATCTACTCCCAAGACAGCCCATTAAAAGACAGACACTCAAAGCAAAACAAACTGGTTGTCACTTACAGCACACTGCAGAAGCCATTCAAGCACATTATTAATAAGTTATAATCAATACTGGACAATAATAATAATAATAATAATTATTATTATTATTTATTCAATTTTTATACCGCCCTTCTCCCGAAGGACTCAGGGCGGTGTACAGCCAGGTAAAACAAACAATGTAATATACAATTAAAATACGAATTAAAAAACTTATTATATAATTGGCCTAAAATTTTGGAACATGAAAACTAAAACCCACTAAAAATTATTAGTAAAAAATTTAAAACCAATAAAATTTAAAACCAATAAAATTTAAGCCAGCCCCACACGAATAAATAAGTGTGTTTTTAATTCGCAGCGGAAGGTCCGAAGGTCAGGTATTTGGCGTAAGCCCGGGGGAAGCTCGTTCCAGAGGGTAGGAGCCCCCACAGAGAAGGATCTACCCCTGGGGGCCGCCAGCCGACATTGCTTGGCGGACGGCACCCTGAGAAGTCCCTCTCTGTGTGAGCATATGGGTCGGTGGGAGGCATGAGGTAACAGCAGGCGGTCCCATAAGTACCCAGGCCCTAAGCCATGGAGCGCTTTAAAGGTAGTAACCAAAACCTTAAAGTGCACCCGGGAGACCACAGGTAGCCAGTGCAGTCTGCGCAGGAGTAGTGTTATGTGGGAGCTACGTGAAGCTCCCTCTATCACCCGCGCAACTGCATTCTGAACTAACTGAAGCCTCCGGGTGCATCTCAAGGGGAGCCCCATGTAAAGAGCATTACAATAATCCAAGCAGGAGGTAACGAGTGCATGAGTGACTGTGCACAAGGCATCCCGATCAAGGAAGGGGCGCAACTGACGAACCAGGCGAACCTGGTGAAAGGCCCTCCTGGAGACGGCCGTCAAATGATCTTCAAACAACAGCCGTTCATCCAGGAGAACACCCAAGTTGCGCACCCTATCCTTTGGGGCCAATAACTTGCCTCCAACAGTCAGCCATGGCTGCAGCTGACTGAATCGGGGTGCCGGCATCCACAGCCACTCCATCTTGGAGGAATTAAGCTTGAGCCTGTTCCTCCCCATCCAGACCCGTATGGCTTCCAAACACCGGGACAGCACTTCAACAGCTTCGTTGGGTTGGCCTGGGGTTAAAAAGTACAGCTGAGTGTCGTCAGCGTACAGCTGGTATCTCACCCCAAAGCCACTGATGATCTCACCCAGCGGCTTCATATAGATGTTGAACAGGAGAGGCGAGAGAATCGACCCCTGTGGCACCCCACAAGTGAGGCACCTCGCGGTCGACCTCTGCCCCCCTGTCAACACCGTCTGCGACCAGTCGGAGAGATAGGAGGAGAACCACCGATAAACGGTGCCTCCCACTCCCAATCCCCCCAGCCGGCGCAGCAAGATACCATGGTCGATGGTATCAAAAGCCGCTGAGAGGTCTAATAGGACCAGGGCAGAGGAGTAACCCCTGTCCCTGTCCCTCCAGAGATCATCCACCAACGCGATCAAAGCTGTCTCCGTGCTGTATCCAGGTCGGAAGCCGGACTGGAATGGGTCTAGATAGACATCTTCATCCAGGTATTGGGGTAGCTGCCGCACCACAGCACTCTCTACAACCTTCACAACGAAGCGAAGGTTGGAGACTGGACGATAATTACCCAAAATAGCTGGGTCCAGGGAGGGCTTCTTGAGGAGGGGTCTCACCACCGCCTCTTTCAAGGCAGCAGGGAAAACCCCTTCCAACAAAGAAGCGTTGATGATCCCCTGGAGCCAGCCTCGTGTCATCTCCTAAGTGGCCAGCACCAGCCAGGAAGGACACGGGCCCAGTAAACATGTGGTGGCGTGGAGCCTCCCCAACAACCTGTCCACGTCCTCGGGAGTCACAAGATCAAACTCATCTTAAACAGACTCAACAAGACGTGCCTCCTCCCTCTCGCTTGGATCATCCCAATTTCGGTCCAGACCATCCCAGTGCTGAGCGATTTTATCGTATAGATAACCACTAAACTCCTCGGCACGTCCCTGCAAAGGGTCATCCCGCACCTCCTGATGAAGGAGAGAGCGGGTCACCCGAAACAGGGCGGCCGGGCGGTTATCTGCCGACGCAATGAGGGTGGAAGCGTAGGAACGCCTCGCCTCCCTCATTGCCACTAGGTAGGTCCTAGAATAGGACCTAACTAGTGTCCGATCAGCTTCGGAATGACTGGACTTCCAAGTACTCTCTAGGCGTCTTCTCCGGCGTTTCATCTCCCTCAGCCCCTCGGAGAACCAAGGGGCCGGACGAGATATGTGCCGGGTCAGAGGCCGCAAAGGCACGACACAGTCCAAAGCCCCAGCCGCGGCCTGTTCCCAGGCCGCAACTAGTTCTTCAGCCGTGCCGTGGGCCAGATCCTCAGGAAATGGCCCAAGCTCTGTCAGGAACCTTTCGGGGTCCATCAGGTGCCTGGGACGGAACCAGCGTATTGGCTCCATCTCCCTGCGGTGGTGGGTGGCAGATCGGAAGTCCAGGCGAAGGAGGAAATGATCTGACCATGACACCGGTTCTGTTACTAAATCATCTAATTCCAGATCATTTAACCACTGTCCAGAGATATAAAGTAGGTCCAGCGTGCCTCCCCCCATGTGCGTAGGGCCATCATTTACTTGAATCAGGTCCAAGGCTGTCATGGAAGCCTGGAACTCCCGAGCTGCAGTTGATGACAAGCCGGTCGATGGCAAGTTGAAATCCCCCATGACTATAAGTCTGGGGGTCTCAACTGCCACCCCGGCAAGTACCTCCAGCAACTCAGGTAGGGCTGTAGTCACGTAGCAAGGAGCCAGGTACGTGATCAACAAGCCCAACTGATTCCTATGACCCCACCTCACAAAGAGGGATTCACAACCGGCAATCTGAGGAACAGTGGCCTCCCTAGGCTCTAGATCTTCCCTAATAACAACCGCCACCCCCCCACCCCTACCTTGGGCCCTCGGTTGATGGAATGCTCGGAAACCTGGAGGGCACAACTCGACAAGGGGGACCCCCCCCTCTGGGCCCAACCATAAGGTCCGCGGACTCCCCCTGAATAAGATTACAAATCAGGGGAGCTTTATTAACCACGGACCGAGCATTACATAACATCAATCGAAAACCCAGGCTCTGAGGATCATGGCCGCCTGAGGAACAGGTAGGGACTGAGGGCCCGGAGCACGTGATCACTTTCAAACAGTGAGCACGTGCTCCCAACACTCGATACGGCCCCCCTTCCGCCATATCTGCCTCTCCCACTTACCGTACAGATTGAACGACCCTTTAATCCTGAAACAAACCCCTCCCCCTCTGCCTTCAGACCAGATGCCGTAATGCCGCGAACAAGCCCAGGGACTGGCTCCCTCCCCGACGGGTTTTTCCCCCCACCCGTCATATCCCTCCCCCCCTTAAAAAACCCTTATTTAAAAATCTATTTAAAAATCCCCAAAGGTTCTTCTTGGCCGCATGCCACCTCTCTGGGTCCCAAGACCCTTCATTAAGGTAGGCCCTCGATAACGTGGAGGGCCATTCTTGCGAGGCGGGGGAATCTCGCAAGCGAAAAAGTTCAAAAGGTGAATATCTCATAGAAAAGGAAGTTAAAAGGTGGCATTGATCCTGATCAATAAAGATGGTACATACATAAAATTATTTCAGCTTAATTAGGTCCTTTTAGGGCCTGGTGCAAGATGGAAAAAGATTCGACAATCAGTCATCCAGGCAGAAGTCCTGGCAATAGTCGAATAACAATAAATGGTCTGATAGATGACAGTCACAGACCACTTCAAAGCACACAGGACCAAGATGACACGGACCACAGCAGGGGTTGGTACAGCCCGCTGAATATATCTTCCTCGTCCCTTCAATTCCATTGTCGCCTCCATCACTCTGTCCCTCCACATGGCACAGCCCCATCTTAGGTCTTCCGGGACAGTCCAACCAGATTTCATCCCCGAGGATCGCATCCACTTCTATCCTCCCCATCAGCGTCCTCAAGCAAGGCTGGAATTGTCCAGGGCAGCCAAAAGTTCCAAAGATCGACAGAGAACGGCCAGGGCGGCAGAAAACGCTGCAGAAGAGACCCCCATTGCTGAAAAGTCATAGCTGCCGCCATTGGGGAATCCCAGCTGGCGATGGAAAAGCTTATCGGCTGTGGGAGAAACCCCCTCGCCGATAGGTAAATCTCAGCTGAGACGATGACAGTCCTAAAAAACCAATGGGCAGCCGCTGCCAGGAAACCGCCAGGAAGCCGCCCGACAGCAAACGAGGTCCAGGCCGAAACATCAAGGCAAACGAGGCAAGCTGGAACAGACCAGGCCGGGACACGGAGCAGGCCGGGACGCTGGGACAGGGCAGATCGAAACGCCGCCCCCGCACCAACGAAGGCCAGGAAACCCCCAGCCAGGTAGATAGCCCGCCGCCAGGAAGCCCCCAGCCAGCAACCAGTAAACAGACCTTCGTTGCAGCCTTCGGCTATTCCAGCCAAAATTTACTAGGCCGAGCCGAGGTGCCGAGGCCGAGACACCGCCCTCACGAGCCCAAAATGGATGCCGCCACACGCCGCTCGCCTCCCTCATTGCCACTAGGTAGGTCCTAGAATAGGACCTAACTAGTGTCCGATCAGCTTCGGAATGACTGGACTTCCAAGTACTCTCTAGGCGTCTTCTCCGGCGTTTCATCTCCCCCAGCCCCTCGGGGGACCAAGGGGGCGGGCGAGATATGTGCCGGGTCAGAGGCCGCAAAGGCACGACACGGTCCAAAGCAGCCGCGGCCTGTTCCCAGGCCGCAACTAGTTCTTCAGCCGTGCCGTGGGCCAGATCCTCAGGAAATGGCCCAAGCTCTGTCAGGAACCTTTCGGGGTCCATCAGGTGCCTGGGACGGAACCAGCGTATTGGCTCCATCTCCCTGCGGTGGTGGGTGGCAGATCGGAAGTCCAGGCGAAGGAGGAAATGATCTGACCATGACACCGGTTCTGTTACTAAATCATCTAATTCCAGATCATTTAACCACTGTCCAGAGATATAAAGTAGGTCCAGCGTGCCTCCCCCCATGTGCGTAGGGCCATCATTTACTTGAATCAGGTCCAAGGCTGTCATGGAAGCCTGGAACTCCCGAGCTGCAGTTGATGACAAGCCGGTCGATGGCAAGTTGAAATCCCCCATGACTATAAGTCTGGGGGTCTCAACTGCCACCCCGGCAAGTACCTCCAGCAACTCAGGTAGGGCTGTAGTCACGTAGCAAGGAGCCAGGTACGTGATCAACAAGCCCAACTGATTCCTATGACCCCACCTCACAAAGAGGGATTCACAACCGGCAATCTGAGGAACAGTGGCCTCCCTAGGCTCTAGATCTTCCCTAATAACAACCGCCACCCCCCCACCCCTACCTTGGGCCCTCGGTTGATGGAATGCTCGGAAACCTGGAGGGCACAACTCGACAAGGGGGACCCGCCCTCTGGGCCCAACCATAAGGTCTGCGGACTCCCCCTGAATAAGATCACAAATCAGGGGAGCTTTATTAACCATGGACCGAGCATTACATAACATCAATCGAAAACCCAGGCTCTGAGGATCATGGCCGCCCGAGGAACGGGTAGGGACTGAGGGGCCGGAGCACGTGATCACTTCCAAACAGCGAGTACGTGCTCCCAACACTCGTTACGGCCCCCCCCCTCCGCCATATCTGCCTCTCCCACTTACCGTACAGATTGGACGACCCTCTAATCCTGAAACGAACCCCTCCCCCTCTGCCTTCAGACCAGATGTCGTAATGCCGCGAACAAGCCCGGGGACTGGCTCCCTTCCCGACGGGTTTTCTCCCCCACCCATCATATTCCTCCCCCCCCCTTAAAAAACCCTTATTTAAAAATCTATTTAAAAATCCCCAAAGGTTCTTCTTGGCCGCATGCCACCTCTCTGGGTCCCAAGACCCTTCATTAAGGTAGGCCCTCGATAACGTGGAGGGCCATTCTTGCGAGGCGGGGGAATCTCGCAAGCGAAAAAGTTCAAAAGGTGAATATCTCATAGAAAAGGAAGTTAAAAGGTGGCATTGATCCTTATCAATAAAGATGGTACATACATAAAATTATTTCAGCTTAATTAGGTCCTTTTAGGGCCTGGTGCAAGATGGAAAAGATTCAACAATCAGTCATCCAGGCAGAAGTCCTGGCAATAGTCGAATAACAATAAATGGTCTGATAGATGACAGTCACAGACCACTTCAAAGCACACAGGACCAAGATGACACGGACCACAGCACGGGTTGGTACAGCCCGCTGAATATATCTTCCTCGTCCCTTCAATTCCATTGTCGCCTCCATCGCTCTGTCCCTCCACATGGCACAGCCCCATCTTAGGTCTTCCGGGACAGTCCAACCAGATTTCATCCCCGAGGATCGCATCCACTTCTATCCTCCCCATCAGCGTCCTCAAGCAAGGCTGGAATTGTCCAGGGCAGCCAAAAGTTCCAAAGATCGACAGAGAACGGCCAGGGCGGCAGAAAACGCTGCAGAAGAGACCCCCATTGCTGAAAAGTCATAGCTGCCGCCATTGGGGAATCCCAGCTGGCGATGGAAAAGCTTATCGGCTGTGGGAGAAACCCCCTCGCCGATAGGTAAATCTCAGCTGAGACGATGACAGTCCTAAAAAACCAATGGGCAGCCGCCGCTGCCAGGAAACCGCCAGGAAGCCGCCCGACAGCAAACGAGGTCCAGGCCGAAACATCAAGGCAAACGAGGGCAAGCTGGAACAGACCAGGCCGGGACACCGGAGCAGGCCGGGACGCTGGGACAGGGCAGATCGAAACGCCGCCCCCCCCCGCACCAACGAAGGCCAGGAAACCCCCCAGCCAGGTAGATAGCCCGCCGTCGCCAGGAAGCCCCCCAGCCAGCAACCAGTAAACAGACCTTTCGTTGCAGCCTTCGGCTATTCCAGCCAAAATTTACTAGGCCGAGCCGCCGAGGTGCCGAGGCCGAGACACCGCCCTCACGAGCCCAAAATGGATGCCGCCACACGCCGTTCGCCTCCCGACTCAATACTCGGCGACCAGAGACTTTTCCCGAGGCCCGAAGGCCTCATTCGGTCGCCGAGGTGTTCTAATTTCAAGTCGGGGGCAGAACCGGCCCAGCGGCAGATCCGGGCACCGCATTAGATCAGGATCTCTTGCCCCACCATTCCTCGGAGAATCACCAAACCTCCATTTTCGCGCATGCGCAGAAGATTTGAATAATACTACACTTTCTCAGGCACTGGGGAGCAGATCCATACTTGGACAGAGAAAATGCTGGAATTAACTATTAATACATATTGCTGTGTTATATCAATGTTAATTAATGCTCAGAAGGATTTTCTGTAGATCAGTTCTATTTATCTTAACGTCTCCAAAACTGTCTTTCAATTCATACAAGAATGGAGCGTATATAGAATGTTGTTGGTGAGTTTTCTTAATGCTTGTAACTGGGCCAGTCAAATGAAGAGGATACACACAGTATAACTGTTTTCAAGAAAATCCCATCTTTTGGGTTAAAGCTAGTTAGAGTGGTGGGATTAAGTAATTTGCACTTAAATACTTTCACCTCCTTTACAGTGATAATCAATATGACACTGAGTTATCTTCTGAAGGTAGGAGAAGGTCAAAGAATGAATTTTACCTTCTGGGCTCCTTTTTTGTAGGCAGAATTACAAACACATATTAGCAGCAGTCTAATTTATAGCAAATATCCTGGGAGCTGGACATATACTAGGAGCACCAAAATTGAGTTTGAAGAAAAGCTCAGGGAAAGTTTGTCTCGTAGTCAAAATGGTCTCTTTTCCACCCCCATGTCTTCTGTATTTCATTAGAAATACAAAGACAGTTTGCTTGTTTGATTACTTTCACTAAAGCAAAGAAGATTAAATGATGACCAGATAGGTGAATAAGAAAAACAAAGGATGGACAATCTATAGCTGACAATTAAAACCATAATCATCATAGAATAGAATTTCACAAAACGGAAGAGAGAAGGCTGGTTTATATTATTATTTTTTATTATTTGTTTTGGCTCCTAGTGACTGACTGGATCAGTCCCTGCAGTTTTCTTGGCAAGATTTTGGGAGTAGTTTGTCATTGCCTCCTTAAACCAGATCTACTGGCCCGAGATCACCTAACTGGTTTCATGCCTAAAATGAGACGAGAAACCATGGACTTCCAGTTTCTAAGCAGGTGCCTTAAACCGTTAAATTGAACTGGCTCTCTTACCTCTATATACATATATAAAGTAGAGTCTATACCCAATTGGGCAAAGACCAGGGAATTATTATACAACTGGTATACGATGCACAGCAGTGGTAGGTTGCTACCGGTTCGCCCCATTTCGGGTGAACCAGTAGTGGAGGCGGTGGGAGGCTCCGCCCACCCGCATGTCATCAAATATGCTCTGCGCATGTGCAGAAACTTCTGTGCATGTGTAGAAGTGGTGTGCACGCAAGCAAAGCGAGCACATGCACACAAGCGAACCGGTAGCAAAGGTAAGTGAACCACTGATGTACAGATGTAGTTTTTGGAAAGACACAATTAACTGGCTATCTTAATTCACCAGAATTTTAGGAAGAATCACAATTACCAGTTACAAAGAACTGATGGAATCAACTTATTCTTTTATCCAATCTAGCCAAAAGAAATGTGAGTTTAAAACCAGCAAAATAACTAATTCAGAGTGTTTTTTTCTCTTTTCTACCTATCATTTTACAATACTGTAACATTAGCTAACTAGACGATCTTTGAAATTGTGACAACCAGCAAGTGACTAGACCTGATTTTATCAGTAGTTGGTTGTTTCTAGTCCACATATCATCATTGTATAACCTTGTAACTCCTTTTGTATGTATGAAAGCCTTCTCCAAGGGGAAGATGAATATACTTTGCTTTATACATTAAATTGGAGCAGTTATGTCTGCTCTCATTGGTTCGTCTACTTTTAAGTCTGGTCTCTTCAACTTTACATTTCTCATGGCAAAATTTTGAACTGTATCTACCCTGTTCTGTAATGCTTCTTTCCTGTTTTTATATTTATTTTTCTTGTCTTTCCATTCACCAGTTGGCTTCATTAATCATCTTTGACTGTCAGTTCTTTGTACATACATATATAATTTTTATTGAATACATTTTTACCAGGTTAAAAGTTCC
Source organism: Ahaetulla prasina (assembly GCF_028640845.1). Classification (NCBI taxonomy): domain Eukaryota; kingdom Metazoa; phylum Chordata; class Lepidosauria; order Squamata; family Colubridae; genus Ahaetulla; species Ahaetulla prasina. The sequence continues at coordinate 38,802,888 of NC_080546.1, forward strand.
AAAAATATAACGAAAGAAATGAAAAATAAAAAAGCAATAAAGCAATAAAAGAAAATGTGATAAACAGTAATGGTCAAAGAAAAAAAAATGAAAGAAAGTGACTTCTTTCCAGAAGTTACAAGGATAATTATTATGGATCCCACCTTCCTAAATTATATACCATGGATTCAGTATTCCCATAAAAACCCTTTTTTTTAAAAAAAATATTTTATTTGACATAATTTGACAAACACATAACATACAACATATAAATATATTCTCTTTTTAACCAATGTTTCTTAGTGGTCTTTCTGTTTTATACCTTTCCCCACATAACTCTCTTACTGTTTTATTTTCTTCATTGTCCCTTTTTCTTTGGTTACATTTAGAATATACATCAGTATATTCTGAAATCGTAATTAATTTTTAACAAAAAGTCAATAAAAGGTTTCAATAAAGTAGTTACTGTTGCTTTTCTAATCAGAAAAGTCAGTTTGGCCATTTCAGCAATTTCTGCCTCTTTATAATTTATTTATTTATTTATTTATTTTGTCACAACAGTATATATAAGTATAAGCATGACTATATGAATTGGATGCAATCAAAGGGAACATTAGGACAGGAATGGTAGGCACACTGGTGCTCTTATGCATGCCCCTTACAGGCCTCTTAGGAATGGGGTGAGGTCAATAGTAGATAGTCTTTGGTTAAAGATTTGGAGATTTTGGGAAGAGACCACAAAGTCTGGTAGTGCATTCCAGGCATTAATAACTCTGTTACTGAAGTCATATTTTCAAGATTACAGCGGTTCACTTTAAGTTTAAATCTATTGTGTGCGCGTGTATTGTTGTGATTGAAGCTGAAGTAGTCTTCAACAGGAAGGACATTGTAGCAGATGATTCTATGAGTTAAACTCAGGTCATGCTGAAGGCGGCGGAGTTCTAAATTTTCTAAACCCAGGATTTCAAGTCTGGTGGCATAAGGTATTTTGTTGTGATCAGAGGAGTGGAGAACTCTTCTTGTAAAATATTTCTAGACACACTCAATTGTATTAATGTCCAAAATGAGGTGTGGGTTCCAGACAGGTGAGCTGTATTCCAGAATTGGTCTAGCAAATGTTTTGTATGCTCTGGTTAATAGTAATAATTAGTAATAAATAAATAAATAAATAGTTAGTAATAATAATTAGTAGTAATCTATGGCAGGATTGTCAAACTCACATAATCATGGAGGCATCACGTGATGTACTGGGACTTTTTCCCCCTTCGCTAAACTGGGGAATGGGTGTGTCAGCATGTGACGCATCTGACCTGTGGGCCGAGAGTTTGACAGCCCTGATCTATAGTATACAACTCATGAGCCACAATGGCACCGTGGTTAGAATACAGTATTATGGGCTAACTCTGCCCACTGTCAGGAATTCGATCCTGACTGGCTCAGTTGACTCAGGGTTCTATCCTTCCAAAGTTGGTAAAATGAAAATCCAGATTGTAGGGGGCAAAATGATGATTCTGTAAACTACAGAGAGTGCTGAAAAGCACTATGGAGTAGTATATAAGAATTCACTCTTCCATTATGGGTATTTCTATATATTTCATCGCTGTTTCATTTATAATGGCCTCCTGCAGTTACAATATATAAAATATATGGCCTCCTGCAGTTACAATATATAAAACCAATTGTTCCTGAATATTTTATAGTTTACTATTTATAAGTCCTAGTTTTTTTTAAAAAAAGCTTTAATTTCCAATTCTGATACAACTTTCAACTGTCTAGTCTTTAGTTGGCAAACAGACAAGTGGCAAATTCTCATGATTTCATTCTAGGAAGTCATTCATTGATAGCCCCACCAGTCCCATGCTTTAAAAAGTAATAAAAATTGTTACAGAGAATTCCAACCGTTTCTAGAATTAATATGTGCATTATTTCAAATATATTTTATTAATGATACCAACTTCATTAAAAAGAAGTAATATGAAAATAATAGTTGTTGCGGTTGGATCTTCAACAGTCTTCAGTAGAGTAAAATATTATTTGTTGAACATGAATAGCCTTATATTTCTTTAAATTATTAAAGTTAAGTATAAGATTAACATTTTAATTGACTTACCTTTTTCTTTGCTGCAGGTTCTGATTTGTATTACAAAATTCATATCTGGAAGGATTAGAAATACACTGGTTTTCTTGCAAATCCTTTTAGTCTGAATATACAGTTTGGCTTATTTGGAATATTGAGAATTTGTCTTATTTCAATACTGAAAGTTGTTGTTTCCTCTGCTGGTGTTGCTTTCATACCCTGTTTCTACTTCTGGGAAGTACCCTGTTTCTGCTGGGAATCATGCTGTCAATCTTTGATTGGTGATGCAGACAGCAGTTCAATCCAATCCAATAAACATTGCCTAATCCACAACCTAAACCACAGATATCAACCAATCAACCAAACAACGTAGCCATACTAGTAAAAGATACCATTGAGAGAGAACAAAAATGTCAAAACGCTATATTATTTGGATTAGATATTACCAGTGAATCTGATCTATCTAAAGTTCGTAGCATCATTAAAAATTACAATTCACCCACCTTCTTCCCTGAAGAAATAACCAAAGTCTCCAGAGATGGACCTGAATACAAAAACAGTGATGGCTCAGTGGCGCCTAAATTCTGTAGAGTCATCTTCATAAATAAGACTAGCAAATGGAAGTTCATTCATGCTATAAACTCAATTGTCAGAACCTCCAACCACCCATCATTCAGAACCTCCAACCACCCATCATTCAGAACCTCCAACCACCCATCATTCAGAACCTCCAACCACCAATACAGAACTTCCAACCACCAATACAGAACTTCCAACCACCAATACAGAACTTCCAACCACCAATACAGAACTTCCAACCACCAATACAGAACTTCCAACCACCAATACAGAACTTCCAACCACCAATACAGAACTTCCAACCACCAATACAGAACTTCCAACCACCAATACAGAACTTCCAACCACCAATACAGAACTTCCAACCACCAATACAGAACTTCCAACCACCAATACAGAACTTCCAACCATCTATCGTACAAAACTTCCAACCATCCATCGTACAGAACCTTCAACCAACTGTCGTTCAACCAACCAACCCCCAACCACACGTTGTACAAAACTTCCAAACACCCGTACAGAACTTCCAACCACCAATACAGAACTTCCAGAACCGTCAACCTGTCGTACAGAACCTTAAACCAACCATCATTCAACCAACCAACCTCCAACCATTCATCGTACAAAGCCTCCAACCGCCCGTCGTTCAGAACCTCCAACCACCCATCATTCAGAACCTCCAACCAACTGTCATCCAAAACTAGGTACGCACACCACTTATTTCCTCAATACCAAACACTGCAGATATCAAATGCAAACTGATAAATGCAAGAAGCATTGTAAACAAATTGCCTGAATTTATCCTCTTGTTAAATGCTGGTACATTTGACATTATATTTGTATGCGAAACATGGCTGAACTCATCCCTCCCTGACTCCATCATTTCAGACAAAGCGTATCATGTTTTTCGGTCAGATTGACAAACCCGCAGAGGAGGGGGAGTGGCTATCTTTTACAAAAAGTCACTGAATCTAAAATATATTCAAGTTGCACATAAACTCGCTCTTCCTGAAACTATTGTATGTGAGCTGTCCCTTAACATCACACTTCACTTCTTGCTATGCTACAGAGCCCCTGACTACGACATCGTACATGCGAACATGTTAACCACACTACTAACATGGGCCACCTCTTGCCCATATCCTCTCATCTTCCTGGGTGACCTCAACCTACCTTTTATTAACTGGATAACAAACAAATGTACAACTGAACCCATTCACACTACCCTGTACAATGCTGTTACAAATCTAGGTCTTGATCAACTAGTAACTAACAATACAAGACACAACAACTGCCTTGACCTCATCTTCTGCAACAACACAAACTCAATTTATGGACTACAAATAAAAGAACCCTTTTGCAACAGTGACCACAGCATGATAGATTTTTGTCTCAAAACACGCCCTTACAAAAATCTTTTTAATAATGGTATCCCAAACTGCAATTTCAAAAAAAGCCAACTATGAACTTATAAACACCAACCTCTCATATCTTGACTGGCAAAATCTATTCTCAACCTGTATCACTGCTGAAGACCACTATAGAGTTTTCCTACTTGAAGTCAATAGAGTCATTAAACTATACGTACCATGAACCACTACCAAAATCAGGAAGAACAAATTACCCATATCAATAAAAATGCTTCAATCCAAAAAAAAACCCTCTGGCGAAGAAACAAAACTGTAACCAACTTCAGAAACTGCTACAAAAATATATGCAACTAAATAAAAATTGAATGCACCAATTACCACACCAAACAAGAAGAAGAACTTCTGCACACAAAATCCAATCGTCCTTTTATAATTTTGTGAATAACAAATTTAAAGATTCTAAAAGGATCTGATGGCAAAGAATATAATGATGAAACAGTTAAAGCAAACCTCTTTAACACCTTATTCGCTTCAGTATTTGTTAACAGTAATGGCTCATACCCATCATTCCCCAGTTGTACCAACAATGAGTACAATAACAGAAATAGATTTCACAGAAGATAATGTCGAAAAGGCCCTTCGCAAACTGAAACCATCTCTATCTATTGGACCTGATGGTCTATGTGCATACTTCTTACAAAAGCTTTCACGACCAGCTCCTTCCCAAACTTTGGTCACTATTTATTTATTTGTCGAATAATATATACAAGCATTACATAAAGGATTATATAATATATAAACATATATATATATATATATATATATATATATATATATATATATATATATATATATATATATATATATATATATATATATATATATATATACAAGCATTACATAAAGGATTATATAATATATAAACATATATATGAGGAGAAACAAGGTAATATAAACATATATATATAGGGGAAGAAACAATAGGACAGGAACGGTAGGCACATTTGTGCTCTTATGCACGCCCCTTAGAGTCCTCTTACGAATGTGGTGCAGTCAACCGTGGATAGGTTTTGAGTAAAGCTTTTGGGGTTATGAGAAGAAACCACAGAGTCAGGTAATGCATTCCAAGCATATATAATTCTGTTATAGAAATCGTGTTTTCTGCAATTTAATTGGAGCGGTTAACATTGAGTTTAAATCTGTTGGTAGCTCTTGTGTTATTGTTATTGAAACTGGAAAAGTCATTGACAGGAAGGACATTACAACAGATGATTTTATGAGCTAAACCCAGGTCCTGTCGAAGGTGACGAAGTTCCAAGTTTTCTAGACCCAGGATATCAAGTCTGGTGGAATAAGGTATTTTATTGGTTTCAGAGGAGTGGAGAACTCTTCTCGTAAAATACCTTTGGACACGCTCAACTGTATTGATATCAGATATATGGTATGGGTTCCAGACAGGCGAGCAGTAATCAAGAATTGGCCTAGCAAATGTTTTATATGCTCTGGTCACTAGCGTGGTGTTTTTTGAAAAGAAGCTACATAGAATTAAGTTAACAACTCTTAGAGCCTTTTTTGCTATATAATTGCAGTGGGCTTTGGCACTTAGATCGTTAGATGTAAAAACTCCAAGGTCTTTGACAGGGTGGGGGTCATCTGTGAGGTAATGTCCATCAAGCATGTACTTTGTGATTGGGTTCTTTCTTCCAATATGCAAGACTGAGCATTTACTGGTTGAGATTTTTAGTTGGCAAATGTTAGACCAAGCAGTTAGATGATCAAGGTCCTTTTGAATTCTGGATGTATTGTCAGTGGTGTTGAAAAGTTTGACATCATCAGCAAAGAGAACACAGTTACTTGAGATATGATCACAAAGATCATTTATGTATATTATAAAGAGAGTTGGTCCAAGAACGCTACCTTGAGGAACACCACTCTTGACAGGAACAGGATTTGATAGAGCATTACCAATTTTAACTACTTGTTTTCTGTTTGACAGAAAAGCAGATATCCAGTTGTGTAAGGGTTCTGAAATGCCATAGGATTTTAATTTTAGGAGAAGTTTATCATGTACTACTGAGTCAAAAGCTTTACAAAAGTCTATGTATATTGCATCTATTGATTTACCTAGATCAAGATTTGTAGTCCATAGGTTTTTACAGTGGAGAAGTTGTAAATTGCATGATAATTTTTTTCTGAACCCAAATTATTTATTTGAGAGAAGGTTGTGTATTTCTAAGTGCAAGGTAATGGATTGGTTGATCATGGATTCCATTACTTTCCAGGTGACGCAGCATAGGGAGATTCGTCTATAATTATCAACTAAACTGGAGTCGCCTTTTTTGAAAACTGGAATGACTGTGGCTAGTGACCAGAGATTGGGAAGGGAACTGGTTGTGAAAGCTTTATCAAAGATTATACTTAAGGGTTCTGCTAAATTACTAGAAAGTTTTTTTAAGAAGTAAGCACAAAGTCCATCAGGTCCAATGGATAGAGATGGTTTCAAGTTACAAAGAGCTTTTCCAACATTTTCTTCTGTAAAATCTATATTTGTTAAGTTGTCATACTCATTGCTTGTACGATTTGGGAATGTGGGATATGTGCCATCACTGTTGACTAAAACTGAGCCAAAGAATTTGTTAAAGAGGTTTGCTTTAGTTACGTCGTTATTGTATTCATTGCCGTTAGAATCTTTTAGTGGTGGCATGGATCTAGAGTCCTTAAGCTTGTTCTTGACAAAATTATAGAAGGCATGACTGGAAATAGTGCGCAGAAGATCATCTTCTTGCTTTGTGTGGTAATTTGTGCATTCGGTTTTTATTTGGTTGCATATAGTTCTGTAGCGATTTTTAAAATTTGCTACATAGCCCTTTTTGTTTCTTTTCCAGAGGGATTTTTTTTTAGATTGAAGCTTTTTTATTGATATGGGTAGTTTGCTTTTCCTGATCTTGGTGGTAGTTTGTGGTATGTATAGTTTGCTGACTCTATTGATTTCAAGTAGGAAAACTCTATAATGATCTTCAGCAGTTATACAGGTTGAGAACAGATTTTGTCAGTCCAGAGGTGAAAGTTCATTGTTTATAAGGTCATAGTTGGCTTTTTTGAAGTTGTAGATGGGAATGCTATTGATATGACGATTTAAGTGACAATGTATATTAAGACGGAAGTCAATCATGAAGTGATCACTGTTGGAAAAGGGTTCTCTTATTTGTAGTCCATAAATGGTATTGGTGTTGTTGCAGAAGATGAGGTCAAGGCAGTTGTTTAGTCTTGTACTGTTAGTTACAAGTTTTTCAAGACCTAGGTTTGTAACAGTGTTGTATATTGTAGTATGGATTGGATCAGTTGTACATTCATTTGTTATCCAGTTGATGAGAGGTAAATTTAGGTCACCCAGGAAAATGAGTGGATATGGGCAAGAGGCAGCCCATGTTACTAGTGAGGTTAAAATATTAGCATGAGTAATGTCGTAGTCAGGGGCTCTGTAGCATAGAATGAATCGAAGTGTGGTATTAGATGATAGGTCGCATACAATAGTTTCAGGAAGAGAAAGTTTGTGTGCAACTTGAATGTTTTTAGATTCAGTGACTTTTTATAGAAAATAGCCATTCCACCACCTCTTCGGTTTTCACAATCTGAACGGTGAACTTGATATTCTTTGTTTAAAATGATGGAGTCAGGGATGGATGAGATTAGCCATATTTCACAAATAAATATAATATCAAATGTACCACTTTTTAGCAGGAGGATAAATTCAGGTAATTTGTTACAATACTTCTTGCATTCATCAATTTACATTTAAAATCTGTAGAGAGAGGTGTTAAAGAGGTAAGGGGCATGCATACCTAGTTTTGAATGTTAGTTGGTTGAGGGATCTGTATAATTGGTGGTTGTATAGGAGGTTGGATGGGTGGATGGATGTTTTGGGTGGTGAGTGTTTGGATGTTGGGTACTTGACTGTTTGTTGATATGGTTGGTTGGATGGATGCTTGAAAGGCTGGTTGGATGGTTGGTTGGAAGGTTGGTTGGATGGATATTCGGATGGCTGGCTGGATGGTTTGTTGGATAGCTGATTGGATGACAGTTTCGATGGATGGTTGGGTGATGGGTACTTGATTGATTATTGGGATGGCTGGTTGGATGTTTTGGGTAATGGGGGGTTTGATGGTGAGGTTTTGAGTGTAGGATTTATTTTTTATGCAATTGGAACAGTAATCAATATATAGGTTTAATTCACCATTGTCTTGTCTTCGTTTAAGTTCAGTGCGGAGTTCACGAGAACGTATCTGTTGCAAGAAAGATAGATCGGGGCATGATCTAAGTTTACTGTAGGCGGGGTTTGTTTTAGCAATTGAGTTGATGGTATATATGAACTTACGTTTGCTGTTTTTTTATTTATTTATTTATTTACATTTATATCCCGCCCTTCTCCGAAGACTCAGGGCGGCTTACAGTGTGTGAGGCAATAGTCTCATTCTATTTGTATATTTACAAAGTCAACTTATTGCCCCCCCCAACAATCTGGGTCCTCATTTTACCTACCTTAGAAAGTATGGAAGGCTGAGTCAACCTTGGGCCTGGTGGGATTCGAGCTTGCAGTAATTGCAGGCTGCTGTGTTTTAATAACAGGCTATCTTACAGCCTAAGCCACCACGGCAGGGTTAGTTTTAGCAATTGAGTTGATGGTATATATAAACTTACGTTTGCTGTTCTCGTTTATGCAGATGACTCTGCAGAATCTTGGTGCTATTGATCCATCACTGTTTTTATATTCTGGTCCATCTCTGGAGACTGCAATTATTTCATTTGGGGAGATGGATGATGAATTATAATTTCCAATTATGTTGTGAATTTTGGTGATATCGGGTTCGTTTGTGTTTTCTAGACCAAATAATATTGCATTATTTATTTTTTGACCTCTCTCCAAGGCATCTCTAATTAGTTGGTCAGTAGTTATTTGTTGTTTAGGCTGAGTTGAAGGATGAGTATTATGTAATGTTAGATGAGTTGGGAAGAGATTTAGATCAGTCGAGAATTCATTTTTTTGTGTTGTAATTTGTTTTATCAGATTGGTGAAACTTTGTTCAATAAAAACTTTGTTCACTAGCCACGGTCATCCCTGTCTTCAAAAAAGGAGACCCCAGCCTAGTTGAAAATTACAGACCAATCTCTCTATGCTGTGTCACCCTCAAAGTAATGGATTCAATCATCAACCAATCCATTACTCTCCACCTAGAAACAAACAACCTACTCTCTAATAAACAATTTGGTTTCAGAAAAAAATTATCCTGTAATTTACAACTTCTTCACTGCAAAAACATATGGACTACAATTCTTGATCAGGGCAAAACGATAGATGCAATTTACATAGACTTCTATAAAGCTTTTGACCCTGTGGTACATGACAAACTTCTCCTAAAACTAAAATCCTACGGCATCTTTGGACCCCTCCACAATTGGATATCAGCGTTCCTATCAAACAGACAACAAGTGGTCAAAATAGGCAGTGCCCTATCAAATCCTGTTCCTGTCAATAGCGGCATTCCCCAAGGCAGCGTTCTAGGACCAACACTCCTCATATTATACATTAATGATCTCTGTGACCATATTATAAGCAATTGTGTTCACTTCGCTGACGATGTTAAACTATTTAACACTACCAACAATATAGCTACCCTTCAAAAAGACCTTGACTTTGTGTCAGAATGGTCAAAAACTTGGCAACTCCAAATCTCATTCAACAAATGCTCAGTCTTACACATTGGAAAAAAGAATCTGAACAATAAATACAAACTTGATGGACACTACCTTATAGATGATCCCTACCCTGTTAAAGACCTTGGAGTTTCATATCAAATTATCTAAGTGCCAAAGCCCACTACAACTACATCGCAAAAAAGGCTTTAAGAGTTGTAAACTTAATCTTGCATAGCTTCTTCTCCAGAAATACTACACTACTAACCAGAGACTTAAAAGCAATGTACACTTTTGAAAACATAGTAAAACTTTAGAAACTGCTTTTCTACAAAAAAACATGTCTAAAACATGCACATATGCACAGAAGAAGTTTTTTAAAACTTCTAGAAGTTTTCTAAAGCAGTGAATTCCACGATCATGGTGACAGTGAAACATAAAATAGTAATTCAGTATCTGTTCTGAGTTACTTGATTCACATGGATACAAATAGCTTTGTGTAGAGATGTAAGCTTAAAAAAAAAAAAGGTTCAAAGCGAACCCTTTAAAATGGGCCAGTGAACCAAACGTGACTCAAGAGATACGAGGAAAAAGTTGTCAAGTTTTTGACATGAACTATTGTTTAATAGCCTCTTGGGAATATGAAATGCAAAGAAATTTGGGGTTCAGCTACTTTGATAAATTATTTTGTATTCAGAATAAAGATCAAATGAGCTTTCTACTTAACCAGGATGTATTGTGGTATAAATGGACTACATATCAGCTGCTGATGTATGCATTATTTGTATGCATGAATCAGCCTTTAGCTTGCCTGATTCATTATGTAAATCTGTATTTTACCATTCTGTGACATCGAAAGCAATTGAATGGCATTTCTCCTATATTATATAAAATGGATAAGTATTACCACTATATATATAACACACCCACACCCACACCTATCATCTTTTGCCATTTTTATTTCACTTTTGCAGCCGTGTTTATAGCAACTGAAGGTGTACTTGAACAATGGCAAGTTCTCCCAACAGAGAAGCAGAAAATTTCAGTTTCAATATAGATTCTCACTTTGCTCATCAATAGTCATCTAATTTCTTTTGGAATACTGATTAATCCTCCTAGAGATCAAAACGATTGGCAACTTGGAATAGTTTCTCTCTCAATGGAACAGAAGAGCCTGATAAAGGGATTGGGGCGAGAAAAAAGAGATGACTTAACTGTCCTGGGGGATCAGAGCACTAAGATTAGAAAAGAGAGATGCCAAGAATAGAAATTCACATATGTCTGCTCAAGAAGAAATGAATGACACTTTTGCTGTATCTTACCTTAGACTTTTACTGGTATAAATCAAAAGAATCTCTACCAAAATCTAAAATAGTCTTCATATGGATACTTAAGCCTTATTCAGGCATTTATATCTGCTGCAAGATTAAAATTGGTTCAGGAAAAGCAGGAATGAGGAATCTAGTTTTTCCTTTATAACTCCAGACCCATTTTACTCTATCCTTTAAGGTCCTTTTCCTGCAGGTTTGCTTTGCACATGGTTTAGGTACCTAATAATGAACAAAATAGTTTTCAGCAAAGTATGTAATAGGATTTACGGATTTGCTTTGTTTTGTTTTTGGAACTCCATGTTATATTGATCTTATACATGCTTACTGTGTAGGGCAGGGGTGAAATGTAAAATTTGTTACTACTGGTTCTGTGGGCATGGCTTGGTGGGGGGGTGGGGCGGTAAGGAGACTGGGTGGGCATGCCCAACTTTTTTTTTTTTTACTTTTAAAAGCATTTTTTCTACAACCTCTTTGGCCAAAGAGGTTGTAGAAAAAATGCTTTTAAAGGGTTCTGATGATCCCAGCTGAGCCGCACGATCATCAGAGGCTTTTTTTTACTTTTAAAAGCATTTTTTCGGCTGAAGAAAAAATGCTTTTAAAAGTAAAAACAAAATCTCTGATGATCGTGCAGCTCAGCTAGGCATGTGGTGGGGGGGGCAGGGATTTTTGCTACTGGTTCTCTGAACCACCCATCGCTACCAGATTGGGCGATCCAATCCGAACCGGGAGCATTTCACCCCTGGTATATGGTTATTGAAAGTCAGTCAGTCATTTTATTTTGGTCATTAACCAGAAAATTATACGGTTATAATTATAATTGTAAGGTTAATTTTTATTATTTTCTTAAAAACAAAATGAAACTACAATCAACAGGAAATCATATATCTGGGGGAAAATCAACCATCTATGTATGCGTTTATCTATATACACATACATTCAATCAGAGGTGGCATTCAGCCGGTTTGTACTAGTTCAGGTGAACCAGTAGGGGAGATTGCGGGAGGGAGTAGGCCTGCCCAACCACCCTGGCACTATGCGGTCCTATTTAGGCATGTTTTCGAGGTTGGGCACATGCGCGGAAGGTGCACACATGAGCAAAGTGCATCACGGAAGGCCAGGCACATGTGCAGAAGGTGTGCACATGCACACGAAGTGAGCATGTATGCGTGCAGGAACTGGTGGGAAGAATATTGGAAACCCACCGCTGCATTCAAACACAGATGTGCACACATACAACATCTATGATAAAAGATATTATTATACCCCCAAATGTGATGTGCATTTATTACCAAACTTATGAGATACCCCAGCCCTTATACTTGTGACTTGCTTAAAATGCCCTTGTCATAAAACATGCATAGTAAGCTGAATTGACTCTGTGTGTCAACAAGGGGGAATCAGACAGGAATCTGTGGTCCAATAAACCAAATTGTTTCCATTCACTGATCAGATCTCAAAGATAGTATAGTTAGAATGCTGACCTAGTAGAAAGGGCTAAATAATAAGATCACCCTGATGAGTTTATCAATAACATTCCAATGTAATGATGTAATTTTGTTTTGTCTCATCACTGAAAGGTAGTCAGCCAAGAATATATAAACTGTGGGTTGCCTTTCTTGGGAGCAAACTTCCTATATTTATGTTGTATCTTCAATGGTGATTTGGTTACTTTAGGTGAGTCAGATTTTGGCCCCAACACTACACACAGAAACATAGAAACATGCACAAAACCAAATGTGTGTACCCATAGACATCCAGAGTTTCTTCAGTATCCATTCTTGAGTTTTGTTTGTTGTAACACTAAAGAAAATTCAGATAGGGATTTTTTATCCTGGGCAAGATTTTCACATTGATAAAGCTTTTATATTGAATATAGCTCGCCTGTCTGGAACCCATACCTCATTTCAAACATTAATAGAATTGAGCATGTCCAGAAATATTTTACAAGAAGAGTTCTTCACTCCTCTGATTACAACAAAATACCTTATGCCACCAGACTTGAAATCCTGGGTTTAGAAAATTTAGAACTCCGCTGCCTTCGACATGACCTGAGTTTAACTCATAGAATCATCTGTTACAATGTCCTTCCTGTTGAAGACTACTTCAGCTTCAATTGCAACAATACACGAGCACACAATAGATTTAAGCTTAATGTGAACCGCTCCAATTTTGATTGCAGAAAATATGACTTCAGTAACAGAGTTGTTAATACCTGGAATGCGCTACCAGACTCTGTGGTCTCTTCCCAAAATCCCCAAAGCTTTAACCAGAAACTATCTATGTTATGTATCTTTAAATATTTGGGCGGGAAACAAGCACGTTGCTGATTGGTTGAAGCCGCCGGGTAAACTGTATATAAGAAGAGGTTTTTCCCCAGTTCTGTTGCTGGGTTCACCCTGTATTAAAGAGCTGTTGTCACTACCCTGGTCTCCAGCCTCGTTACTTCCCGAACTTAACACTGGCGACGAGGATGGGATTCCGAGGCTAAGGAGCACCAGAACCGAGCTGAAGCACGGAAGAACCGAACCCAGCAAGCCCAGGGCAGAAACGCGGAGATGGCCAGTTACACTCCGCCCGCGCCGTTTGACCCAGCCAGAGAGAAATGGGGAACGTACATGACCTGTTTCGAAAGCTTCCTAGAAGCAAACGAACTGCAAGGAATTCCAGACAACCGCAAAAGGGCATATTTCTTGAGCCACTGCGGTCCCGAGGTCATTGACATCGCGGAAGCCCTGGCAGAGCCAACGCCGGTACAATCGGTATCGTGGCAAACTCTGCAAACCCTGCTTAAAAACCATTTCGCGCCAACGCCGTCCAAATACGTGCGGCGTTTTGAATTTGGAGAGCGCAGACAGCTGGAGGGCGAATCCATCAGCGACTACATGGCCGCCCTGCGGAAAGCCTCCAAAGACTGTGGGTACCGAGACCTGGACGAGGCGCTGCTAGAGCAACTCATCCGTGGGGTCAGAGACATGCGTTTGCGGAGGCGGCTGCTATCAAAAAGCAACCTAACGCTGGCAAACGCTCTGGACGAAGCCAGAGCTCATGAGATGTCCACCCAAGCGGCGGAAACCCTGCAAAAGCCACTCACGCCGAAGGCAAGCACAAAACCAACCCCAGTACACCACGAAGAGATCCAGACCGAATCAGACGGTGAGGATGAGGAAGGGGTTTGTCGAACCGAGAAACGTGGCAAAGAAGACCGGGACGAATGCGGAAGTTGCGGAGGTCAACACCAGCGCCAACAATGCAAGTTCAAGGACGCTACATGTCGGCGGTGCGAGAAGAAGGGGCACCTGGCTCAAGTCTGTCGAGCTCCCCAACCTTCCCGCCGAAAATTCAAATCAGCCAATCAGAGCGCGGGATCGGCAAGGCGACCCGTGATTGGCTCAAACAAAAAAGGCGCGAACTCGAATCAAACGACCGTGATCATAGGCCGCGCCACAACCCGGGTGGAGAAGAAAATCTTCACCAAGCCCAAAATAGAAGGAGTGCCGTGCCGACTAGAAGTGGACACCGGGTCAGCGATCACAATCATGTCCTGGGACACTTTTGCGAAAGCTTTGCCATCAGTCGCAAAACGCCACCTGCAAACACAACGGCTACGAGTCCACGACTACCAAGGGAATCGCATCCCTGTTCGAGGGACCACCTCTGTCCGAGTCGAGTACGGACCACACAAGAAGACCCTGCCCATCACGATCGTCGAAGGGACCCTGCCAAGTTTGTTGGGTCTGGACTGGTTCCGGGCATTGGGCATGGGAGTGACTGGCATCTACAGAAGTGACGTTAACCTTAAAGATGCACTCATGAGTGAATTCGAAGATGTGTTCAAGGACTGCCTGGGCAAGTACAAGGGGACCCCTATTTCCTTCAATCTAGACCCCCAGGTAGCCCCTATCCGGATAAAAGCAAGGAGGGTACCTTTTGCCCTTAAGCCCAAGATTGATAGGGAGATAGACAAGTTAATAAGGCAGGGGATACTGGTACCAGTCGACCATGCCAAATGGGAGATGCCAATCGTCACCCCGGTGAAACAAGATGGGTCAGTAAGAATCTGCGCTGATTACAAGGCGACGTTAAACAAAGCCTTACAAAAGAGCGCTTACCCAGTTCCCGTGGTGCAACACTTGCTGCACTCGTTGGGACAAGGGCAAGTTTTTGCTAAATTAGATTTGGCACAAGCCTATCAACAGCTACCCGTAGACGCAGCCACAGCCGAAGCCCAAACGATCGTGACGCATAGGGGGGCTTTCAAGTGCACCCGGTTGCAGTTTGGGGTGAGTGTGGCACCAGGTCTATTTCAAAACTTAATGGAGCGACTTCTGCAAGGGCTCCCCGGGGTAGTTCCCTATTTTGATGATGTGTTGGTGTCGGCAGAAAATTTAGAGGAACTGGGGGAGCGTCTGAGAAAAGTTTTGGGCATTTTCCGGTCAGCCGGTCTAAAGCTTAAAGTGAACAAATGCCAAATAGGGGTAGAATCCGTAGAATTCTTGGGCTACAGAATAGACAAAGAGGGAATTCACCCCACCGAGAGCAAGGTCAAGGCAATAAGAAAGGCTCCAGCGCCCAAAAACAAAACAGAGCTACAGGCTTTCCTGGGTCTAGTGAACTTTTACGCGGTCTTTTTAAAAAACAAGGCAACCGTTGCCGAGCCGCTACATAAGTTGCTGGGAAAGAAGGCTGTTTGGTCTTGGGGGAAACCTGAAGCCAGGGCTTTCGAAGCAGTAAAAAACCTACTCTCGAGTGATAGCTTGCTAATTCAGTACCACAGCAAAATGCCATTGGTTCTAGTATGTGACGCTTCCCCTTACGGAGTGGGGGCTGTGCTCAGCCACAGGCTCCCAAATGGCACAGAAGCCCCAATAGCATTCTATTCCAGAACAATGTCCTCAACAGAGAGGAACTATAGTCAGTTGGATAAAGAAGCCCTAGCTATAGTGTCAGGGGTAAAGAAGTTTCACGAATACGTGTTTGGCAGAGACTTTGAAATTGTTACAGACCATAGACCACTGTTAGGATTATTGGCTGGCGATCACCAACGCCGGTGGCACTTTCACCCCGATTGACCAGATGGACTATCTTTTTGGCTGCTTACTCCTACAAGCTGCAGCATCGACCAGGAAAAGACCTGGGGCATGCGGACGCATTAAGCAGATGCCCACTGCCAGGGGCAATCGAGGACCCCACTCCGGGGGCACCAGTGCTATTGATTGACTCTCTGGACTCTGGCCCAGTCACATCTAAGGAGGTGGCTAGGGCGTCTTACCGGGACGTTACCTTAAGAACTGTACTGGGTTGGGTGCAAAGAGGGTGGCCCGCTGCGCCGGGCGAGCGTTTTAAGGAATTTGTGAAGAAGCGGGGGGAACTCTCGGCTCAAGGGGGGTGCCTGCTATGGGGCGATCGAGTGGTGATCCCGGAGAAATTGAGGGAAAAGGTATTGGACCTTCTCCACGAGGGTCACCCAGGGATCGTAAGGATGAAGGGGCTAGCGAGAAGCTATGTTTGGTGGCCATTAATGGACTCAGAAATTGCTGAGAGGGTAGGGAAATGCCTGGCCTGCCAGGAATCCAGGCCACTACCCCCAACGGCCCCGGTTAGGGAATGGGAAAAACCCCAAGGGCCCTGGTCAAGAATCCACATCGATTTTGCCGGCCCCTTCCACGGCCAAACCTTCTTAGTGGTAGTCGACGCTTTCTCTAAATGGTTGGAAATCATTCTCATGAGATCCATGACAGCCGAGGCGGTAATCGCAGCCCTGCGGCACCTATTTGCAACCCACGGGTTGCCCGACACGCTAGTATCCGATAACGGCCCGCAATTCACGGCAACCCAGTTTGAGGAATACTTGGCAGATGAGGGCATCCGACATGCCCTCTCTGCGCCCTTCCACCCTGCGTCGAATGGCCTTGCAGAGCGTTCCGTCCGGAGCGCTAAAGAGGCATTGTCCAGACTCAAGCCAGGCGACTGGCAAACAAAGATAGATTTCTTTCTGGCCGTTCAGCATAGAACCCCCAGCACTGCAACAGGCAGAAGCCCAGCCGAATTATTGATGGGACGGAAGCTCCGGTGCCCACTCGACCGTTTAAATCCCCACTACACACCAGAGGGTTATAAGGGGGAACTGGAAAAAACTAGAGAAATGGGCATAGGCGACCGAGTGTGGGCCCGCAACTATGGGGACGGCCCAAGTTGGCTAGCAGGGCAAATCGTAAAAGCAACCGGTCCAAAGTCATACTTGGTTGAGTTAAAAGACAACCGAGTATGGAGGCGCCACATAGATCAAATCAGAAAAAGAATAACCGAACAATCCGAGCTCAATGAAACAGACCCTGACCACACATTATTTGAACCCACAGCTGATTTAAACCCGGGAGAGGCGAAAGACTTATCTGAGTCCCCAGAGGTCCAGCGACGCCATCAGGTTCCCGTAGAGAACAGCAGGGACGACTCTGCAAGTAATCCAGGGCCGGAGGGCCTAGAGAAAGAGCTGGGAGGAGCAGAAAGCCCCTCCGACCAGCTCAACCCAATCCCAAAAACTGAACTGCGCAGGTCCGAAAGAGTCAGGAGACGCCCAAGTTATTTACGTGACTACGTCGAAAAATAATATGTAAATAATATGTAGATGTTGGTAAAGTGTTTTCTGGGAGGGGAGGAGTGTTATGTATCTTTAAATATTTGGGCGGGAAACAAGCACGTTGCTGATTGGTTGAAGCCGCCGGGTAAACTGTATATAAGAAGAGGTTTTTCCCCAGTTCTGTTGCTGGGTTCACCCTGTATTAAAGAGCTGTTGTCACTACCCTGGTCTCCAGCCTCGTTACTTCCCGAACTTAACACTCTACTATTGACTTCACCCCATTCCTAAGAGGTCTGTAAGGGGCGTGCACAAGAGCACAAGCGTGCCTACTGTTCCTGTCCTAATGTTCCCTTTAATTGTATCCAATTTGTATAGTTATTACATACTTATCTTATATATATGCTTATATATTGTATAGTTATTTCATGCTTATATACTGTTGTGACAAATAAATAAATAAAATAAATAAATAAAATATTTCAGTAACATTAATGAACTAAATTCTCTACTTTTGTCTGATTGCTGCTGGTTTGAGTTATCTTTAAGAGAGGCACCCATGCAGAAAGGACCCCAGGGTTCCAACAAGAAATACTCAATTGCCTGAATTTTAGAATTTCTAGTCCCATTTCAGCCTCGCCTAATTTAGTTTCAGATTGTGCTTCACTCAGTTTAACTAATTCATTGCTGTTACAGTTTATGTTCACCTTTGAATGTCACAGCTTCTGCAACTTCATGTTATACAGTTTGTCAAAAAGGGAGTCTGCTTTTTGTAAATCTGTGTTGTAGTCCGCCAGCAGCCTGCTGGCAGCAGAGTCAGACAGCGATTAGGCTGAGGAAGAGTGTGGGCCAGTCCTGGAGGCTGGGGAAGGCCCAGATGAGGGCTTTGGGTCGGACGCAAAGATGGGGCCAGGGCCATCGGGGAGTGATGTGCGGACTCGGGAGCCTCCAGAGGCTGACAGTAGTGAGGCAGAGGAACAGGAGGAGCCTGTTCCTAATGCACACATGAGAAGAGCTGTCAGAAGGCAAGAGCAGCTAAAGCAAAGAGGATGACTCAGGAGTTGGGCCAAGAGATGATCGGCCCCTCCCATAAGGCTTAAAAGACCAGCAACAGCGTTTTGGCTCTTTGTTGGAAAACAATGATGATAGCCTTGCTCCTTGTCTTGCTCCATTTATTTCTTGTCTTCTGCTTTTGAACTTTTGCCAAGAAAAGCCTTTGGCAGTTTGCCTAATTAGACCAAGGTTGGTGATAAGACTGAAGAATTGTGTTACAAAGAATTTGTTTTGATTTAGTTTGGACTACGCTGAGAATGAGTTAATTTCCAGCTGTTTTAATAGTCTGTTTGTTTTTGAACTGATTGCTTCTACTACTACCTACTTGGGCCTGGGTCACAACAATCTACTGATTTCTATTTTGACTCTGTTATACAGTAGTTTGCTCATATGCTTGGTATTCATTTCTACTTGGATTTAAAATTTCACTTCAGCTTTAATATATCCTAAGCTATTTTGTTCTGCCTTGTCTAATGTAATCATTGGGCATTGGTATTATGTCACTGTCACTTTGTCTCCAATGCAAAGGTTGTGCTCAGTAAACAGAGCCTGACAATCGGCTTATTGCATGTCACTTTTGACTCTAATTTTATAAAAGGCAAAGAAATAATAACACTACTCAGGTTGTTTTATTACTTACTCAAAAATGTGTCAAGCCACAATTACCACAATTTCCTAAGTGAAAATATATAAGTATTCAGTTTGGCAATTAAGCTATACCTGTGTTGTGGCCCATCGGCTGCCAGCAGAGCTAGAAGCAGAGTCAGACAAAGAGGAGGGGAAAGGGGAAGGGGAGTCTGGCCCACCTTCAGAGCCTTTGGAAGGTTCAGATGAGGAAGCAGAATCAGAGGCAGATGCAGGCCTTGGATCTTCTGTCTGCCCCAGATGGAGAGGCAGCTGTCTTCAGGGCCTGAGCTGAGTGAGGGGGAGGAACAGAGAAAAGAGGAGAGGAGAACAACAGAAGGCATTAAGCCGGCTCTCAGGGAAAATAAGTTGTAGATGCTAGCCAGCCCTGGCTGGAAAATAAATAGTAGGGGTTTGGGAGTGGCCTATTGTTACAGACAACTGTTTGTTTTCCAGTGTATATAAATCAAGTCAGATTCCTTTGCCAGAACTAAATATGTCGGGGCTTTGTATTTCAGGTGCCATTTGAGTCTTCCTGCTAGGAAATAATAGGTAGTGAATTTGCCTCAGCTGGTGTGAACAGGAACTGTTTCTGCTTGGCTAAATCATTGAAGAACTTTTTATCTTGAGTACTCATGTGAATAGAGATTGTTCGTGCCTTGTTTCAGAAGGGGAAAAGACGTTCATTTGTGACTAATTATTTTTGATTTTTTCTATTCAACATGAATAAAGACTGTTCTTGGCCTTTTTTAAAAAGGGGGTTGTTTTATTCATGAGTAAGTGGTTTCACATTGCTTGAGAAGGCTGAGTCAGAACAACCTGTATCAATTACTTTTGGCATTACAAGTGCAGTAGAATTTGCTGTTACTTTATAAAAAAATTAAATACATAAAATATTTTTAGTGCACTTTTAGAAAATAAGTATATTTACATAAGGCTGTTCTTGGTCAGTTCTTGGGCTGTTCTTGGTCAGTTCATAATACATAATCTCTAAACAATTTACAAACAATGATGGAACAAACCGATATAGAAGAATGTTCTCTCTCTATATATATATATATATGTGTGTGTATGTGTGTGTGTGTATGTATGTATGTATGTATATCAAACAAACATGTTTGAAGTAACCAAGAATATTAATACTCTAAGATATAAACAACTGGAACATCTCTTTAACACCATTAGAAATGACAATTTCACCAGAAATAGATTGCAAAAGGCAGCTTTACTCAGAATAACTTACATCCTGTGATTTTAAAGCATTTTTTTACTACTGGTTTGGGCGAACCAGTAACATTTTCACTACCGGTTCACGCTAACCACCCCGAACTGGTAGCATTTCACCCCTGCCTAACACCTTCCCTCCTTTTAAACCTAAATTCCCATCAAATGTTCCCCTAGACTTCCTTTCTCTTCCTGTTCCTTTGGCACGATCAAATGTCAGCATCTGTCTATGCCATCTTCTAGATGAATTGTAGTCGGATTGCAACTCCAAGATGTTGCAGACCACATGATTACTAGAAGTTATAGTTCAACATATTTAAAAGGTACTGAATTAGAGAAGACAGATCTATAGCAATAATTATCTTGTTTATTTCAATAATAGTAACTAAGTATAAGTCTACCCATATCAGCTATTCTTATCTCCCAATGTCAGAAATTAATGAAGTTAAAATCTGTGGCTTACAGCATTGTGTTCATTCCTAGGACAAGCATGGATTGGATTTGTTTCTTTAGTACTCATTGGCTAATAATTCACTACTCTCAGTATAAGGACTAGACATAATAATGTTAGTGTTTTTCTTATGTTAGCAGTCATAATTCTAACACATTCCCAACAGAAATTTGTTCTAGAAGTATTCTTTACTATTAAAGATGATAGTGGAAATGTTGCCCATGGGATAACCTGAGAACCCAAATATTTCTAAAGTAAATGGGCAAAAGAAACAATCTTACTGGTGCCGGCTGAGCTGTAAAAATAATAATTGTTACTGCTGCATTAATATTGGTGTGAAAAAGTAGTGATGTGCAGTCAAGTTTATAATGATACCTCCAAGTGGCTCTTATGACTTCTTTTTATGGAGGATGCTGGTCAATACTTTAAAGTTTCTTTGAGCTTATGAATTCTGATCAAAGTATAGAATAGAAAAGATAAAATTCCTCAGTTAATTACATGCCTGAAGGCACACTAACAATGAAGGCTTCAGTGCTGTGCTAGAAATTCATTTTGCATTTCTAGAGAATGAAAAGGGTTGAATGTGAGAAAACGGGGAAGAATAATATTTGTTCCAACTTTTTTGTTGAGATAATAACATAATGATTAATCCAACACACAAGACACAGTGAGGAATTTCTACTAGTTGTGCTATGAAGTAAGCATGAAGGCCAGCTCTTCATCTCTGTCATCAACAAGCGGAAGATCCTCGAGACTTCTCATGTGCTTAATTGAAAATTCATGCATACCTACCTATTATGTTATCTTTTTTCAGGAAAATAACAGTATGCAAAGCATGTGTAATGAATGAGAAACTGTAAACAGAAGAAATTAAAGGCCAAAGTTTCAGAAAAACAAAACTCCAACATTATTGACTTACTCCTACTTTTCAATTTTTGCATGCTATGCTTATTGTTAGCATATCCAACCAATCATTTGCACATTGGTGTGCAAATCTTCTTCCATTTCCTTTTTCAACACTTCTAAACTATTGACCACCATTGCAGACATTTTCTTGACAAATTCCTCAGATATTTTTTTTCTGCAATAAATTTAGTAAAAATGCCCTTATCTGTAACTTTTTCTAGTGAAACTCTTCTTCTTTTTTGTAATCTTGCAGGTTTTCTTATGGTTGACAGAAAGTAAAAGTATGTCAATTACTAGGGTAAAAGTAAAAATCAGACTTCTCCTTTTTTCTCTTTTGCTTTTCTCTGTCTTTAACACTTTAGGCCCAATTAGTTCTTTGTGGTTACAGTCTCACAGCTTAGCTCATATTGCCCTTCTTTTTATTATGAAAAATCCATCAATTATCTAGTTTATTTAATAATAAGCAAGAGGCATTCCCTCAAAGCTTTGGTCTTTTTGTCTAATTAATTAATTATTTTCCATAATTACTGTTCCTTTTACCAATTGAAAACTTCTTGAATCACAATCTTGTTAAGCTTTTTGTTTTTAATTTTTTTTGAGATAGCATTTTTTTCTTTAGTTCATTTTAAAAAGAAGGCAACTCACCAAGAGTCTTTGGGTGGGTGGTTCCCCCCCCCCCCGATATTTAGAATATCTTTCTTAGTTTGTAAATTAATTATACCCAAAAGTGAGGTGTTTTTCTTGTCATATGTTTATATAAGCTTCATATGGTGTGGCAACTCTCAAGCTTTGTGGTTTATCCTTGAGGATGAACCTGTGTTATGCTGACAAGAAACTGCTGCCTCAAACACAAGGGGGTGATCCCTCGATTCCTTTGGGATTTTTTTGCTTTATTTTCCTTACATTCCTCACTCTGTTATTTTAAATTATATTTCCATCTGAAAATCTTTTGAAAATTTAACAGTTGATTTATTGATTAAAAGTGGGGTTTTTTTTCCCCATTTGGACAAAAATACCTATAATTATACTTCAGAAATAGGAATCACATTTTTATGAAGTTTGAGTACATTATATTCATTATATTACTAGAAAGGTGTAACTGTCAATTTCTATGGTATAGGAAAGTTGCAAACTATTTCCATATTTATTTGTATATGTATGTACACACACACACACAGACACACCAAACTATTTGCTTAGTTCTTTCTTTTTGTATAAATTACTGTTCAGTTTTTTTTAAATATCAACAATTGTAATGTCTTCAAAATTATTATGTTTATTTTGACCTTTGGAAAGGCCTAAAAACTCCATGCACCTGAAAAAGATTTGATGAAGTCTGTGCATCTGATAAAGATAGGGTTCATGAAAACATGTGCCTTTTAGTAGCATTTGTTAGTTGAAAAAGCAGCTACCAGAATACATATTATAAATTGTGATCATAGACTTCCAAAGCTTTCCTTTTGCAATGAATGAAAAAGCTATTCCATATTTAGTATTACAAATTGTAGAGAGGAACATTCCCTGAAGTTAGGTTCCAGCCCAACTCTGAAAACTTGGAAGTTTTATATACATATTTAGATTATAAATTAATATTCATATAAATATTTGTTTAAATGCTGCAACATTTTGTCATTGATGATGAATCACTGAGCTAAACTTTACTTTGTGATACTATAGTTCAATTCTCCAGCATCTGTACCCCAATTTCCATACTAAAAGAACAAGGGTGAAGATTGTTAATGACTATAAACTCCTTAACCAGGACTCACTACCCACTGAAGAATAAATCTCTGGTCCTGGTAACTGATTCAGATTGGATCCTACAACATTATCCTGGGACATGCATATTTGTCTTCATTTGTGCTACTCTGTATTTTAAATGCAATGATATAAGGGGTTAAAACTGTTCACTTGAAGAGAACAGATACCAAAAAAGCAACAATCCTGTGAAAAGAATCTAGTGGTTCAGTATATATGGGAGAAGACAATCTTTAGTTAAAGTAGTGCCAAATTTTGTAGTTCTTTTAAAACAACACTTTAACAATACCCGGAAATTTATTTATTTATTTTATTTATTTATTTATTTATTTTGTCACAACAATATATGTAACTATCATACAGAAAGGTTATATAGTATATTGTTGTGACCCAGGTTCCTGGACCCGGACTCCTTGACTCGGATGATTCAGAAAGTGAGGGAGAAGACCTGGCAAGCCCTGCTTCTCTTGGGCCCTCTTCCTCCCTGGCACCCACTCAAAGGGAGGAGGAGGGGCCAGCAAGGCCTGATTCTCTCGAGCCTCCTTCTGATTTGGCAACGCCCCAAGAACAGTTTTGGAGTGATGCAAGACTGCTCAGACGTGACCGGCATGCGCAGCAGAGGAAGCGTTGGGATAAAGCCAAGGAATGATGGTCATGCAGTGACATCTGCAGAGACTATAAATAGGAGGCGGGATTTCCTGGTTTTTTGTCTTGGACAAAGCAATGAATTTGCGTGGGCAAACTGTATCAATGGAGGGAAGAATATATTCGTGAGTAATTCTGGCCTTATCTATAATTTCCTCGTTATCTCCAGAAACTTGGCAGGCCCGTGGGTAGACGTGGCCAGGACATGTATCTATGTAAATAAAAGGAGAAAAGAAGGCCTCTGACTGACTCTTTGTTGGGAGTATTGGGGGAGGGAAACAGAACAGTATATAAAGGTATAAGCATAATATATATATGTAGGTCTTTGGTTGTTCGGGTTTTCTCCCGTGTAAAATTGGAAATGTCTTGGCAACGTTTCGAGGAAGTCTCATTCGTCATCTTCAGGCTTCAGCTTCGTGCTTCTGGGAGCAATGTGTGATCGCAGCTGTTTCTTCCTTTTAACTGCTAGTGGGGGTTTGAACTGATTGGGTGGGAGCTTGGCTGTGCTCTGATTGGATGGAGGTTTTTTTGTGCTCTGATTGGCTGGGGGTGTGTCCTGTTTGGGTGGGGGCTTGGTTGTGCTCAATTTAGTCTGTGTTGCAGGGGGATTTGAGCTGGTGAGCTGCATAGCTGTTGTTTGGCTTTGTGGTGGTGCTACATCTTCATAGTGGGTGTCAGTCTGCTGCATGTATGGATTGGAGGGGTTTGAAATGGCTAATGTTGCAGCTGCGGTCTGGCTTCTGGTCCTTGGTCGTGCTTCATGATCAGTGTGGGTTTGGGTCTGCTTTCTGGGTGGATGTGCAGTGGTGACATCCTGTGTGGACCTCGTGAGTGTGGGTCTGGTGTCATTCCTCGTGTTAGGGACTCGTTTGTCAATAAGGGCGGGTTTCCAAATGGCTGGTAGGCAGGAGGTATCATCTCGTTTGTTCATGCTGTGTGGGCGTTTTTCTATCTCAATGGCTTCTCTGATTATTCTGTTGTTAAAGTGTTCAGTTTTGGCGATAGTTCTGGTCTTTTTAAAGTCAATATCATGTCCTGTGACTTTAAAGTGTTGGACCAGGGAAGAAGTTGGTTCCTCTTTTTTGACTGAGTTCTTGTGTTCTTCAATGCGTGCACTTATTCTTCTGTTGGTTTGTCCGATGTATGTGGTGGGGTAAGCGGTGCATGGGATTTCATATACTCCTTGATCCACATCCACCCAGAAAGCAGACCCAAACCCACACTGATCATGAAGCACGACCAAGGACCAGAAGCCAGACCGCAGCTGCAACATTAGCCATTTCAAACCCCTCCAATCCATACATGCAGCAGACTGACACCCACTACTCATAGGATTATGAGAAGAGACCACAGAGTCAGGTAAAGTATTCCAAGCACTGATGATTCTGTTACAGAAGTCATATTTTCTGCAATCTAGATTAAAGCGGTTGACATTAAGTTTAAATCTATTGGTTGCTCTTGTATTATTGCAATTAAAGCTGAAGTAGTCTTTGACAGGAAGGACATTACAATAGATGATTCTATGAGTTAAACTTAGATCTTGTCGAAGGCGACAGAGTTCCAAGTTTTCCAAGCCCAGGATTTCAAGTCTAGTGGGATAAGGTATTTTGTTGTTTACAGAGGAATGGAGAACTCTTCTTGTAAAATAGGAGATATGGTGAGGGTTCCAAACAGGTGAGCTGTATTCTAGAATTGGTCTAGCAAATGTTTTATATGCTCTGGTTAGTAGTGTAGTGTTTTTGGAAAAGAAGCTATGCAAGATTAGGTTGACAACTCTTAGAGCCTTTTTTGCTATGTATTTGCAGTGGGCTTTGGCACTTATATCATTTGACATGAAAACTCCAAGGTCTTTAACGGGATGGGGGTCATCTGTAAGGTAATGTCCATCAAGCAAGTACTTAGTGTTTGAGTTCTTTTTTCCTATATGTAAGACTGAGCATTTGCTGGTTGAGATTTGGAGTTGCCAAGTTTTAGACCAAGCGGTTAGATGATCAAGGTCTTTTTGAATGATAGATGTATTAAATAGTGTTAAATAGTTTGACATCATCAGCAAAGAGAACACAATTACTTGAGATATGGTCACAAAGATCATTAATGTATAGTATGAAGAGTGTTGGTCCAAGGACGCTGCCTTGAGGAACGCCACTCTTGACAGGAACAGGATTTGATAGAGCATTGCCAATTTTGACCACTTGTTGTCTGTTAGACAGAAAAGCAGATATCCATTTGTGAAGGGGTCCTGAAATGCTGTAGGATTTTAGTTTTAGGAGAAGTTTATCGTGTACTACTGAGTCAAAAGCTTTGCAGAAGTCTATGTAGATTGCATCTATTGTTTTGCCTTGATCAGGATTTATGGTCCATATCTTTATACAGTGGAGAAGTTGTAAGTTGCATGATAATTTTTTCCTGAAACCAAATTGTTTATTGGAGAGTAGGTTGTTTGCTTCTAAGTGTGAGGTAATGGATTGGTTGATGATTGATTCCATGACTTTGCAGGTGACGCAGCATAGAGAGCTTGGTCTGTAATTTTCGACTAAGCTGGGATCTCCTTTTTTGAAGATAGGGATGACTGTGGCCAGTGACCACAGTTTGGGAAGGGAACTGGTAGTGAAAGCTTTATCAAAGATTATGCTTAGGGGTTCTGCTATATTAGTGGAAAGTTTTTTTAAGAAGTAGGCACATAGTCCATCGGGTCCAATAGATAGCGATGGTTTTATGTTATGAAGAGCTTTTCCAACATTTTCTTCTGTGAAGTCTATATGAGTTAAATCATCATGTTCATTGCTGGTACGTTTGTGGAATGTCGGATATGTGTCATTGCTGTTAACAAAAACTGAGCCAAAGAATATGTTGAAGAGGTTGGCTTTAACTGTTTCGTCATTGCATTCTTTGTTGATTGGAATTTGTGCGCAGAAGGTCCTCTTCTTGTTTGGTGTGGTAATTTGTGCATTCAGTTTTTATTTGGTTGCATATATTTCTGTAGCGGTTTTTGAAATTTGCTACAAAGCCTTTTTTGTTTCTTTTCCAGAGGGATTTTTTTTTTTGATAGAAGCTTTTTTATTGATATGGGTAGTTTGCTTTTCCTGATCATGGTTGTCATTTGTGATACATATAGTTTAATGATTCTATTGATTTCAAGTAGGAAAACTCTATAGTGGTCTTCAGCAGTTATGCAGTTTGCAAACAGATTTTGCCAGTCCAGAAATGAAAGATCGTTGTTTATAAGGTCGTAGTTGGCTTTTTTGAAGTTGTAGATGGGGATACTATTGTTATGACAATTTGAGTATGGACGTATATTGAGACGAAAATCAATCATGCAGTGGTCACTGTTGGAAAAAGGTTCTTTAATTTGTAGTCCATAAATTGAGTTTGGGTTGTTGCAGAAGATGAGATCAAGGCAGTTGTTGAGTCTTGTATTGTTAGTTACAAGTTGTTCAAGACCTAGGTTTGTAACAGCGTTGTATAGTGTAGTATGGATTGGATCAGTTGTACATTCATTAGTTATCCAGTTAATGAGAGGTAGATTTATGTCACCCAGGAAGATGAGAGGGTATGGACAAGAGGTAGGCCATGTTAGCAGTGAGGTTAGCATATTTGCATGGGTAATGTCATAGTCAGGGGCTCTGTAGCATAGTAAGAATCGAAGAGTGGTGT
Organism: Ahaetulla prasina; assembly: GCF_028640845.1. Taxonomy (NCBI): domain Eukaryota; kingdom Metazoa; phylum Chordata; class Lepidosauria; order Squamata; family Colubridae; genus Ahaetulla; species Ahaetulla prasina. The sequence goes on from NC_080546.1 coordinate 38,830,804, forward strand.
TAAGGGATAGGTCGCATACAATAGTTTCAGGGAGAGAAAGTTTGTGTGAAACTTGAATATTTTTTAGATTCAGTGACTTTTTGTAAAAGATAGCCACTCCACCACCTCTTCGGATTTCATGATCTGATCGATGAACTTGATATTCTTTGTTTGAGATAATGGAGTCAGGAAGGGATGAGTTCAGCCATGTTTCACAAACAAAAATGATATCGAATGTACCACTGTTTAACAAGAGGATAAATTCAGGTAATTTGTTAACAATGCTTCTCGCATTTATTCATTTGCATTTGAGATCTGTAGTAATTGGTGTTGAAGAGGTAAGGGGTGTGCATACCTAGTTTTGGATGTTGGTAGGTTGGGGGTTGTGTACAACAGGTGGTTGTATAGATGGTTGGATGGGTGGATGGATGTTTTGGGAGGTGAGTGTTTGGATGTTGGGTACTTGATTGTTTATTGAGATGTTTGGTTGAGTGGTTGGTTGGCTGGTTGGTTGGATGGCTGTTTGGATGGCTGTTTGGGTGAATTGTTGGGTGGCTGTTTGGATGGCTGGATGGCTGGTTGTTTGGATGGCTGTTTGGATGGCTGATTGGATGGCTGGCTGAATGGCTGTTTGAATGGCTGGTTGGGTGGTTGGTTGGATGGATGGTAGGGTGATGGGTACTTGATTAAATGTTGGGATGGCTGGTTGATTGTTATGGGTGATAGGGGGTTTGGAGGTGATTTTTTTATTGTAGGTCTTATTTTTTATGCAATCAGCCCGATAGTCAATGTATAGGTTGGATTCACCATTGTCTTGTCTTCGTTTAAGTTCTGTGCGAAGTTCACGAGAACGTATCCGTTGTAGAAAAGATAGATCGGGACGTGATCTAAGTTTACTGTAGGCAGGATTGGTTTTAGCAATTGAGTTTATAGTATAAATGAATTTACGTTTGCTGTCCTCATTTATACATGTGACTCTACAAAATCTTGGTGCTGTTGATCCATCACTGTTTTTATATTCTGGTCCATCTCTGGAGACAGAAATTATTTCATTTGGGGAGATGGTTGATGAGATATAATTTCCAATGATGTTGTGAATCTTATTGATATCAGGTTCGTTGGTGTTTTCTAGTCCAAATAATATTGCATTATTTATTTTTTGTCCTCTCTCCATGGCATCTCTGATTAGTTGGTTAGTAGATATTTGTTACTTAGGTTGTGTTGTATTTATTTGTTGTCTAGGTTGACTACAGCTAGCACCCATGGTAAAGAATTTGCATAATATAGTCAAAATGCCTACTGTTGAAAGAGCTTCAATGTAATGCTGCATATAGCAGATGTCTGTATGTGATATAGGCAATTTCAACTATATGCACACTTGGTACATTCTTTTGAGTGAGCATATACAAGGATTTTATTTTTATGTCTTCTAATGCCAAAAAATACTATTGGTAATGCCGTAACATTCATATAAATATTTGTTTAAATGTTGCAACATTTTGTCATTGATGATGAATCACTGGGCTAAAATTTACTCTATGACATTATAGAATGGTTTGTGCATGGCATTATGATGTTAACTTTGAAAAATATTATATACCTGTGTGAACTGCTGTGTTAATACATTTTTGCCAATTTGCATACCGTTAATGTTTTTAGCTTCAGAACACAAAGTCTTCTTTATTATAAATGACAGCAATATTCTGCTGACTACAGAACTATAGAAGATTATGATTGAATACTGCAATTGTCATTTCTTGCTTGTCTAGTCTTCTTTATGTTAAACTTGTGTGTATATATAGTTTTGCAATTAACAAAAAAAATATATAACTTTTTTTTAACTTTGCTGAGAACTGAGCTGAAATAAATAGTTTTTTTCCCCAGAATGTTTTTGGTGAGCAAAAGCAAAACAAACAAAACATGGCACGAAAGAAGAAAAACAAAAGCTGACCTTCAATCATTTTTCTAACACTACTTCCTATCCAGAACTAGAGATAGCTTCCAAAATCTCAACTAGACTATACGGATCAATTTCTCAATGAAATTATCATAAAGTAGCCTTTTCTAGTTTAGTTATAGCTGGTTTAGGTATTTAGTAGTCTCATATGACTAAATGTTGTTGATTAAAAATATCTTTGTGTATTGTATAACAAAGAGTTTTGTATAAAGAAAAAATATTTTTTTTACCAATGATTGCATGAAAATCAATCATGAAATGAAAAGATAAACAAATTATTCTATTTATTATAATCACAACTAACTATTCTTTTATGAGGTAGTAAATTAATACTTCTGTATCAATAATGTGCCCCTCCCCTTAGAGTCCCTAAAGGATTGTCTGGTATGAAAAATCTTTGTACTTCAAATTGGTCATGTGTTTGCTGCTACAATGAATGTAAAAAAAAAAATTGGAAGTCTCCTCCCCAAGAAATGAGTGCATAAATCTGTAGTAGAGTATAACAACACTGTTCTTCATGAGTATATTCAATTCAGCTTTTCTTGCCAGCTCACTACTTAGTACTATTCTAAAGATCGCAAATAAAATAATCAGATTTATTTATTTATTTATTAGATTTCTAGACCGCCCTTCTCCTGAAGGACTCAGGGCAGTGTACAGCCTTATTAAAACACATAGGTACACAATACAAATCCCAAATTTACAATACATTTAAAATGAAATATTTAACCGGCCAATTTAAAACTAAAACGGACAAAAGACCGATATAAAATATAAAATTATAAATAGATTAATACAATTTAAAATTCAATTAAAATTAAGTTAAACTAAAATATTAAATTAAAATAATATTTAGGCTAGCCCCGCCCGATTGAATAGCAGGGTCTTCAGTTCCCGCTTGAAGGTACGGAGGTCGGGAAGTTGGCGTAACCCTGGAGGTAACTCATTCCATAGGGTCGGTGCTGCCACAGAGAAGGCTCTCCCCCTGGAGGTCACCAGCCGCCACTGTTTGGCTGATGGCACCTGGAGCAGGCCCGCTCTGTAGGAGCTCACAGGTCGTTGGGAGGCTATCGGTGGCAGAAGGCGGTCTCGTAAATAGCCCGGTCCTAAGCCATGGAGCGCTTTAAAGGTGAGCACTAGCACCTTGGATTGCACCCGGAAGGCTACCGGCAGCCAGTGCAGGCTGCGCAGGATAGGTGTTATATGGGAGCAATGTGATGCTCCCACAATTACCGGCGCAGCCGCATTCTGGACTAGCTGGAGCCTCCCGGTGCTCTTCAAGGGGAGCCCCATGTAGAGAGCATTGCAATAGTCCAAGCGAGAGGTAACGAGGGCGTGAGTGACCGTGCGTAAGGAGTCCCGGTCAAGAAAGGGGCGCAACTGGCGCATCAGGCGAACCTGATAGAATGCTCTCCTGGCGACGGCCGTCAAATGTTCTTCTAAAGACAGCCGATCGTCCAGGAGAATGCCCAAGTTGCGCACCCTTCCCCTGGGGTTCAGAACTTCACCCCCCACAGTCAGCAAAGGCATAAGCTGACTGTACCAGGATGCCGGAACCCACAGCCACTCTGTCTTGGTAGGGTTGAGTTGGAGCCTATTCCTCCCCATCCAGACCCGCACGGCCTCAAGACACCGGTCCATCACCTCGACAGCTTCGTTGGGGTGGTTCGGGGTGGAAATGTACAGCTGAGTATCATCAGCGTACAGATCATAATCCACCCCATTTAAACCTTAAAGGAATGAAATTATCGTTAGTTCTTTATGTAAGACTCCTTCCCATGATGTACTATTCAAAGTAGACTTCAGAATGAATGATTTTATGTCAAAACTGCAATTTTGACAGATTTTATGTATATCATGGCTCTGCAGTGCTTCAGATTCAGTTTCCAAAAGAATTTTCATAGCAGACTGGAATTCACTTCTAGCACCTGCTGCTACATTTTTATTTTCATGTATTTTAAAGAGCTGCATAAACTTAAAATCCAATGTCCCAAGTCTTCCTATGCTAGAAACCTCCTATTGGATTCTACTCCTAACTTGGAAATACATTTCAAACCGCAGCAACCCCATAATTGCATAAATAAGCTTGTTCAGAGGTAGGATATAATTTGGGAAGCAAGCACTATGATCTGTTGATGGAATTTTCCTTTTTGCTGAAAATGTTTCATTCATTCTAATGGAAGAAACATTTACAGGCAGTCATCAAGTTACGTCCATAATTGACCTCAAAATTTACGTTGCTAAGTGAAACATTTGTTAAGTGAATTTGCCCATTTTATGACCTATCTTGCACATTTGTTAAGTGAATCATTGCAGTTGTTATTGAAATGGTGGTTAAATGAATCTGGCTTCTCCATTGACTTTGCTTATCAGAAGATTGCAAAAGATGCTCACATGACCTCAAGATATTGCAACTGTCATAAATATGAACCAGTTGCTAAGCATCTGAATTTTGATCATGTAGCTTCATGTAGGGATGCTACAATGGTCATAAGTATGAGCAACAGTCATAAGTCACTTTTTTCAGTGCTGTTGTAACTTTGAACAGTCATTAAATGAACTGCCGTAAGTCAAGGACCACATGTATATGTAGACTTTCTAGCATGTTCATATCTTTTTCATTCCTTGAAAATAAAAGCAAAAAGAAATAAAAAAAACCATACACATAACAATATGTTTGGAGTTCTGATATAAAGTTCTGGTATAATATTTGAAGGATATAATTTCTTTGCTAAACTAGCAATAGTAATAGCATTTATATATCACTTCACAGTGCTTTACAGCCATCTCTAAGTGGTTTACAGAATCAGCATATTGCCCCCAACAATCTGGGTCCTCATTTTACCAACCTTGGAAGGATGGAAGGCTGAGTCAAACTTCAGCCTCAAGATCAGGATTGAACCGCCAAACTTCTGCCAGTCAGACTTGCCTGAAACACTGTGCTATGCTGCCATGGCACTTATGTGTAAAATTTCACAATTTTACTAACATGCAAATGAACAGAAAGCTTGTCAAAATATTTTCTATGTCAGGATTTCTCAAACTGTGAAATGTGCTTTTCTTCAGGAGGAGCACAGTCCATGGGAGGCGTAATGAAGAACCTTTTAGTTACATTGTTGCAGTAAATTTTCCTTTCAAAAATTTCCATTTAATTGTTTTCACTATTTATTTTGATTTATTTTGGTATTTCAATTTTTAGGAGGTGTGGGTATGCTAAGGTTACACTAAAGCAGTGGTGGGTTGCTACCGGTTTGCCCCAGATCAGGTGAACCGGTAGCAGCGGAAGCATGATGCTCCGCCCACCTGCCTGGACATCATCAAATACAATCTGCACATGTGCAGAAGCTTCTGCACATGTGCAGATGTGGCACGCATGCACGTGCACGAGTGAACCTGTAGCAAAGGTAAGTGAAACCCACCATTGCACTAAAGAGAGGTCTGACAGCAAAAACCTTAGAAACTCCAACTAGCTGTAGCATCAAAAGAACTCTCAGTTGCTTGTTGGTAAAAGAAACCTATGAATGGAGTATCTTTGACTTTTTCTGAATTGTGATAGGTTCATAGTATCTCACTTCTCCCCTGTTGGTGGCCCTGTGGACATGTCTTAAACCTGAGAAGTATATTTATTAGATTCTTAGCTTTGTTACAATTATGTTCAGTCACTTAAATTCAAGCTGAGAAATCATATTAATCTGAATTAAATATTTGTTCATTGATCTTTACTTTTTCTGTCACAGCTGTTGGCCTTAAAATTCTGCTTTCCACATTGAAGGTATTACAGTTAATAAAGCAAAGATAAACCAGCTTCTTAATTTTTCTTCTTTCCATTATTTAGTTTGCACTAGCTATCTTATTACATTCTCATCTGCCTTTGAAAGTATTCTTATCATGTTTGGCCATGTTCTTATTTGTTAAGATCTTAAGAAAAACTTTGTTTGATGTGGAATTAGTATGCTAGTTCAGTAATGTTATGTTCTTTGATACAGGTAGATGCTCTGATCTTTTCCAGTCTCAAGATCACATTGTTTTGTTCCTTATTTGTTTGACACAAATATATTAGCATTTTAACTCCAACTTCTCCTGTACGTTTTACCAGTTTAGTGGTATTTTCTCTCTGCTTCGTACTTTCCTATTTGACAACTGCACGGGTGAACTTTTTAGCAGACTTTAAGTTGAATACATCACCGTGTTACAAATGTTTTATCATTATATAATCCTAGTTGTAAATGAGTTCAATACCATCTTTCTATCTTGTTTTAATTTAATTTGTCTCTATTTAAATTATTCCATAATTATTCTTAATCCTAACATTGGTATAGGAGCAGTCTGTTCCATTGCTTAATAAGTCTAACAGTCAGGAAATTTCCTATTGAAGGTGTGAATCTCTCTTAGTTAAATTATCTTAATTTAACTACATTGTCTTAATCTCAGGTGCTGTGCAGAATAAATTCACAGTCTTCTTGCTGTGATATCCCTTCATATATATTGGCAGACTGCTTAGTCTTCTCTTCTTTAAGCAAAATATACCCAAGTTTCTTTATTCATAATATTCAGTATCTAAGCACCTTCCATCATTTATTATTTATTTATTAAGCAAATTTATATAGCACCCCAACTCATACATACATGATTCTAGGCAGCTTACAGCATTTAATTTTTTTAAAAAAACAACAACATAATAAATCATGAAGTAAAAAGAAATATGCCACTCTCATGGCAGCAACAATGCAATCAGAATAAATTGCATTGCAGATAGGCTTCATTTCCATTTGTAGTCTCCAAGTCCACTGACAAAGCCATGTTTTTAGGGCCTTTTAGAAAAGCAGCAGTGTCGGCACCAACCATGATAAAAAGCGACCACCACCAAGAAAACCTTTTTTCGTGGTCCAACCAGATAACTATCCCTATTGCTCCATGTCCTGTTTGTATTACAGTGACACAGTATTCCAGGTGAACTTTGACCAATTCAGCATAAAGCATAAATACTATCACTTCTTTTGATCTTGACTGTATCTCTTTATTTATGCTGTACTAATATTTTTGGACCTCTAGCACATAGTTGGTTCCTATTTATTTTGTGGTCTACCAACTTCCAGATTCTTCTAACAAGTACTATCAATAAGCCAATTCATCTGTTTTATCGTGTGTAGGAAAAAAATAAAGAAAGCAATAAGATTTGTCTGGTCCATCCTGCTTTATTTTATATTTTATTGTAGTCTTCATTTAGTTTTAGTTCTTAAGCATTTACATTAAGTACTTGCAAGCCAGTGGTGGGATTCAATTTTTTTTACTACCGGTTCTGTGGATGTGGCTTGGTGGGTGTGGCTTGGTGGGCATGGCAGGGGAAGGATACTGTAAAATTTCCATTCCCTCCTGATCAGCTGGGACTTGGGAGGCAGAGAATAGATGGGGGTGGGGCCAGTCAGAATTATTTTCCGGTTCTCCGAACTACTCAAAATTTTCGCTATCCGTTCTCCAGAACTGGTCAGAACCTGCTGAAATCCACCTCTGTTGCAAGCCCACTACTTGATTATCTTTTCTAGGATGTTCCTAATTAATATCAAACTGAAGTTTTCTAGATCCACTTTTAATTTTTCAACTCAGCCATTAGAAAGGCTAGAAACAATGAGTTAAGAACTGGGTTGGTGCTGATGCACAACTTCTTTACAGCTAACAATACATGATCACACAAATTCTTGCCTTTCTAGGTGACAACTTTCTTAAATGTTCCCATCGTAATGCAGTTGCCTACAGTTATATAATGTAGATCTGCACTCTGTACAAATAACTATTTTTTAAAAATCACCAAAATGTGAACAACTATTGCAAGGTTTTAAGTATCCCACCTTTCCATCTCTGTTCAGTGAAAATTTCCTGCTTTGCCATGGAAATACAGGTAGTCTTAGACTTAGAACCACAATTGAGCTCAAGTTCTACATTTGTTAAGTAAATTTTATCCCATTTTACAATCTGGCTTCCTCATTGACTTTGCTTGTCAGAGAATCGCAAAAGGGAAACACATGACTCTGGGACACTACAACTATAATAAATATGAGTCAGTGGTCAAGCATCTAAATTTTGCTTGACAACTGACCATGGGGATGCTGCAATGGCCACAACTGTTAAAAACAGTCTTAAGTCACTTTTCAGTGCCACTGTAACTTCAAATGGTCACTACCTGTACTTTGACTTTTCAATGTGTTCAGGAAGGAGGTGGTTATGGCATTTCTTTTTTACCAGGCAAGTCACGGTACTATTTATTTGAAACCAGGATTCTATATTCTAATTAAGAAATAATTTTGCACATCTACTAAAAGTATTGAAGCAATTTTTGGATGAAAATTGCCAGGTATTGCAATTTGAATATATGGTCATGTCTTTTGGCTTGGTCAGTTGCAGATCATCATCTTCAGATTCATGAATGAGATCTTTTCAGATGTTTCAGACAAATGTGTCATGGCGTATCTGTATGCATAATATGTACCGTATATACTCGAATATAAGCCGATCCGAGTATAAGCCGAGGTCCCCAATTTTACCCCAAAAAACTGGGGTAAACTGGGGACTCGAGTATAAGCCGAGGGAGGGAAATGAGGCAGCTACCGGTCAGGGAAAGCCTCCCTCAGCCGAGAAGGCTGGCGGCTCCCCCGCCCCGCCCTCTCACTGCACCGGCAGGGCTTCCCCGCGCTAATGCAAAAGCCCGCCAAGTTTGCACCATCCGGTATAATGTGAAAAAAAGAAGAAAAAAAAACAACCTCGAGTATAAGCCGTATATACTCGAGTATAAGCCGAGGGGACGTTTTTCAGCACAAAAAACGTGCTGAAAAACTCGGCTTATACTCGAGTATATACGGTATATATATTTTGAGGTCCCTTGCATGAAATCCAAAAATTCTTAAAAATTTTTTTTGAAGAACTTTTGCTAAGTTGGTGAAATGTATATTTGATCAACACCAGTCGGACAATTTATAGTAGAGGATTTGTATGGGGACTTTACTCATTTATATTGAAACTTTATATAATTTTTGTAGACTGCATATACCGGTAGCTACTATCTCAATTTCTTGAAAACTCTCATGGTTAACTCAAGTGCAAGCAGCATTTCAGGAATATCATTTTATTTCACAGATGATCCCCATACACCAAAAAGTCACCTGCACTTTGGGGTGCATAGATAAGATGTGGAAAGTGGAATTGTTCTACTCCAATTAGAGTAGGTGGAGATAGATATTTTTTTGTCATATTTGTTTTATTCAGGTGGCTTCACCAATGAATAAAATGATGACCTTTTCATTAAATGAAGGTAAGTTTGGAAGACAGAAGCCATTTAGTCTAGGCACAACAGATCACAAGAATTTAGAAACTATAAAAAGCACAGGCAGTCAAGGACAAAGTGTTCCAACTCTGACATGACAATAAAATGGCTGGGAATGGGTTAGTGTTTAAAAGTTTACATTGATATTCAAAAAGCATTGTGGCCATTAGTAAGGGCAAATATCACTAACTGTAATTTAAACTAAATTAATTTAGTGAAAATAAAATAATTATGATTTTTCAAATCAGTTTTACCATTTTTGGGATATCCATTTATCTTGCTGTGCAATTTTATCATGTAGTTCTTAGGTCCAAAAATTCTATTTAAGGGAATAATGTACTGTAAATAGATGGTTTTCATACAATGTAAATTTCATGCTTTCTAATCAGGACATATTAAGAAGAAATTAAATCACCTAAACTCTAAACATTCCATTAACCCTTACTAAATTATATTTTGTAAAATGGTTAAAGTACCCTGACAGGCACTATAGTGGATTTAGTATGTTAAAGATGTCCAAGCTAACAAGCAGATTGGAAAAATGGCATATTTTAATATAAAATGAGCTGAGCCAATTAAAGTACTTTCAGAGAAATTCAGATATAGTTCTAGCAATAAGAATTCTTCAAAGTATCTTTTAACTACTTTAATACAAATAAGGTATGCAATATCTAGCAATTATAACTAGTTGAAAAATCTGCCTTTCTTTATATTTTCTGGTACTTAATTTGAACTGCAGTAGAAGGAATGAATGCAACAGTTCTTAGATTTTCTGTTGGGGGCAGATTGGTAATTTTCATTCTTAAATATTTCCACATTTGGTCGATACAAAAGTTAAATCAAGAATTAGCATTACATTTGTATTTACAATTTAAGTAATCCCATGAAGAATCCCAAAAGAATAGAGTAGTTTTCTCTATGTATGTTATAGATTAATTGTGAAATACATTTTATTTGGCTAATTAAAGAAGTAAAACAAAGTTAACACTATATTTATTTATACAATAATTTGTATATTACTTATTTGAGAAATTCAAACTGGTTTACAATAGCACAAAGAAAATGCAACTATATAAATATACAGCCAATAAAATATACAAATCTAAATTCTATGTATCCTTATCCTTATCCTTATCCTTATCCTTATCCTTATCCTTATCCTTATCCTTATCCTTATCCTTATCCTTATCCTTATCCTTATCCTTAACCTATCCATAAAGCAGCAGAACAACTTTGTCTCCATAGAATTCTAAAAAGCCAGAGTAGCGGGAAGGGCCATATTATTTCGGGCAGCAAGGTATTTTATGGTGGAATATTTACCTCAGGATGCACAAAAAGAACAGATTAAAACTGGCTAGAAGTTCCAAAGAAATTCAGGAGATTATACATGTAGATTACAGCATTTTGAATAGGATCCTGAAGCCAATAAGTCGCCAGTGCAATGACTAAACCATTGCTGAATCTGCTAGACACATTTAACTTTTCAGCCACTGAAAATTTTAAATAATTGTAGCTGAATCATCATGAAAGTCCCATCTAGAGTGAGATGCTGTAATTTATATAGAAGATGATGAGGTCATCCATCATAGTCATTAAGAATTCCCAGTCCAAAAAGGTGTACAATTAGAATACTAATTGAAGCTTGGCAAAAGAATCATTGGGCAGGGTTTCTAAATCTTTAGTATGAAGTTCTAATTCTGAAGAACCACAGAATCACAGACCTGCTGCTTCAGGAGTGTAATCCTATACAGAGGCAACATTAGAGTCAAGATCAAGCCAGTTTTCTTACAAACAGCAGAAATCTTGTAGGGAATAAACTTGAGCTTGTTTTGACCCAACTAAGTTTTCACAGATTTATGAAGTAGATGAAGCATTTTACAGAATTCATAATGTGCCTTCCAAATGATGATGATGAGGTAAGTATCATTGCCATACTTACTAATTTCACCATACTCAACTGGTAAGGTCTTCGATACACATGTTCTTTTAAAAACTTTTTACAACTACTTTATGCTAAAAATAGAACTCAATCTTGTAATGAATCCTAATTTGGCAGTGTTGAATCTGTTGTTAAAATTTGGCCATGAACAGGTCACTTGTAAATTCACTGGACAATTTGTTTTCTTCCTGAAAAATATTTGGTGTTTATGATAAACCCCTTTGAACTAAACAGAAATATAATTTCAAATGACTGTATTATGTAGTAATCTTGACAAATATGAAACACATGTTTAAGGGTTATGTTTTTAATTGCCTAATGTTTCTGACATGCTGCATGAATTCAAAAAGGCTAAAAGTGTTTTGTGGCTGATTTTTCATTTATACTCGATGTCCAATGCAGCTTGCTGCAGTGACCAATGTAATGTATCTTTAAATGGTTTTGGCGGGAAACAAGCACGTTGCTGATTGGTTAAAGCCGCCGGTTGAACTGTATATAAGGAGAGGTTTTTCCCCAGCCTGGTGGCTGGGTTCACCATATATTAAAGAACTGTTGTCACTACCCTGGTCTCCAGCCTCGTTACTTCCCGAACTTAACACTGGCGACGAAGGTGGGATCTCGAGGCTAAGAGCACCAGGAACGAGCTGAACGCACGGAAGAACCGAACCCAGCAAACTCAGGGCAGAATCGCGGAGATGGCCAGCTACACTCCGCCCGCACCGTTTGACCCATCCAGGGAGAAATGGGGAACGTACATGACCCGTTTCGAGAGTTTCCTCGAGGCTAACGAACTGCAAGGAGTTCCAGACAACCGCAAAAGGGCATATTTCCTGAGCCACTGCGGTCCCGAGGTCATCGACATTGCGGAAGCCCTGGCAGAGCCAACGCCGGTACAGTCGGTATCGTGGCAAACTCTGCAAAATCTATTGAAGAACCATTTCGCGCCAACACCGTCCAAATATGTACGGCGTTTTGAATTTGGAGAGCGCAGACAGCAAGAGGGCGAATCCATCAGCGATTACATGGCCGCCCTGCGAAAAGCCTCCAAGGACTGTGGGTACCGAGACTTGGATGAGGAGCTGTTAGAGCAACTCATCCGTGGGGTCAGAGACATTCGTTTGCGGAGGCGACTGCTATCAAAAAGCAATCTAACGCTGGCAAACGCTCTGGACGAAGCCAGAGCTCATGAGATGTCCACCCAAGCGGCAGAAACCCTACAAAAGCCACTCACGCCAACGGCGAGCGCGAGCGCGAAATCAACCCCGGTCCACCATGAAGAAATCCAGACCGAATCAGACGGCGAGGATGAGGAAGGAGTTTGCCTCACCGAGAGAAGGGGCAAAGAAGACCGGGATGAATGCGGAAGTTGCGGAGGGCAACACCAGCGTCAACGATGCAAGTTCAAGGACGCTACATGTCGGCGGTGCGAGAAGAAGGGGCACCTGGCTCAAGTCTGTCGAGCACCCCAACCTTCCCGCCGAAAATTCAAACCAACCAATCAGAGCGCAGGATCGGCAAGGCGACCCGCGATTGGTCAAAACAAAAAGGGCGCTAACTCAAATCGAACGACCGTGATCATAGGCCGTGCAGCAACCCGCGTCAAGAAGAAAATCTTCACTAAACCGAAAATCGAAGGAGTGCCGTGCCGACTAGAAGTGGACACCGGGTCAGCGATCACAATCATGTCCTGGGACACTTTTGCGAAAGCTTTGCCGAGAATCGCCAAACGCAAACTGCAAACACAGCGGCTACGAGTTCACGACTACCAAGGGAATCGCATCCCTGTTCGAGGGACCACCTCCGTCCGCGTCGAGTACGGACCACACAAGAAGACCCTGCCCATCACGATAGTCGAAGGGACCCTGCCAAGTCTGTTGGGACTAGACTGGTTCCGTGCATTGGGCATGGGAGTGACTGGCATCTACAGAAGTGACTTTAACCTAAAAGACACACTCATGAACGAGTTCGAAGATGTCTTCAAGGACTGCCTGGGCAAGTACAAGGGGACCCCTATTTCCTTCAATTTAGACCCCCAGGTAGCCCCCATTCGGTTAAAGGCAAGGAGAGTCCCTTTTGCCCTTAAACCCAAGATTGACAAGGAGATAGACAAGCTCATCAGTCAGGGGATTCTGGTGCCAGTCGATCACGCAAAGTGGGAGACGCCAATCGTCACCCCAGTAAAACCAGATGGGTCAGTTAGAATCTGCACTGACTACAAGGCAATGTTAAACAAAGCCTTGCAAAAAAGCGCTTACCCGGTCCCCGTGGTGCAACACTTGCTGCACTCGCTGGGGCAAGGGCACGTTTTTGCCAAGTTAGATCTGGCCCAAGCCTATCAACAACTGCCCGTAGACGCCAACACAGCCGAAGCCCAGACAATTGTGACTCACAGAGGTGCTTTCAAGTGTACCCGGTTACAGTTCGGGGTGAGTGTGGCTCCTGGGCTATTTCAAAATTTAATGGAGCGACTTCTGCAAGGGCTCCCGGGGGTAGTCCCCTATTTCGATGATGTATTGGTATCAGCCGAAAATTTAGAAGAATTGGGAGAACGTTTGAGAAAAGTTCTGGGAATTTTCCGGTCAGCCGGTCTAAAGGTTAAAGTGAACAAATGCCAAATAGGGGTAGAATCTGTAGAATTCTTAGGCTACAGAATAGACAAGGAAGGAATCCACCCCACTGAAAGCAAGGTCAAGGCAATAAGAAAGGCTCCAGCGCCTAAAAACAAAGCAGAGCTACAGGCATTCCTGGGTCTAGTGAACTTTTACGCGGTCTTTTTGAAAAATAAGGCAACCGTTGCTGAGCCGCTACATAAGTTACTGGGAAAGAATACTGCTTGGTCGTGGGGAAAGACGGAAGCTAGGGCTTTCGAAGCAGTAAAACATCTACTATCAAGCGATAGTTTACTCATACAGTATCATAGCACAATGCCATTGGTATTAGTTTGCGACGCTTCCCCTTACGGGGTGGGGGCTGTGCTCAGCCACAGGCTTCCAAATGGCACAGAAGCCCCAATAGCCTTCTATTCCAGAACGATGTCCTCGACAGAGAGGAACTACAGTCAGTTGGATAAGGAAGCTCTAGCTATAGTGTCAGGGGTAAAAAAGTTTCACGAATCGTTTTGGTAGAGACTTTGAAATTGTTACAGACCATAGACCACTGTTAGGGTTACTGGCAGGGACCAACGCCTGTGGCACTTTCGCCCGATTGACCCGATGGACTATCTTTTAGCCGCCTACTCCTACAAACTGTGGCATCGACCGGAAAAGAGTTGGGGCATGCGGACGCATTAAGCAGATGCCCACTACCAGGGGCGATCGAGACCCCACTCCGGGACGCCCATACTGCTGATTGACTCTCTGGACTCTGGCCCAGTCACGTCTAAGGAGGTGGCTCGGCCATACCGAGACATTATTTTGAGAACTGTACTTGGTTGGGTACAAGAGGGTGGCCCGCTGCGCCGGGCGAGCGTTTTAAAGAGTTTGTAAAGAAACGTGGGGAACTGTCGGCTCAAGGGGGGTGCCTGCTATGGGGGGATCGAGTGGTGATCCCAGAGAAATTGAGGAAAAGGGTGTTGGATCTCCTCCACGAGGGGCACCCAGGGATCGTAAGGATGAAGGGCTTAGCGAGAAGCTATGTGTGGTGGCCCTTAATGGACTCAGAAATTGCTGAAAGGGTAGGGAAATGTCAGGCCTGCCAGGAGTCCAGACCGCTACCCCCAACGGCCCCGGTTCGGGAATGGGAGAAACCCCAGGGGCCCTGGTCTAGAATACACATTGATTTTGCCGGCCCCTTCCATGGCCAAACCTTCCTGGTAGTAGTAGATGCCTACTCCAAATGGCTGGAAATCATTCTCATGAGATCCATGACAGCCGAGGCCGTGATCTCAGTCCTACGGCACCTATTTGTAACCCATGGGTTGCCCGACACGCTAGTTTCCGATAACGGCCCGCAATTCACGGCAACCCAATTTGAGGAATACTTGGCAGAAGAGGGCATCCGACATGCCCTCTCGGCGCCTTTCCACCCTGCGACGAATGGCCTTGCAGAGCGTTCCGTCCGGAGCGCAAAAGAGGCATTGTCCAGACTTAAGCCAGGCGACTGGCAAACAAAAATCGATGTTTTCCTGGCCGTCCAACACAGAACCCCCTGTGTCACAACCGGCAGAAGCCCAGCCGAATTATTAATGGGCCGAAAGCTCAGGTGCCCCCTAGACCGGCTAAATCCAAACTATACGCCGGAGGGTTACAAGGGGGAAATAGGAAAAACAAGAGAAATGGACATAGGCGACCGAGTGTGGGCACACAACTATGGTGAAGGCCCAACCTGGATAGCAGGACAAATCCTAAACAGAACAGGTCCAAAATCATACTTGGTGGAGTTAAAGGACGGCCGAGTATGGAGGCGCCACATAGACCAAATACGAAAACGCATAGCCGAACAATCTGAATTAATAGAAACGGGCCCTGACTACACAATGTTTGATTCCACAGCTGACTCAAAACCGGAGAACTCGCAGGACTTATCTGAAATTCCGGAGGTCCAGCGACGCCCACAGGTTCCAGTAGAAAACAGCAGGGACGACTCTGCTAATAATCCAGGGCCGGATGGCCTAGAGAAGGAGCTGAGAGGAGCAAACAGCCCCTCTGGTCAGCTCGACCCACTCCCAGGGAATGTACTGCGCAGGTCCGAAAGAGTCAGGAGACGCCCAGTCTATTTGCGTGATTACGTTGAAAAATAATATGTAAATATCATGTAAATATGGGTAAAATGTTTTCTGGGGGGAAGGAGTGTAATGTATCTTTAAATGGTTTTGGCAGGAAACAAGCACGTTGCTGATTGGTTAAAGCCGCCGGTTGAACTGTATATAAGGAGAGGTTTTTCCCCAGCCTGGTGGCTGGGTTCACCATATATTAAAGAGCTGTTGTCACTACCCTGGTCTCCAGCCTCGTTACTTCCCGAACTTAACAACTAATAATGATCATCTGGCATTGATGGATTCCAGTTGCCCTGATACTTTTTTTTTCATTTTGGCAATGTCCTAGTGAAATCCTTCACCATGTTCATCACTGACTGAACCTAGATTTAAAAAAAAAAAAGTCCAAGTTTAAATGCAAAAAATGAATTTCCAGTGATAATAATAATAACAACAACACAACAACAACAACAGAGTTGGAAGGGACCTTGGAAGCCTTCTAGTCCAACTCCTGCCCAGGCAGGAGACCCTACACCATTTCAGGCAAATGGTTATCCAACATTTTCTTAAAAATTTTCAGTGTTGGAACATTCACAACTTCTGCAGGCAAGTTGTTCCACTTATTAATTGTTCTAACTGTTGGGAAATTTCTCCTTAGTTCTAAGTTGCTTCTCTCCTTGATTAGTTTCCACCCATTGCTTATTGTTTTACCCTCAGGTGCTTTGGAAAATAGTTTGACTCCCTCTTCTTTGTGGCAACCCCTGAGATATTGGAACACTGCTGTCATGTCTCCCCTAATCCTTCTTTTCATTAAACTAGACATACCGAGTTCCTGCAACCATTCTTCATATGTTTTAGCCTCCAGTCCCCAATCATCTTTGTTGCTCTTCTCTGCATTCTTTCTAGAGTCTCAACATCTTTTTAACATCTTTTTTTATATGATATATTAAACTTCTTACAGCATACAAGACCATGAAATGTGTCAATCGGATGAATGTAGCTTGGTGTTTTGTAGTTGCCAAAAAAGATTCTTAACAATAGCTTTGAATGCTTCCCAGGTGATTTTCTCTGGCCCCACTAACAGATATTTGAAATGCTTGTCATTGCTGCGGACCAATAAAAATCCTTTCCTTGGAACCAAATTCTTTCAGAGTGGCTTTTCTTTTTTAATGGCTGTTTTTGACTGCTGTCCCATTCAACAGTACTTGATATATCCAACCTGCCTTCCAAGTATCAGAGTCAGTACTTTTAGATCTCCATTGATATTCTAGTTGCACTTGGTGTACTGGTTGTGCTTTAATAACAGTTACAGGTTTTCATGTTTCTTTCATATGTACAGCACAGGCAACAGTTGCTGAAAGATATAGTTTGCCTTTTTTGTAAAAACAGAAGTTTTCTATAAAACGGTCTGCAATAAGTTAAATAACAGGTTGTTTTCATAATTAACAGCCAAAAATCTATAAGATACATCCCAAAGTGTTCAAAAATACAAACATTTGTTATCCAGTAAATAATCCCGTTTCTTCACTTTGTTATTGTTATACCTTACATAAAGTTTTGTTACATAAAGTGATTTGTTATTTACTATATATCTAGGTATAGATATATAGGTAGGTATGTGTGTGTGTGTGTGTATATATATATATGTGTGTGTGTGTGTGTGTGTGTACAAAGGTATATATATATATATATACCTTTGATGAAGGTTTTTTTTCTTTTTTTCTTTTTCTTTTATGTACACTGAGAGCATATGCACCAAACAAATTCCTTGTGTGTCCAATCACACTTGGCCAATAAATTCTATTCTATTCTATTCTATTCTATTCTATTCTATTCTATTCTATTCTATTCTATTCTATTCTATTCTATTCTAGCTCACCTTATCCAGGTAGGAATGCAGCATGACACTAATGGCATGCTTCATATTGGACAATATTCACGTGAAATCAAGTGATTTCATTCAGAATGTTGTGATTTAATATTCTTAAGTTCTTTATAGGTATGGGTACAAAAGTGCAGATACTGGAGAAAAAGGAATCACTTCTGAATTTGTTGCTAGTTCTGCTTCATATATTATCTCTTGTAACAAACAGCTATTTAGAATGATAGCCCTGTGGGAATATATGAGTTGGACTAATTATTTCAGTGAAACAGCATTTATAAAGAAACCCTAGAAAAACAGTGTGAAAAAGAACATATGAGCTTGACTGTGAAATGAGAATAAGAATTACTTTTATCTTCTGTATATTATGAAATTTAAGAAGATCCACATTAAATCTATCTTGTAATCCATAGAGGCCCCAGCCATACCAACAGAAGTTAGCACATTTTACTGAAAAGGCACTTCAGGGTAATCTTAGCCATCACATTTCTTTTCAGTGATCTATATCCTTTGTTTAGTAATGCTAAATATTTAGATTGTCATATGAAAGAAAACATGCAAAATGCTATAAACATTGCAACCTGTTATTGTGACTTGAAAAATAACTTTCTGACATTATGTTCCATTTCCAGATTGCAGTTAGCTTACATTATTTTATACTGCAGTATGTGGTGCAATGGCATATCATAGCATAGCATAACAAGTCTTTGAGAATGTTGCACAAAAGACTTTTAATTGTTGGGGAGAAGAGGAATGAGAAGGAGAAAACATATGTTCAGCTGATTGCACAATTTGCTTCCAAATGGTACACTATAAAACTCAGCTTGGGTGACATAGTAGAAATAACCATCAAGATCACTGTGTTCTTTTTTAGAAAATAAAAGGGAGAAATATTGGGAGAAAAGCTCACAATACTGAAACTGGGCAGACTCTTTTTCTATTCCAAGTCAGGATTTCTCCAGATCAATTGCCAGATAATGTTATTTTAACTAATGAAGCAAACACACAAATAGTCATATTTCTGTAAGAATTGTCTAGTCCAGTGATTCCCAAACTGTGAGCCGCGGCTCCCCAGGGAGCCGCGCTATCGTCATGGGGGCGCCGCGGAATATCTGCGCCCGCTGGGTCCGGCGCTGATGCGCCATTTCTGGGGCGTCTGGTGCGCATGCGCAGTTGCAGGTCGGATTTCCGGGGAGCCGCGGGCGCGTCTGGTGCGCATGCGCAGTTGCAGGTCGGATTTCCGGGGGAGCCGCGGGCGAAAAAGATTGGGAACCTCTGGTCTAGTCCTATTATATTTATGTATATTTTTCATTGCACATTAGATAAGCTCTTTGAGGCAATTGTCTTGCTGTATATGATATGAGGAATGACTCTAAAGGTTTAAAATTAACAGGTGAGATTTTTTTTTTTAAAAAAAGGTTAGACCTATTTAATGAGGATGGAAATAATTTTATATCAGAATTCTATGCAGAATATTGACTGCTTTCTGGATAGAACAGCTGAATGAGTTTAGAGGAGGAGGGATATTATGAATTGCTTTATATGTTCTTGTCTTTCTTTGAATACTAGTAGCATTTTCTCACAAACCCATCGTCTTCTTTTAGGAACCATTGGCATCACTCTTCATTATCTTCATTTGCCCTCACTGGCATGATTTGACTCTGCTATCAAATCAGCAGCTAATGAGGCTGTAAAGAGATTTACTTTGGATTCTGGAAGCATTGCCATGCCATGAACATTTTGACCTCCTTTCCTTTTCAGTACTTGAAAAATGTCACAAAGAAAAGCACACCCACATAGAAGAAAATGTTTAGAAAATTTCATCTCAGAATAGAATAGAATAGAATTTTTATTGGCCAAGTGTGATTGGACACACAAGGAATTTGTCTTGGTGCATATGCTCTCAGTGTACATAAAAGAAAAGATACGTTCATCAAGGTACAACATTTACAACACAATTGATGATCAATATATCAATATAAATCATAAGGATTGCCAGCAACAAGTTATAGTCATACAGTCATAAGTGGAAAGAGATTGGTGATGGGAACTATGAAACGATTAATAGTAGTGCAGATTCAATAAATAGTCTGACAGTGTTGAGGGAATTATTTGTTTAGCAGAGTGATGGCCTTCGGGAAAAAACTGTTCTTGTGTCTAGTTGTTCTGGTGTGCAGTGCTCTATAGCGTCGTTTTGAGGGTAGGAGTTGAAACAGTTTATGTCCAGGATGCGAGGGATCTGCAAATATTTTCACGGCCCTCTTCTTGATTCGTGCAGTATACAGGTCCTCAATGGAAGGCAAGTTGGTAGCAATTATTTTTCTGCAGTTCTAATTATCCTCTGAAGTCTGTGTTTTCTTGTTGGGTTGCAGAACCGAACCAGACAGTTATAGAGGTGCAAATGACAGACTCAATAATTCCTCTGTAGAATTGGATCAGCAGCTCCTTGGGCAGTTTGAGCTTACTGAGTTGGCGCAGAAAGAACATTCTTTGTTGTCCTTTTTAATGATGTTTTGATGTTAGCTGTCCATTTGAGATCTTGCGATATGATAGAACCCAGAAATTTGAAGGTTTCTACTGTTGATACTGTGTTGTCAAGTATTGTGAGAGGTGGAAGTATGGAAGGGTTTTTCCTAAAGTCTACCACCATTTCTACGGTTTTGAGTGTGTTCAGTTCCAGATTGTTTTGGTTGCACCACAAGGCTAGTCGTTCGACCTCTCGTCTATATGCGGATTCGTCATTGTCTCGAATGAGACCAATCACTGTTGTGTCATCTGCGAACTTCAGTAGCTTAACAAATGGATCATTGGAGATGCAGTCATTGGTATACAGAGAGAAGAGAAGTGGGGAGAGCACACAGCCTTGGGGGGCCCCTGTGCTAATTGTAAAGGTATTTAATGTGATCTTGCTTAGCTTCACCTGCTGCTTCCTGTTTGTTAGGAAGCTTGTGATCCACTTACAAGTCTGTTCAGGTACCTGTAGCTGGTTTAGCTTAGTTAGAAGAATGTCTGGAATGATGGTATTGAATGCTGAACTAAAGTCTACAAAAAGGACCCTTGCATAGGTCTTTGGAGACTCAAGATGTTGTAGGATGTAGTGCAGAGCCATATTAACAGCATCATCTGTTGATCTATTTGCTCGGTATGCAAATTGCAAGGGGTCTAAGAACGGATTAGTGATGGTTTTCAGGTAGGAAAGCACTAGCCTTTCAAAGGTTTTCATGACTACAGATGTTAAAGCAACTGGTCTGTAGTCATTCAGTTCCTTGATGGTGGGCTTCTTCGGCACTGGGATGATGGTAGAGCGTTTGAAGCAAGAAGGAACATAGCACATCTCTAGTGATTTATTGAAAATATGGGTGAAGATGGGGGCCAATTGGTCAGCACAGACTTTTAAGCAAGAAGGAGTTATCTTGTCTGGGCCTGGAGCTTTTCCTGGCTTTTGTCTGTGAAATAGGTCCTGCACTTCCTTTTCTGTGATCACTAGGGGTTGTGAACCCAATGAAATGGGGTCAGTTGTAGGAGGCTTGGCTGTTGTTGGTGTGTGTAGCAGAACTACAGCAAAAATATACTGAAATCCCAGAAAGATAAAAATTACTTTCAAGTTAGAAATTATACCTCTAATTTTCTTAAATATATCTTTATCCATTAGAGCCATTCTCTAATGTCTTCATATTTCTTCCTATTACTGAATATGAACTTCATATTACTTATGAAGTAATTATAAAAAAACACTCTAGTCAGTTCACAGTTCTTAAGCCACTGTATTTCTTAAACCAGTGCATTTATTTATTTTTCTTCCAAACAGAAACCATAGGTGGATATAGCACAACTTTATGCCTCTATTTAGTTATAGATTCTCTTTGTTCCTAAAATTATTTAATATAATATCTAAGTGAAATAGTTGATAAAATATTTCTGTTTGTTAATTTATGTCTTGTTATTGATAACTTTACAAGTGTTATAGATACAGATTTTGTTGCTCACCATCCAGAATGCAACTTGTGTAGATTAAAATGTAAAATCAGTCATTCTTTCACAGCAGTGCATTGAATGAAAACATTCACTTCAACTTTCTTATCAGGTAACTTCAAAATAGTACCAATTTACTGAGCAGCTAGACAAGAAGGAATAGCAAATTGTCATTGCTTTTGGCCAGACTGAAAATCATTGGTTAGATATGTATGTGGATACTCACTTTTTGTTGCTCACTCTGTCTGGGTTATTGTAAAGAAATGGCCAGCACTATCAGTTTTCATACAATAAGAACAGAATATCTACATATAATAAGAACAGAATATTTTATTCTAAGTATCTATCGAACTATTAATATGGTACAGGACAGAAAACATTATTACATTATATAATATTATATCTCTATATGTAGTGCAGCTATGGATCTCATTCAATTATTTATTCATTTATTTTTAGTAACCATCACATTATATATGACATTAATCAATACCATTCTGCTGACATGAAAAAATTAATAACATCTTGTAACTGAAGAAGCCCATAAGAATCTCTTTCTTACAGTACGTCTCTTAAAATTGATCAAAAGTAGTTTGGCATCTAAAGAATAATGTTTACTATCTTACATATTTTTTCAAGAAGATGTCAGAAATTCTGGGAAAATGACTCTATTTTTCAAATATGTATAAATAAGATATACAAATATACAAATAATGTATAATGTTAATTTGCAATAATAATTAAGTTTAGTCTGTTTCCAGCCTGTAAATGTTACCTTCCCTCAATGCCTTATTTCTATCTTGTATTATTGAATGAAACAGTTCTTGAAAAAGACCAACCATTCCTACAATTCAGGTACTTTTCGTTGCGCTTTGCTCAATCAAACTTTGAAGTTACATGTAACTTTTAGAAGGCCATCAGATGTCTCCAAAATATGTTATCAGGTTTGTGACAGAAGAACAAGAAACTGTTTACATGTTCCTGGTTAGGTACTTTGAATATTATGTCATATTCCATTATGTACTTTGAATATTATGTCGAAGTACTTCTTTGTAAATTATGTTTAAATAAAATATAGCCCCCTCCCTCTGTATTTGAAATATAGTTCCTAGTCTGAGAAAACCAATCAATCAACTGTTCAGTTCTATTTGGAAAACTAGGTCAGAGAAACAAACAGGCAAGGCTGTGTGTAGTCATCAGCATATTCTAGCACAGGGGTCCTCAAACTTTTTAAACAGGGGGCTAATTCACGGTTCCTCAGGCTGTTGGGGGCCCGGACTGGTTGGATGGATGTGGCTAGGTGACTGGGTGGGCACAGCCAATTAAGCCATTAAACAATACACACATATTAAACTTTAATTTGTTATGGTCCTGGGAGTGGAAAGCAGGTCAGTGAAGGGATGTGGCTGTCTTGGAGTGTGTGTGAGGGACTTCTATTTGTATGTTTGTGTGTGTGTATGTGTGTGTGTGTGTGTGTGTGTCTCCCACCCCCTCCCCCCTCTCTTTGGAGGCTGGGGAACTCCTTGGCCTCCAGAACCAGTCTGCTTCCCCAAAACAGGCCCATTTTTGGCTTCCTAAGCCTCCAGAAGACAGGTAGGTGGGACAATGTGGACAGGACAGCCTTGTGATCCTGTGCAGGCCAGATTAATGGCTTTGGTGGGCTATATACGGCCCATGGGCCATAGTTTGAGGATAGCTATTCTAGCAGCATGAGAAACATTTTCCTTGTTTTAGTTTTTCAGTGTAATATTATGGAATAACTGGGAAGTAATGAACCTGGTTCTTCTGTGCAATCTTTATTTAAGGTATCAGATATTGTTTTTCATTATTCTAAATCTGCACAGAAAATATCAACACGTCAACTGGGTTTCAAAATTAATTGTTTGCAAAATTAGAAGCTCTCATCTATCTATCCTGAAAATAACAGGTGGGGCAATACACACTGACATTTTACAAAATTTAAGTGTTGTCCTCAATATATTTTCTTTTTTTAATTAAAAAAATCTCATTATTTTTGAATGGGGACTAGAATATAGAATTCTTATGTAATAGTATTTTTACTTCTCAGTCATGGGATAGAAGGATGGCACTGGCATGGAAAAGACAAAACCTAATCTGTAAATCTTTCTTTTTAGTAACTTCATAGATATGGACAAAATATTGTTCACAGTACTATAATTTGGCTTTATAAATGCTGCCAAATTATTACAACTGGAATAAATTGAAACTAGACATAATGCACATCGTATGTAAACTTCCTCAATTTTCTCCCAAATAATAAAACAAATGAAATAAAGGAGAAAATATTAGGCAATGTTAAAGTGAATTCCCTCCTTTGCCTGCCAAAGAATTTGTTTTCAAATAAAAAGAAAATGTAGTAATTTTTTTACTGGTGGAGTATGGTGTACATTAGTAGTGGTTTTCAAAGCCCACCGCTACCAGTTCGCTCGTGGGTGGATGGGTGCTCACATATGTGCGCAACACTTCTGCGCATGCACAGAAGTGTCCAGGCGGGGTGGTGGTGGAGCCTCCCACTGCCATTACCGGTTCACCTGATCCGGGACGAACCAGTAGCAACCCATCACTGGTGTACATTTAGTTATGAAGTTTCCTTGAATCATATATCTTTATAGTTATCTCACAATTTAATTAAATCTCAATGAAAAGAGAATGCCTTCTATTGGGCCTTGAGCAGGCTGGGCACTGTGCAAGGACTTGAAAGAAATGAAAAGTTCTTCATCCACTCCTGTTATTATTATTATTATTTTACAATAAAGTAAACTCAGAAGGAAAAAACAAAGAAAATTATTTTTTTTAAAGTATCCTAGGAATAAGGTTAAAAAGAAAAGGAAGAAGAAGAAAATGCCCCTGGAAAATTGCAAGACAGATTTCAGTGCAACAGTAATAGTGAGAGAAAGGAAGAAGGAGGAGGTGAAATCACTAACATACATCAGTGCTCTAAACGCGAAGATACAGTTACAAAGCACATGAGAAAGCACACCGGCATCTTCTTTAAGTACTCATGAAAAATGTACTTTAAAACACTTTACCTAACTGATTTATTTTGAAGAATTATGTATAAATAGATGCATTTAAGATCAATACAGTCTATACCTATAATCCTCTTTCTCTGCATGAACCTGGGAAATCTGATATTTTAATCACTGCGCCACAATACCTCTCAATAATATATTTTCGATAAGATGGTTTGAAGGTACAAAATCTGCCCATCTTGTTTTTCTTTACTTTGCAAGTCTGATCCACCAGACTTGTCCCTTATGTCTTCAAGTGTACATTTTTTTTATTGGATGGCATAGTCACATTAATTTTTATTTATTAGTTAAATTTGTTTTCTGCCCATCTTACTGCATGCAACATTCTATATTTTCTATTCCTCTCTTCTCAACTTTTTTTTTGTATTTATCTACATGGTGTGTGCGACAGACGTTATCCTTAAATACATCATTTTGAACACAATTCTGTCAGAATGACTGTTTCATTCTGTGTGATTCATCAATGCTTACAGTACTATTAAGCTATAAGGAAAGGTTTATTGGTTTTTTATCTTCATTATTGGCAATAATAAGCTCTCACTTTACTAGAGAATAAAACAAAATATGGGATGAGCAATGAGTATTTCTCCCAAAATATAATTCTACTTTGCTATTTCCCTAATATTACTTTCCCAAACTACAAACAACATAAGTCATTAAAGACTAACTGCTGTGAAGTAATGAGAAAGGCTTGTTTGCCTTACAGTTATGTTTTTTTCTTCTTTGCAAGAGATATTCTTCATAATGGAACTTGTAAATCTTAAATACTGATTTCAGTAATACGTAAAGAAATAAAAAATATTTGAGTTTCATGCAATCAAGGAAATCTGCTCATATATCCATAACTGCATAATATTTTGTACATGCAAAAGAACAAATGACAACTCGCTTCCCATGTATTAGTGTTTGAGTAACAAATTATTCAGAATGTATACCTTAAGTAGTGCAAACAATAAAATATACAAAGCCAAAGCTTCAATTTGCTTACAAATAGCTTCTTCCTTAAGAGCTTCTTTTGATAATGATGACATTATCATAGCTGTGAATATCCATTGATCTTCCTGTTCTCCTACTCATAATAATGAGTAGTGGGTAAGTAACATAGTGTTTGATGCAACTAAAAAAAATAAAAATAATGAAAATCCTAAGTAAAAATCAAACATGTTGTGATATCATGACACAAACTCCATTTGTACTCCTCTCCTGATATGTTTTTTTACTTTATTCACAATTTTGTCTTCTTTCTCCTTTAACATGTACAATTTCTTTACATTCTGGTAGACTCATCAATTGGAAATTAGCATCATCTCAAAAAAAAAAAGCCTCTAAAATATAATTCAGTGTCAAAAATGATTATGTTCTGATTTTCATCATTATTTAATATTACCCTCTCATGCTAAAAAATTAGAATTGTGGAGTGGTTTTCACGGTATTGTAAATCAAAATCCTCTCTGCAAATGAATTTGCTAAGATACTGTTAATGTCAAGACTTTCTAATTTCCATTTATATTAAACAAGCAAAATATTTTAAAAATCATTTTTATTGTAATGTAAGAAAGAGATAGGTTCTAAATCTTTATGTACACATGTTTACAGAGATGTGATTGATTAACAGACTATAGTGCTTGACACAGATATACTCCCACTAGTTTGAATATTTAACTCACGTTATAAATACAGCCTAGGTCATTCTTAATATAGAAGAGAGTTGAAGAAAGCCCATTACTGGTAGTCCACAACTGATGGCCTAACATTTAACAAAAATTCTAAATTCCAATGGCTTGGAAAAAGTAATTTATAACCTGTCTTCAAAGTTACAACACTTGGATCACCCCAGGGGCTATGCGATCACATTCAGACACCAGGCAAATGGCTCACATTTACGATGCTTACAGTGCCTTCTGGTACATGATTGCAATTTGTAATCTTCCCAGCTGACTTCCAACAAGCAAAGAAATTTAGAGAACCAGATTGTCTTAACACGGTACTATTAGTATTACTACTACCACTACTACTATTATTATTATTACTATGACAATGGGCTTTCTTCACTGCTTACATAAAGAGCATAAGGATAGAGAAGAGATCCATGCTCACAAAAGTCCAACGGACTACTGAAAATTTTATTTTAATTTTTGTTCTAATAATTCTAGTAATTGCAGAAAAGGGGCACGTTGAGACTAATCCACAAAGGTTTGAATTTCCCAAATCAAATCACTCTTACATGCCTTATAATCACTCAGAAGTCTGGCACAGTACTTGATTCTTGATATACTGTACTGGGAAAGTTATTTTTACTCTGTATGTACTCTGTATGACAGTCTCCTTGTATTTTAATAAAAGGCTCACAAATAATTTTATTTTCTCCATATTGAAAACCCATGTTTTCTATGATTAAATAAATAATTCCAATTTCAACATGTACAATTAAATGGTTGGTTTCACTAGTTGTAATGAACATCCAGCCTAGTTTGTTACCAAATAATGGTTTATACTGAAATTCTGATTTCTATTCATTGCAATTTACTGTTATTGAAATATTAATTGCAACATCTATATTATATATATTATGAATCATTTTATAAATAGGTATACAAATTATAGAAACAGAGTCCAGAACAATTATCCTTGGAAAAGAAAAGTGAGGATGGATTTCTTCCAATGTGACCCATTTATTTGCTTTCGTGATACTTAACAAGTCCTTTAAGGCATCCATCTTGTCAGCCTGGGAGATGAAACATATTCTTCACTCTGTCTTGCTCTTACCCCAGATAAATTAGCTTGTCAAGGGCATTTTAGCCAATGCCTGATATGCCTAAACACAACAAGCAGTGCTTTGCATTTCTTACTTTCAACAGCAGGAAACATCACAAAAAATGTATTAACAATTTTCTGATTCTTCTCTATTTACTCAAATGTGGTCTAAATGTCATGTAGGATGCCAGATCTTTTTGGTAATAACTTTATTATGAAATATTTTTATAATAATTTTATTAACTATTATAGCTAAACAGAAAAAAACTAATACAACTTTTTTTTTTAAAAAAAGAACAAAAATAGAAAGTAAAATAAAAAAGAAATAACATAAAAAGAAAAAGGAAAGAAAAAATAATATAACAAAGAGAAAAAAATTGTTAAGAAATGGCTTTCTTCTTTGTCACAATTATAAACAATTTTAATAATCTAACACCTGTACAGCTAATAAACTTTTGTTCTCATATCTAATCTCTTATCTATAAACACATCCTTAAAACATCATTGTTCAGTCCTGGTCAGCAAAAGCCCACCAAGGGTTAGCAGAAATAACAGCATATCTATTTTAAACTTGATCAGATAAAGCCACTTTATATGCTGTCCTATTACTTTTAATAATCTTGTGTCAGGCCGAAGATCAGAAACAGGTGAGAGAAATTGAATTACATTCAGTCTTAATTTCCTTATATCTAATTGACAGAATCTTGTCAAACTAAAGCTATACTTTCTAATCTACTAGATATATCCTGAGAGATTATCTTGGGTGCGGCTACTCTGAACTTCATCTCCCCCATCCCTTCTAGTATGGAACTGTGAAATGTCTTAATCTTTGCCTCTCATTGAGAAAGCTCCATGTTCAGTAGTGGGATTCAGCCGGTTATGTCTGGTTCAGGTGAGCCTTTGCCCACCCGCCCAGATGTTAATGCATGAACATCTGTGCATGCGCTCACATTTGTGAACCGGTAGGGAAGGTAAGTAAATCCCACCCCTGTCCATGTTGCCAAACTCTCTTCCACTCTCCTGCAAGTGCACATTCCATCACATCTTGACTTTTTATCTCTTCAAATAATGCTTGTTTTATTTTCATTTTTTCTTTGTACTTTATTACAAAACCCTTCAAAACTTTAACAGCTTTCTTTTTAAATCCACTGTGGGAAAGTTATCCAAGACTCTCTTTGGATTTTCCAGTTCCACAAGCTGATTTCAATTGTATACCTTTTGTAAAATCTTTTTCTATGTTGTTCTTATGTCTTTTAATTTTTAAATCCACTTTCAGATCAGTTTCAGTAAATATTTTCTTCATAAGCGTCTCAATATAGTCTATTTATCTATAATGGAAGATACCTTTTAAGATTTACTTCTTGGTCCATTGTTCAAAAATATCCTACAATACATCAAATGTTAAAGTACTAAAGAATATTTTTGAACAATGGCCCATAGTGTTACTAAGTCAAATTTAAGTGCTCTTCTTCTTTAATTGAAATCTTTAGTTCCTTCTGGTTTCTTCTAGTGTCTAATGTTCAAATTTTCATTTTATCATGTTTTTATGACTTTATTATGAAATATAAATGTTATGAAACTAATAAGGGAAGGAAGAAGATAAAAAGAGGTGAATAATTTAAAAGATAATCTAAAACTATGAAATGAAACAAAATATTATTGCATTGCATGAAGTAGTTCATTTAACACAAAGTTAATTAAGTTATTTTCCTGGAAATATTTTTCTTTGAGATTTTATTTTAAAGAAATCCAGAAAAGTAGCTGAGGAGATTATTACGTTATATAAAGCAGGATTTTTAAGTGGAAAAGTTGACTTGGAGACTGGTATTTTATTTCCTGAATTGGGATGGCTGGGACTGCTTTGTATTTGTTTAAAACTCATTGCATGTTATGGGGAGAGAATTCAGCATGGATATAATTAAAAGTGGAGTAAACTCCAGAATGTGAGCTCCAGAATCTTATAAGTATGCTCATTATCTCTTCTATAGTGTAATGGAGCTTATTTCCAAACTAAATCTAGCATAAACACGAGGAAGGAAACTTTGTTGTATTCCTAGAGATGTATAATATGAGTTGAATTAAAACTCAGAACTTCATATACTCCAAACAGTTCTTGTTTTATTTGTGTTTAGTTAGTTTGGCCTATAGTAGTTTTAAAACATGGAATAGCAGCATAAATATCAGATATATCACATCATTAGGATGGAAGATAGTTTACAACCAAAGGATAACATTAGATATACATCGTAAGATCTGGAACATATTTCTCAAAATTGTAGACTGTAGGACTCACATTTGAGATATTTTTATAAAGCCCTTTCTGTGTACTATGCAGAAGTTGTACTTCAGGTTTTTACAATAAGTAATTGCATTGCTGCTAGAATATGTAATGCTTCCCAAGATTTGAGTGAACAGATTTGATCTTCATGCATTCTGTATGGTATATTCAAAATGTGCACTCCATTTCTTAGTAAAATGATTACTTGCAAGTGCTTACGTACTTTGACCTTTTGCAGCAGACACCAATTTAGTACCCATAGATGGACATTAGGGAATTTTGCAACAGCTATAACTGATTTCAAAAACTTCATCAGAAAAGAGTTCCCTAATCCTATAACAGACCACAATATTATCAATCCAACTTGTGTCAGTGCAATACCACTACATTGTCTGCATATGTTACGGAGGATTATGTGCTAACTTATTTAAGACTGAGACCATGAGTGTTTGGATGTTATATAATAGTTAAATAATATAGGAGCTAGGATACTGTAGATCCTTGCCTATTTTCTTTGATTAGACTGTTGTGCTTGAATTGTCCAAAGCTTTTGCAGAAGGTTTATCACACTCTCAATGGGTGTACCATAGGCAGATCTCAAGGACCAGATTGGACAGATTCTCCCTGAAGAAAAGCTATGTGGTGCTAAGAGTCAACGCTAATTTGATGGCAGCCTTTCTTTAATATTCTTTAATATTTTGTATAAATTAAATGTTAAGAGGACATAGACTATCTGATAAGAAACAAAGAGGAACAAATATATTGGTAGTTTGGATGAAACATACACTAGTGTACATTCTTGCAATGAATGCTAAATGACACTGTAGGCAAACAATTTCTTCAAATTTACATTTATTGTAACAATGACTGTGAAATGTAATAAATACAATTCATATTCATTGTGTCTTTATAATAATTTATCATTAATTAGAAGTGTAGGGACTTCAGATATCTTTTCAAAGGTTGCTTCCTGAGAATTGTTAATTTTCACTTTGTCCAAATATGCTCAAAACTTTGTCATACTTTAGGAAATAATCTTTAGACTTCTCCCAGAAGCAGAAAAGAAAAGAATTGTAAAAATAAAGCAAAGCATATCAACATATATCAACACAATGTAAGTAGCAAATATTGCTACATTACTGTGATAAGGCAAGGACAAAACAATGAATAAGACATTTCAAACAATGAAATGAACTGCTAAAATAAGAACTTTCTCATGTCTTTTCTTTAAACATGTATTTAAACAGTGATGTTAGTTTGAAGCAGTACTGAAAATTTAACAAAACAATATTATGTCTTACATGCAATACCTCTGTGCATAATCATCCTGTAGAAATGATTTCATACACATCAGTTGCTTACATGTTGGTGACTTCTGTATATTATGAGTCCTTTACAATGATGATCCACCTATAAACATTGAAGTAAATTGTTAAAACAATAATCTACATTTCAGTTTATGGTGGTTTGGGGAGGAAATTCTTCAAATGCAGAATATGAAACTATGGAATTCAGAAATTATATCTCTCTGTTAGAAATTCATTAGCCAATGTAAGCTAAGCCATCCCACAATAATCCATAAATTTACTGTACATTATAATAGCTTATCATCAAGCTCAGTGGTTCTCAACCTGTGGTGTGTGGACCCCTAAAGCTCACTATGTCATCACACGGGGTCCAGGAAGACTTGAATAAATAATGTATTATTATTTAAATCTTTTTTAAAAAAAATAATTTTTATTTCCATTTTCCAACATCATATTTATGTACAAACTATTATCCATCATTAATCATTATTTTTTATTTACTACTGATTCAGGCCTGCCCGACTGCCACTTCCTTTCTTCACAACCTCCCTCTCTACCCTCTACTACTTTCACATCCTTCATCTCCTTCACTTTACTACTTCCTCTCCTCCTTCTTCACTCCTCCCTTCTTCCACCCTATCTAACCTTCTTATTCCCCTCCTCCTTCTCAACTCTTTCCTACCTACTTTCTTCCCTCCTTCTACTCCTCTCTCCTTTTCTTTCTGAAATGGCAGTCGGGCAGCCCCAATGTCATTTTAAATTTTAATTTCATAACTTCAAGCATTACTATACATTAATAATCAATCCATGTATCATTTTCCCCCCCTTTCCCCCCTCCCCCCCCTCCCCCCCGGATTTCCCAGAGCAAATACCGGGTATTATGACCAACAATCACAAGCTAAAGTATACAAAATATACACAACTTCCCTCCTTCAAAAATTTAAAACTTTAAATCCCCTCACAATAAAAATAAAGAGATAGGAAAGAATAATAAAAAGGAAAAAAAAAAGAAGCAGTACCAACTTCACATATTACTTCTTCTTACAATCCATTTTTAAAATTAATCCATCTTCTCAATTTAAATTTTTTCCACTTGTATATTCCTTCAAATTTCATAAGTCCATTTCTTAAATTACAGTCCATCTTCTCGAACTCAAATTTTCACCACTTATATATTTCTTCAATTGCCATAACATTTAATGTCCATTCTTCTTACAGTCCATTTTAAAAATTAGTCCATCTTCTAAAATTCAAATTTTTCCTCCACTTGTATATTCTTTCAAATTTCATAA